>NC_138884.1:95786328-96386328 GCF_965194825.1 Balaenoptera physalus
CAGCCCACTTCTGTCTCACAGCCTCACAGCCTTTGACCTGCTAACAATTTTGTCCTGTTTATTTCCAGCAGAACTTTTACAAAGTAGTACTCGACGTTCAGGAGAGGATTCAAAGCTTGAAAATCTTCAGATAGTCCCAGAAAACTTTCAAAATTAAAGAAAAGAAGTTTTAAGTTAGAGTGTTCTATTCAGCCAGTGTAACTTGGGGAATTCCTGGCATGGGGAAATTTTATTCTGCTTGTGAGGCTAGAGATTTTCTGACAACCAAAATATTTATTAAGCCAAAGAGGTTGCAGTTGCCCTCACACTGAAACCAGTACATTTATCTTTAGAAGAGAATAAGAACTAGTCAGCAATGGCAAATAGATTGCTTGTAAACTTCCAGTTATGGAAGATTCATTTACAAATTGCACACCTAAAGGTTACTGTTGTGGTTTACAGGCAGTTTTCCTAGAAGTCCCTTGAAGATTTTAAGACTCTTACCTAAAAACTGATGCACTGTTAAAACTAGTATAATACTGTATGTCAACTGTACTTCGATTTAAAAAAGCTATAATAAAAATAAATACACAAAATATTTGTGTACAACTGTATGTAAAGAAAGTACAACAATTATTTCTTTGTATTTTAGGGGTTTTAACCAGGACATCCTCTAGTTAGTATTAGGAATGTTTGCTTAATTTCCAAACTTTTTTTTCTTAAACACGTCGTGGGTTTTTTGAGGCTCCAACCTGATTAGTGCATGGGCAGCCATCAACTAAGGCTGAGGCACCTCTGACTGGTTTGATTTTGTTTTTTAAAATCATGTGTTTGCTACGGAGTATTGTACTTGTCTCAATGGGAATGGTGTAAAAAACTGAAAAGGCCTTATGTGATATGTATCATAGTTAATAAATCAATCTTGTAAAAAACTAAATAAATAAATAAATACACATAAAAATAAAATAATAAAAATAAAACTGATGCAATGCAATTTATCGTTTTGAGAGTCAGTGCTCTTATTTTTTCTTTCTTTTTAAAATATAAGTTTATCTCTTCCTTGACTTTCAGATAAAAAAAGTGGTATTTGAGTATCACATCAAAAGGAGGCATTGTAAATTTCTATGGAATATCTATGGAGATGGGCAAAATGTTAAAGATTGTTTTTCAGTGATTATTAGAAAGGGTCAGATGAAATTGGAAAATTTTCAAAGACAGGTAGAGATGAGGATAAAAACGGGAAGATAACATCTTCTCAATTCCAAGTAAACTTTGTATTCAGGATACACGGAGAGATCAGTTATAGAAAAGCCAATTATAGTGAGGAGCAGTCCCCACATATAGAATGTGGAAATCAAATTGAATCCTTATTCTCCACAGCAAACAGGGCAAGGACACAGAGGTCAGGAAACAAAATGAAGGGGCTCAAATTCCCCTGCTCCAGATTCATTGTGGCACAGGGTTCCCATTATTACCAGAGCAGCAAAGGTGACTGAACCAGCCACAGAGGTTAGCATTTGTCTAAGATAATAGTTTATAGTCTGTAGAATGTGTGTAATCTTCTAGGAATTTTTAAGTCAGAAGATCCCCATGTCCTTTATCAGGTGATTTTGATTTTCCCAAGAATATGCATTTTTGACAAGCTGGCTAGATCATTCTGATGTAGAAAAGCTGCTACCCTTCCTTTGTTTTGTCTTAAATTGTTTTAGGTGTTTAGGTGCTAAGAATTGTTTAGGTGTTAAGAATCTTATGCATGTGAAACTAGCAACCAGGGACTAACATGAAGAGGAAGGTAAGAAGGAAGGAAGGAAGGAGTTGGCTAATCAATTAATTCTAAAAGCTACTTGGGGCTTGAATAGCAAATGCCCCACATCCTTCACACGTGCATGCACACACACACATACACACACATTTATTTTTCATATATGTGTATATGAAAAGAGTATATTCTGATTAATGTCAGAAAATATTTAACTTATATTCAAATTCAGGCAATGTTATTTTCTCTCCAACCCTTAAACCTATGAAAATGGTGTGTACTAATTTCTCCAAGGAGAGGATTAATTTTATAAAAAGATAGTAGAGCAAGGACACGTATGAATATTTGGAAACAGAAAAAAAAATACACACAATACCATCTTAGTTTGATACACATCTAACCTGTTTTCCTGACTTTCTGAAATTTCTGACTTGCATGGTGGTGGTGGTAGTAGCAGAGGTGGACTTCTCTCCTCCTCATCCTCCCCCTCTTCTTCCTCCTTTTTCATCTTTTTCTTCTCCTTCTAGTTGCCACGATCCCCAAAACCAAACAGTGTGCCAATGAAGAAACCACAGGGGCACATATGTATGCATATTATTCATTGTAATAAAGAATGCCCATTTTTCTTCATTTTTTTTCCTTCTCCAGTAAACTAACCTCCACATTATAATTAAGAACATAGCAATGAAGAATAAAGACTAGGTTTCCCATCCCCCTTGCAGGTAAATGTGCCCATGTGACTAAGTTGTATTTAGAAGAACATAAGCAAATGTCTCTTATTTCTCTCAGAAATCTTTCTTTAAAAAATAAAAGAGCTATGGCATATGAATGGCACTCTTTTTTCCACTCCCTTTTATCCTCCTGCCTAGGATATGAATATTTATATCCTGACCTATGAAAATAAATGCCACATGCTGGGGACGGCTGGTCAAGGAAGGAAGGACCCTATGCTTCAAAGGTCTTTTTGAAACAAAATTAGCAACTGAGCCTGGACCCCTTACCTTCCAGTCTTGTCCCTGTTCTTTGTGCTTTCATTCGATCATCACTATCAACACACAAGAATCCAATCAGTCGCCCAACTCTGCTATTTCTACACTTATGTCTCTCAAAATCTCAAAACTTCTCTTTCTTTTCCATGCTTGCTGGCATTATGAGAATCCTGAGACTGTTTGTTTGCTTGTTTGTTTGTTCGTTTGTTTGTTTTAATGTAAATGCTCCACTATCTCCAGCCTCTCCACACTCACTGCTCATTGTCACTAAATCTATACATTATCAGCATTGTCACAGTCATGTCACACTCCTTCTCTTCAAAGATGACTCCTTAGTGATGATAGGATAAAACTCCAACACCTTAGCACACAATTAAAGATGCTTCATAGTTCTACCAGGTCCTCCTTCATTGAAACTTTCTTGCCAACTGTTTTTATTCCACCCACTCAAGGTCCCTTGTTATTTGCAGAATACATTAATATTTTCCTATCCTGAATATATAATGATATTCATCATTCCTTGTTAAGTTGTATTATTTGTACAGACACCAGTCTGACCCGTTTCAAGTATAAATCCATTATAGCACTGACCTGCATAAAACTCAGTGGTTTCTCATTACACTTAAAAGTTTCAAGTGCCTTAACGTGACTTATCTGATTGCTAATTGTCTTTTTTGGTCTCTTCTCACACATACTCGACTCTTTCATCCCGTGGCCATATTCAGCTTATCAAATAGGTCCTGCTCTTTCCTGCCTCAAGTCTGCAAGAGAAAGTTTTCACATTGCTGGAATGTTCTTCTCTTTCCTATTTTCCTAATCAACTTGTTCTAATCTCTTTAGTCTTTAGTTTATATTTAATAAGAGATGCATTCCTTGATTATCACACCTTTCAACTTAGTCCTGACCTTCTGCTACAAGATTTTATAGTCCCATTTAGTTTTAGTTTATACAGGGCTCAATACGTTTTTCCTGTAAAGGACCAGAGAATACATATATTGGGCTTTGTAGGCTATAATGCATCTATCACAGCTACTCAACTCTGGTGTGATACCACAAACTCCGCCATAAAAATAGGTAAGTGGACAGATAATTGTGTGTGATGGGCATCATCAGTCTCTGAATATCGGACGTTTTAGGTGGGAAAATTCTTTGTTGTGGGGACTGTCCTGTGTATTGCAGAATGTTTAGCAGCTTTCATAATACACCCACTGGGTGCCAGTAACATCCTCAAGTTGTGATAATCAAAAATGTATCCAGACATTGCCAAATGTTCCTGGTGTCATGAGGTGGGGAGCAAAATTGCCCCCAGTTGAGAACCATTAAAATAAAACTTTATCACACTTGGTTTATAGTACTGTGATCATAGAAAGATTCTTGGTCTTTGTCCCTTGTTCCTGACATAGAGCTCCTGAATCCCTTGCAATTTCCTGAGTGATGGGGTGATAGGAGCATATTTTGTTCTAGTGAGGTGACTTTTAGGATTGAACTAGTCGCCAAATATATGAAGTGGTTAAAGTATTTGAACCTTCATTCCCACTTCTGACACCTGGGGAGGAGGAGGGCTAGAGATTGAGATCTACAAAAATTCTTGAAAAACAAGATTCAGAGAGCTTCTGGGCTGGCGAACACACTGAGATGCTGAGAGGCACGTGACATTCCCAGAGGGAACATGGAAGCTTTGTATACACACACACACACACACACACACACACACAGGCACATGCACACACACACATACACACGCATACATACACACATACACACACACACACACCTTGCCCTATGCAGCTCTTCTGTATGGCTATTTCTAACTTGTATCCTTTATAATAAGCCAGTAAAGATAAGTAAATTATTTCCCTGAGTTCTCTGAGCTGTTCTAGTAAATTATTGACACGGAGGAGGGGTTCATAGGATCCCCTGATTTATAGTTGGTCTGGTCAGAAGAACAGGTGGCCTGAGACTTGAGATTAGGGTGTGAGGTGGGGACAGCCTTTTTGGATTGAACCCTTTAGCTTGTGGGATCTGATACTAACTCCAGGCAGATAGTGTCAGAATTAAATTGAATTCTTGGACATCCAGTTTGTGTCAGGGAGTTGAAGTAGTGTTGAAAAAGACTCTGGGTTTTTGATGTCAGGAGGAAAAAAAAAAACCTCTCATTTGGTCTCAGAAATGTTGTGAGTAAAAATAGCTTAAGTACAAACTGCAATTTTTATTTACATATTAATGTAAGCAAATATAGGAGTCAATGCTGTATCTGATTCACTAACCACATAGCCCTTGATTA
Source organism: Balaenoptera physalus (assembly GCF_965194825.1). NCBI lineage: Eukaryota > Metazoa > Chordata > Mammalia > Artiodactyla > Balaenopteridae > Balaenoptera > Balaenoptera physalus. The sequence continues at coordinate 95,791,340 of NC_138884.1, forward strand.
TAAAAAGCATGGTGTATCAAGGGGTTCAATACGTGTTTGATGAAAGAATTCATGAGAGCACTAATAATCTTTTCAGGAGAGTTGCAAGGTCAAATGACAGAATTTCAGGAGTTAAAAGACAGATAATGTAATATTTAGGGAATTAAGATAGCAAACCATATATTCAAGGAGGTCAACAGTCAAAAGAAAAAAAGAGAAAAGCATTACCAGAGGTAGACAAGATCTAAGATGTAAAGGGTTATTTTAAGACAGGAACAGTATGAAAGTAGAAAGGTAACTGCCAATAAGATGAATAAAAAAAAGAAACTAATAAGTTACTAGCAGAAGGGAGTGCTGTGGAAATGTATAATGAAAAAAAGAATTTATTCTCAAGACGAGGGCTGCTCAGAGACAGAGAAAACGTCAGTACACTTTTAATATGAGTTTCAGGCTATGTTTTCTTTTAAAAATTTTTAGAGTCTATTGACTATGAAAAGGCAAAATTGCCTTCAGGCTAGAGAGGCCTATTAACACCCCCATCAAGGACAGTCTTCAGCTCACTAGGCAAGCCAGAGAGGGAGAAGAAATCTGTATCTGGAGAGAATGCATTTATCATGGTTAGGACCCTTAGGCCAAGAACTTTCTGCTGAGACACATCTCGTAGAAGGAGCCAGGGTCACCTTGCAAGCTTGGGACGATGAGAGGCAATGGTGAGCGTATGTGCACCTCAAGTTTACGTGCTGTGTGAGTCACACACTTGCATGCTGCTCCGTTATCTCATCCACCGACAGAAATGAATTACATTTGACTCTCTCTATTCAATCGTTATTGTATCTGGAAAAGAGAATTTATTTCAAAGAAGTTAAATTGCATGATTGCTTGTACACAGGTATTTTTCTTTATGCTATTTTATAAGGATTAACTATTATTATTGAAATGAAAGTGATTAGTGATGAATCAGACATAAGTAGGAGCTCAATGAATATTTTTTCAGGGATCCACATCTTTACCTCAGTCTCTATTGTTCTGATAAAGAAATTGTCCTGCTTATTAGAGTTCATTCTTTTCCCTTATATGCTGGTTTCCATTTCTTGTCTTTTTCTTTTCTTGTCTTTGAGAATATCTCAGCCTGGTGCAATCTAAGGAAAAAATGTGGTGAGAACAAAAACCAAAAAATTTGGAAACAGAAGACAATGATTCAAATAGTAATTGTATTTATTTCTAAGGTTTCTAGATCCTGAAGCTTCGGCTACTTTGTCTTAAGAAATGGGGGTCATATCATTATTCCCCACACTGTTCTGTTTGTCAAATACTTCAATTCATCCTTCCACTAAGACTCATAGTAGGACTGCATGTCTTGAGACTCTTATAGTTGCCTGGGACAATGTGGAGTGTTCTGGTCAATGAATTTTGAACACAAGTGATATGTCTCACTTTCAGCCATGAATGTAGTGATTATATGAGACAAATCAGTGCTTTATTTTTTCTTCTGCAACTATGATAGAATCATTCCATATTTTCCTGTCCAATTACCTTGAGTCTCAGTTCAAGGACAACTAGTGTGAGTACCCCAGCTCACTTTCCAATGTTGGACAATAGAAAAAACTAAACAAAACAAAAACACCCCAAAACACAAAAAACAACTTTTCTTACTATAATTCATTGTGCTTTTTAAGTTGCTATTGAAACCTAATCTTGCTTACTCTGATTCATATACAGAATGGTACAGGAAATGGGACATTAAAGTAATATTCTACCTAAAACATGTAGCATTGTCTTGAGAGTCAAGTGGCAGACCCTTTAGTGAAAGCTGGAAGGATGGTTATTTGTATGTCAATGCAAATATTTGGTAAAACATTAATCCATGATAACTTGAAAGGGAGAGATAGCATCTAATGAACTTGAAATGTTACAGAAAGAATTTGGAAAGATAAAATGTTAACCGCAGGTATAGTTTATCATTATTTTGTATTTTACAAGGTGGTACAAGAAAGAGGTGCTCTCAGAAAAAAATAGGCTAGTCCCCAAATGTGACTAAAGGAGAACAAAGGGAGTCCAGAAGTTTGGTTCTTATTGAAAAAGAAGAGGCAAGTTTTGTCCTACTAGGAACCATAAAAGAAAAACTTAGGAAATACTTTGAGTCACAAGGACTGATGAAAATTAAACCCCCTGGCAATAAATGGATTCAGATGATGCATAGTGAATACTTTCAAGTGGAAAAATTGCTCAGAGGGAGACACTGAGAATGTGACTTTTCCATGTAAGACTAATAGACTCAGAGCATCTTACAGTTAATTCCAGAGAAAGTGGCATAGATGAAACAGAAGAGAAAGATACAGAAAAATAGAACTTTGAGTGATAAGATTAGTACATGGAGTTGATTGGAACCAAGTTGATAATTAGCCAGCTATATTTTTGCAAGAGTGTAATCAACTTGGACCACTAGAGATGGCAATAATATGAAACTAAAAATAATCCTTTTTTTAGTTTAGTGAGGCTGCAGCAACAAAGTATAGCAAACCAGGTACTCAAATGACAGAAATTTATTATCTCACAGTTCTGGAAGGTACAAGTCCAAGATCAAGGTGATGGAAATGTTAATTCCTTCTGATGGCTATGAAGGACAGATCTACTCCAGGACTCTCTCCTTGGCTTGTAGATGACTATCTTCTCCCTGTGTCTCATCATCTTCCCTCTCTGTGTGTCTGTCTCCAGATTTCTCCTTTTATGGAGATACTACTCACATTGGATCAGGAAGCCACCATATATTAGTCAGGATTCTCCCAAGAAACTATATGTATATATGTATATATAGATATACAAAGAGATTTATTATAAGGTATTGGCTCATGCAGTTATGGAGGCCAAGATGATCTTCTATCTGCAAGTTGGAGACCCAGGAAAGCCTGTGGTGTAGTTCAAAGTTCTGAAAGCCGAAGAACCAATGGTATAAATTCTCTTCTGACTCAGAAGGCCTGAGAACCAGGAGTACCAAGAATCCTCCCTTCCTCCACCATTGTGTCCTATTCAGGTCCTCAGTGAATTGGATAATCCCCACCCACATTGGAGATGGCAATGCCCTTTACTCAGTCTACTGATTCAAATGTTAAGTCTCTTTCAGAAATACCCTCATATATATCCCCAGAAATAATGTTTAACCAGAAATCTGAGCAGTCCGTGATTCAGTCAAGTTGACACATAAAATTGACTATTAAAACCTCATCTCAATTAATTTTTATCTTCAACAGTACATTTCCAAATAAGGTCACATTCTGAGGTACTGGAGTTTAGGACTTCAACATATGAATTTTAGGGGAGACACAATTCAACTCATAACGCCTTTGTTCTTCCAAAATTTCACAAGCAGGAAGGATGCTCAGAATGTTGCTCAGCCCTTAATGAGGGCACATTCTCTCATGCTCTTTCCTCAGTTGTAGCCAGAGAACATAATGGATAAGGGTGGTCCTCTTAGAGGGTGAAGGGCTCAACAAAATTCCTGGGTTGGTGCAAATGTGTTGAATTCTAAATGACGTTCCAGTTGTTTAAGATGTTCATTATATCTCCTGGAAACACTAGTGTTCTAGGTACTCCAATTGTTTGTTCTAGGTACTCCAATTGTTTGTTCTAGGTACTCCAATATAGTTGTCATAGATAAAAACCATTACATTAGGACAATGTGGCCAGTGTGGGACAATCTGGCTCAAGGTGGGCAAATCAGTGATCTTCCATGGAAAGTTAAGAAGTGTCAGTGAGAAGCAGATGCTAGTTTTTCTCTTGGTACATTTAGCTGAACATGTAAATGATCACGGATGATGGCCTTGTTTGATGTGAACTGAGGAACAGAAAAAGGAGGTTGATATGAGAGGGGCGAGTGAAACAGAAACAACTGCAAGCCAAGAGATCTGCTCCTGTGTTTCCAATAGTTCTCCAGCCAGTCCCCCTTTTTAGAGTCTATGTCTAATAGTTATTTCTGCCCTTAGTTTCCAAGAGATACCACAGTGACCTTCTAATATATCTGATGTTGTCTAATTGCTGCTGTTGCTGTTACTGTTGCTGTTACTGTAGAGTTAGCTTTGGTTGCATGCAACCAAATGGAAACTATTTAATACAGACACTACTACCTGGAGTGGAATGTTACTAAGGGTGGATACTACATATAGATAATATAATATGATATAATATAATATAATATAATATAAGGACTGATTGAATTGAGGGAAATTATGGGGCTGTGAAGTTTTTTTCCCCAAGCCTGAAAAGATGGAAAATGATTTGTAAGTAACACAGTAGTTGATTATGGAAATCAGATAATGTGCCCTTGGATAGTTATTCATGTCTAAGGACCAGGCCATGGTACCAACAGCTCTTTCTTAGCTAGAGTAGAAATTATGGCTAATGGGTTTAGCAAAGATTGTAAAAATCTCACTTTTAATCTTTTTTTCTCCTGAAAATTCAAAATATATCCTTGTTCTGGAGTGATATAAACCCTGTGTATTGTTCTGTTTTCTATAGTCCATGAGAAGTTCACTGAACACATTGAGAAATAAAGGGAAATATAGGAAGGATTTGCAACTTGACTCACTGCCATGAATTTTAGTAAATAGAATATAAACACTTGCTTTACTTCTTCATAATTTCAACATCTGTGAAATGTTGGTGCTTTGTCATTTGGTCAGAGACTATGGTTGAGTCTCTCTGAGTGCTTCACTTGTCATTGTAACCCTTGGTACGCAATTTTGAATTTTTTGTTTCAAGGATGTCATACACAAGGAATGAATGTTTTCAGTTCAATAAGTATGTCTATACACTGTGTACAACTTAATTTTCTCAGTCTAATCTTTGCTGTAAATCTGTTATACACTGCATAGCTTTTTTGCTGGCTCTTCAGTCAAGACATGTTCTTCTTTGCAAATGGACTGACTAGTATAATTCTTAGCTAAGCTACTTCTCCACTGAAGAAGGTGTAGTGGTTAAACTTCAGACATCTCCAGTTTTTCAAAATTGAAAAAGAAAAATATAAGCATTATAATATTTATAGCTCAAAATAAAATTCCTCATGTATTTCCTCTCCTTGAAAGTAAAAGGTGTTTCATAACATAATTGACTTTTTGTCAGTTCCACAGTCTATCTGATGGTTCATTTGTATACATTTAAAGTATTCCTCCAGTTTTTATAAAGATATAGGTAGATGGATGTATAAATATTTCATGTGGATATGAACTTTTAAAATAAATACCTTTTCAAACAGTATTTTACAAATATTTTCCACTTGAAAACAACTAAGGTATTTCACATACCTTTGGAATTTGTGATTATGATTTTCAAATATATATCTTCCCTGCCTGATTTTAAAAAATCATTATCTTCCTGAAACACAAAATGTAGTTTTACATTTTTCTGAAAAAAATTGTATTTGTAGCCATCATCTTATAAAATATAGTCATAATTTAAATGGGTTTGTTAAGACAAAAGTTTATATTATACTAAGGCCATAAACCACTCTAAAATATTGGTGGGTTAAATAACAAAGTTTTATGTCACCTAAATGCTACATGTCTGTCATTCAAGCAGTCAATGTCTTTAATAGTTACTGACAGGACACGCATCATCTTAAATGTTACCAGGCACAGTGCTGGACAGAAAGGAGAGTGCTTACACCAGCAATTAAATGAACATGACATCACTACTCTTTGGCCAGAACCAGTCATGTGGTCCCATACAGCCATAATGGAGGCTGGGAAGTCCTTCCTTTCATCTGCTCAGAAGGTGATGAGGACCAGATACCCGTGAGCAGAAAAAATTATTTACCCAATGGAGAATAAATTTGGAATTAGAAGTCCTAGCTTTCAATTCCATTATCACCACTTGCTGCATAATTTACATTAATAAAATTACCATATATTTGCTACTACTCTTCCTCTGTAAAATGAGAATGCAGTAGCTGTTGTAATATTCTGAGGATCAAATGAAATCTGGTAACATGCAAAACATTGTATGTAAAATATAAAAGATTGCTTTTATAGAAAAATACCAGAAAAAAGAGATCCATTCAAAATAAGCAGGAAATAAAACAGATTATTTGACTCATGTATCAGAAATTAACTTAAAATTTATGCATTTGCAGGAGAGAACAAATCTATTCATTTGAGTATGTGGCAATATACCCACCAAAAAACTTCTTATGCCTATTGCATTGAGCTTAAATATAAATTGACGTGAATTAATGACAGGTATTTTTCTTGATGGAAATCAATATTGTTACAAAAAAAATTGTAGTTTTGATCATTTAACTAGTTATTTTTCTTCTATTTTTATAATTTTTTTATTGATATTTTATAAGTGAAATTTTGATTTTGGCATATTTTTGTATATTTTTCTTGAATTTATCTAATTGGATTACTTTTATTCTAATAGTTTATAGCTGACTTTTTGAGCACTTCCTAGTAGATAATTATGTTTGTAAATAACAGTTGTGAGTTTTAAGTTTCACTTTTCAATATTTATATTAATTTGCTTTGTGTTTGGCCTCATCCTAACTGACTCTGTCTCAGGTTTGGTGAAGTTAGGAATGTATTTGAATACTACCAACAGAGACCTGTAGCTTAAACAAATTGGGAGTTTATTATTGTCTTGCAAAATGGTAAGTTAAGAGGTAAATAGGTCGGGGGTTGAGCTAGTAGAAACACTATATCATAAAGCTTACATCCAACTCTTCACATTACATACTTCCAACATGAAAGGTGAGAATTTGTTTGGATAAAAAAAACATGTTGATGGATATCACTATAAATTCATAATCACTAATCTCTAGAAGGTCCCTGATGCTGCCTGACAATTATTCTGTGTCCAGTTTCATTCTGTCTTCTCCTCTCCATATTATAATTGTATTTTCCTACGTCCTCAAAACTCCAACATCTTTCTCCCTCATTCTTTCTCTAAACTTAAACCTTTCTTTTTATATCTCTATAAAAATTAAAGCAAAAGAAGAGACTTCCCCAGCAGTCCAATGGTTAAGACTCCAAGCTTCCACTGCAGGGGACACAGCTTCGATCCCTGGTTGGGGAACTAAGATCCCACATGCTACGCCATCCTGGCCAAAAAAGTAAAAAAAAAAAAAGTAAAAAAAAAAAATTCCAGAGCTCCTTATCTAATTACTATCTAATTACTTATCTAATCTCCTTATCTAATTACTATCTGTTCCCATGAGATCTTTCATATCTTCTGGTCATTTGAAGAGTACATGGTCCTGGTTAAAGATAACTCTGAAAGTTGCTCTTGAGCACCTAACCAGTCTCTGCCATTCAAGAAATTTTCTACAACTTTTCACATTTGAGTACAATGTTAGTTTTGGGCTTCTCATATATGGCCTTTAAAACACTGAGGTATGTTCCCTCTATACCTGCTTTGTTAAGAGTTTTTTATAAATGGGTGTTAAATTCAGTCAGCCACTTTTTCTGCATCCATTGAGATGATCATATGATTTTTATCCTTCTTTTTTTAATGTGATGTATCATATTAACTCATTTGACTGATTTGCAGATATTGATCTGTCTTTGCATCCTGGGAATAAGTCTCACTTGATCATGGTGTATGATTTTTTTATTATATTGTTGAATTTGGTTTGCTAATATTTTCTTGAGTATTTTTGTGTCGATATTCATCAGGAATTTTGGCCTGTAATTTTCTTTTCTTGTGGTATCCTTGCCTAGTTTTTGTACCAGGGTATAGGACAAGATCAGAAATAAGACAAGTGTTCCCACTTTTGCCACTTTTATTTAATATAGTATTGGAAGTCCTAGCCATGAAAATTAGGCAAGAAAACAAAAATAAAATATGTCACAATTGGAAAGGAGAACTAAAATTGTCACTATTTGGAGATGGCATGATATCATACATAGAAACCTTAAAGAAGCTATAAAAACTGTGAGAACTAATAAACAAATTCTGTAAAGTGGCAGGACACAAGTCAATACACAAAAATCTGTTGCAGTTTTATACACTAATAACAAATTATCAAAAAGAGAAATTAAGAAAATAATCTCATTTACAATTAAATCCAAAGGAATAAAATACCTCAAAATAAATTTATCCAAGGAAGTGAAAAAGCTGTGTATTGAAAACTACAAGACATTAATGAAAGAACTTGAAGATACAAATAAATGAAAAGATAGTCTCTGCTCAAAGATTAGAAGAACCAATATTGTTAAAATGTCCATACTACCCAAAGCAATCTACAGATTCAATGCAATTCCTATCAAAATTCCAATGAAATTTTTTATAGAAATAGAGCAAATAATTCTACATTTGTATGGAACCACAAAAGACCCCATATATCCAAGGCAATCTTGATTAAGAAGAACAAAGCTGGATGCATCATGTGCCTTGATTTCAAACTATATTATTAAACTACAGTAATTAAAACAGTATGGTATTGGCATAAAAACAGACACATAGATCAATGGAACAGAATAGAGATGCCAGAAATAAACCAACACATATTTGGTCAATTAATTTATGACAAAGGAGTCAAGAATATACAATGAGGAAAAGATGGTCTGTCTTTTCAATAAATGATGTTGTGAACTGGACAGACACATGTAAAAGAATGAAACTCAATCACTATCTGAAACCATACACAAAAATTAGCTCAAAATGGATTAAAGACTTGAACTTAAGAACTGAAACCCTAAAACTCTTAGAAGAAAACATAGACAGTAACTTCCTTGACATCAGTCTTGGCAATGATATTTTTAGTCTGACACCAAAAAACAAAAGCAACAAAAGCAAAAATAGGCAAGTGGGACTGCATCAAACTAAAAAGCTTCTGCATAGCAAAGGAATCCATCAGCAAAATGAAAAAGCAATGTACTGAATGGGAAAAATATATGTAAATCATATATTTAATAAGGTGTTTATATTCAAAATATATAAAAAACTATACAACTCAATAGCAAAAACAAAAAACCCAATTAAAAAATTGGCAGAAAATCTGAATAGATATTTTTCCAAAGAAGATATACAGATGGTAAACAGTTAAATGTAAAGATGCTCAACACCACTAATCATCAGAGAAATGCAAATCAAACTACAGTAAGGTATCACCTCACACCTATCAGAATGGCTATTATCAAAATGACAAGAAATCACAAGTGTTGGTGAGAATGTGGAGAAAAGAGAACCCTAGTAAAGTTTTTCTGGGGATGTAAATTGGTGCAGCCACTATGAAAAATAGTATGGAGCTTTCTCAAAAAATTAAAAAAAAAAAAAACAACTACCATTTGATCTAGCAACTCCACTACTGGGTATTTATCCAAAGATAACAAAAATACTAACTAGAAAAGATATATACTTCCTCATGTTCAATGAAGCATTATATTCAGTAACCTAGAAATGGAAACAACCTAAGTTTCCATTGATGGATGAATGGATAAGGAATATGTGGTATATGCAAACAATGGAATATTATTCAACCATAAAAAAGAATAAATTATTGCTATTCGCAACAGCATGATATCCCTTATATGTGGAATCTAAAACTAACAAACAAACAACAAAAACAAACTTATAGATAGAGAAAACAGATTGCTGGTTGCCAGAGGTGCAGAATAGGAGAGGGGAGGTGGAAGAAACAAGTAAAAGGCGTCAAAAGATAAAAAAAACAAAAACAAAAACAAAAACTGAATGTCAACAACAGCAACATAAAACTATTCTCGGGTCTCTCACCAGATCTACTGAGTCAGAATTGGCATTTTAACAAGGTCCATGTTGCTAAAACTAACAGCCATTTCCCATCTCATCTTTTTTTTCTTTTTTTTTTAGTATCTTTATTGGAGTATAATTGCTTTACAAGATTGTGTTAGTTTCTGCTGTATAACAAAGTGAATCAGCTATACATATACATATATCTCCATATCCCTTCCCTTTGCGTCTCCCTCCCATCCTCCCTATCCTACCTTTCTAGGTGGTAACAAAACACCCAGCTGGTCTCCCTGTGCTATGCAGCTGCTTCCCACTAGCTATCTATTTTACACTTGGTAGTGTATATATGTCCATGCCACTCTCTCATTTCGTCCCGGCTTAACCTTCCCCCTCCCCGTGTCCTCAAGTCCATTCTCTACGTCTGCGTCTTTATTCCTGTCCTGCCCCTAGGTTCTTCAGAACCATTTTTATTTTTTTAGACTCCATATATATGTGTTAGCATACAGTATTTGTTTTTCTCTTTCTGACTTACTTCACTCTGTATGACAGACTCTAGGTCCATCCACCTCACTACAAATAACTCAATTTCATTTCATTTTATGGCTGAGAAATATTCCATTGTATATACGTGCCACATCTTCTTTATCTATTCATCTGTCAATGGACACTTAGGTTGCTTCCATGCCCTGCTTATTGTAAATAGAGCTGAAATGAACATTGTGGTACATCTCATCTCATCTTAAGAAAGAAAGTGACACGCATGAAGATTCTTTCCTGCTTGGTTTCTAGCACACTATGTTACCTGGTTTTCCTTTCATATCACTGGTTTCTCTTTCTTGATTTCTTTTACAGATTCTTCATCATCTGTTTGGGTCTAAATGTTGAAATGTCCCAGGTCTAAGTCTTTGTATTAAAAAAAATCCATCTACACCTGTTCTTTTGGTCATCTCATTCAGATTCATGGCATGAATTACCATCTATGCATGGCTGACTTTCAAATGTGTATGTCTACATAGATCTCTTCCTAGACCTTAACAGAACAAAACTCAAAAGCCAACTTGACATTTACACTTAGGCATGTAATTAACATCTCAAACTTACCATTTTCAGAACTGACCTCTTGGTATGCTCTTCCTCCCCTTTATCATGCTTCTTCACCTGCCTTCTTTATCTGAATTAATTGAAATTCTACCTTTCCAATTGTGCCAGATCAGAAACTTGGGGGTCATACTGGACTCCACCTTCTCTCTTTCCACACTATGTCTGGTTTCTCAGCAAATATTTAGAATGATCCTTCAGAACATATTCAGAATTTCACAACCTCTCACCAGCCCTTCTATTCCACCCAAATCCAATTCTCTACCAAATCTCATTTGAATTATTTTCATATATTCTTAACTAGTTTCCCAGTTTATATATTTGTCCATATTCTCAACACACTAGTCAGAAATTATAGTAATATGTGAGTCAAATCAAGCCAACTTTATGCTCTATTCCCTCTAATGGCTTTTTGTCACACTTAGATTAAAAGTCAATATGGTCTTAATACATTCAGACTGTTGTAACAAAAATACCATAAACTAGGTAGCTTATAAACAACATAAATTTATTTCTCACAGTTCTAGAGGCTAGGAAGTCCAAGATCAAGGCATCAGAGGATTCAGTGTCTGGTGAGAGCCCACTTCCTCACAGCTATCTTCTGGCTGTGTCCTCATATGGCAGAAGGGGCAAGTGATCTCTCTGAGGCCTCTTTTGTAACAACACTAATCTGGTTCATGAGGGTGGATCCCTCATGACCTAATTACCTCTCAAAGGCCCACCTCAAAATATCATCACATTGGGGATTAGAATTCCAACATATGAATTTGGGAGAACCCAAACATCAGGCAGTAGCAAACATCTTACTGTGACCTACAAAGTCTTACCATATCTGGCTTCTATAAGCTCTTTGACTTTAATTTTATCACTCTTTTCCCAGTTTTCTTTGTCCAACTACAGGGGCTTCCTTACGGTTCCTCAAACAACCCCAGACCCCATTTGTCACAGACTTTTTGCCCCTGCTCCTTCCTTTTCCTGAAAGGGTCTTACCCTAGATAGCACCATGAGTTCCTCTCCCATGGGTTCAGGTCTATTGTCAAAATTACTCTTCAGTAAAGAATTTCAGGCAACCCTATCTAAAATGCACTCTCCTACCCTCCCAATAAACTTTAGTTTTTTCATCACTGCTTTGTATTTTCTACTTAGTACTTATTACTCTCTAACATACCACATAATTTCTTTTTTTTTTCCATTTTTGTCTATCATCAATATAATTCTATATAGAAAAAAAATTTGTCTGATTTCTTCAATGAAGAATCCCACAAACATGAAATAATATAGTACATAATGACAAAGCCTTTTACCTAATAGGTGTATGAAAAATATTTATTAACTGAATGAAGGAATGAATGTTTCTTTATTTTATCTTACCATTCTGCTGTCTCACAATTTCAGAGTGAACACTGGAGGGCTAACCGTCACATCTATATTCTATGCAAAAAAAAAATTTTTTTAATGAGGAAAGACCAAGTGCAAAATATTGTCTACAGCTAATTAAACTCCTTAAAAAAACTTTCCCAAATCCTCATACAATGGATCTCATCCACTTTTTATAAAACATAGCATATTAGGATTTTTAATCTATTTACATAAAAATTTGGTAGATAAATTTTCTTGTGTAATAGCCTTATTCAGTTTTAATATCAGAGTTAAGCCAACTTCCTTGATTTATAAAGGCTGTATTTTTCCTCAAATAGATTTTCCGCCAAAGCTAGGACAAAAGTTCCCCTAGACATATTGAAGTTAATAAAAATAGATTATCTTTTTTTAAGTCAGAAGTGAATGATATAATTTGAAAAAGATTGTGTACTCATCAGCAGAAGGGGCTATTTAATGCAAAGTTATATTTGCTTTATAGAAATAAAAACTTTATCTTTGACCCCTTCACGTTAAAGACTCTGTATGTTTCTAACTCATTGTAACTCACTAATTTTTTTTAATGAATACTGTTACCATTCACAGAGTTTTCCAAACACTGAGCCAGAATATAGTGATCTACCCAGATACTATTTCCCTCAGTCCCAAAAGCAGTGAAACCTTCTTCCAGATACCATGTAAATATTTTTGTCATGTGTGCCATGAGTAGAAAGGATTTGGAAAGCACTAGTCTAGGTATTTTCTTTGGATTTATGACAGCAAATAATCTCAGTTGCTAACTCCTCTCAACTAATTTAATAACTAGCAGGGGGCTGAGTGAAACAAAATATAGTAATACAAACCAAAAGTTAAATACTAATTAAACCTATATGAAGCTTAACATATAAAGGTTGAAGGATTATTAAGGAAAATGCAATTACCTTAATTCCCATACACACAAAGAATATTGCCTGAAAATCTTTATAATTCATTCCCAGCTCATGGTGTGGCTGTTTGACAGTCCTAGAGGGAAGTATCAACATGCCCACCAGATATCTGTGTCATTTATAAATTAAGGATACTCAGAAATGAAAAGTTTTGTCCTCTGAAGAAACTATAGATAGCAATAGTCATGGTAGTTCCAGGCCTCATGAATTAACAGGCTTCATGAACACACCTCCGGGCTTGTGGATATTTGGCCACTTGCTTTTATGCACCATATTCATCACTAAGGTCTCACTCTTAATACTTATGTTACTGCCTATTGTACTGATCACCTGTCTGATATGTACCCTCAAATCATGCTATTCTTTCTAACATGTCAGTGTGGTCTTGAGAGCACATTATCACTCTACCAGTGCATTCCTGGTATATTAACAAGTAACACTTGCTTAGTTATAGTTCAAGAGGCTCTAAGATTTAAAGCCACATAATATTTGAGCAAAGTGCTTTTCTTGTACAGTTTCTCATTTGATGCCCATCAGAGCCAAAAAGAGTTAGGAGAAACTAAATATTTCCATTCAAGTTTCACAGCTGAGAATGGTAAGGCAAAGTTTTCTCTCCTCCTCACCATTAACCTCACCAAGTACAAGAAATGGTTAAGGATAGGCTCTGGAATTCAGTCTCATTTCCAACACTCACTAATTCTGGAATATTGGCCCCATTGGCTAAAATTCCCAAGTCTGTGCTTCCTTGCCTGTCAGGTAAGATTAAAAAGAAAATTTACCTCATAGAGCTATTGTGAGCACCACATGAAGTAATTCTCATAAAGTCCTTAGAATAGGACTTGGAACAAGTTATGCAATGCATAAATGTTAGTGGATATTATTATTTTTTATTATTAATTTTTGAATTTTCTTTTATTCTATTTTTTTATATAGCAGGTTCTTATTAGTTATCTATTTTATACATATTAGTGTATATATGTCAGTCCTAATCTCCCAATTCATCCCACCACCACCCCCTACCCCTCTTCCCCACCTTGGTGTCCATACGTTTGTTCTCTACATCTGTGTCTCTATTTATTCCTTGCAAACCGGTTCATCTGTACCATTTTTCTAGATTCCCCATATATGTGTAACAGAACTTCCTACATATATCCTCCAGTTTCAGTGGTCTATACTTCTACAACTGGCCAAATCATTTATTTGATCCCCTTCCTCCTCATTAAATCTCTTTTAATTATGGCATTTTTATTTAGATGTGTTAATAAGTCAAAGGTGTATTCTCTTCCAGCAGTTATTCTGTCACATCCAGAAGAATTTGCATGTCACTGATATTATACATTATTAGATTGTTAGTTTCACTCTCAGGGCAATCTCATTTTCAAGTTTTTGAGACTTAAGTTACTCTTGATTTGTGCTATTCCACCCTACACATCATTTATTGCCCATAAGATGGAAAAGTCACATTTGGGCTTAAAGTGAGATTTGAAAGAAAGGTTAGAGGTTAGAGTAGAACTATTCAAACTGGCCTATAATGAATCCATTTGTGACACACTGTGGGATCATTGGATGTAAGAGAAGCACTAATTCAGCTAGGTGTTAAGATTTAGATGGCTCTGATTCATGTCGTACCATGTATCAATTTGACAGTCAGACAAACCTTATCCAAATGGAATCCAATCTCAGAGCCTTAAGAGATTTGTCCTTTCCTAATTAGTGGAAAAGTAGGAAAATATCATATCTCTACTGCCCTCAGGAAAAAGAAGAAATGCAATTTGTTAATTATCAACTGCCAGACTGTGCCCTTTACTTGTCAGTCAGAAGGATAGTTCTGGTTACTAATTTGATCCTTTAGTACAATAGAAGAAAGGCAGTGAGTAAAATATTTTCACTAGTGGATGTTATAATTCAACAGATATCAGGAATAATTACTATTAATTCACTTACATGAGGTCACATTGAAAATTCACATCTGGGTTAGTGTTTACAAAGATTTCATTTGTGACCTTGAACAGTGTTACCAAAGGTGTTAATGCAATGAGAGTTTACCAATGTATGGAACTTCTCCTATGCATAACTTACTTATGATCACCCACACTAAGTCTGCACTTCATATATCTATGCAGAAACTTAAATGAAAACAATCTAACTGTGCAACCAGGGAAAATATGTTCTGATGAAAACTTGTTTTTTTTAATATTAGAGAAGAAACAAATTCTTTAATTTTACTAAACTGAGGGAAGATCCTGTTCAAAGGTTTGAAATATTTTCAGAAAATGCCAAATAAGTTAGTTAATGGCTTGCAGATAAAGTATGTAAATCAATGCTACCCTGAATTTATGTTTATCAACCTCAGCTGTACCTCCAAAGTTAAATTCCAGTCTGACTACATTTTCCTGATAAGTTCTGACTCACTGACCAGGTTGATAATGTCAGACCTTCCCCTTATTCCACCTTCAAACCCTGACTCTTCTCTAACCCCCACTCTCAGCAGATGATCATTTCTCATAATTCACACAGAAAACTGAAGCCATCAGCTCACTACTTCTTCAACTGTGGGCCACGAAACTTATGAATTCACTTAAGTCTGCTTTGTATCTAGATCTTTCTTATTATTTAAACACACTCAAGATACTACCATATTAAAAAAGTACAAAGCAGAAACATTACTGAATTCCTCAGGCTCCTAAAACTGTAACTTCATCTTTCTCCTTCCCTTCATAGCCATAATGCTACAACTATCACTATTAGCTATCTTTACTTTTTTAATCTGGATTTACTCTTTAAACCACTGGCTCTGACTCTCATACCTAGGCAACTAAAACACTTATTTTGTTCAGGAATGGTGGCTTGAGGTCAGTGAAGAAGAAGAACAAATTTAGATAACTAATACTTCTCATTTTCAAAACTTAGTACAAAGCTATAGTAATCAAGAAAGTGTGGTACTGGTAGAAGAATAGTCATGGATAAATGGACAGAATTGAGAATCCAGAAATAAACCCTTACACTTATGGTCAATTGATTTCAACAAGAATATGATACTAAGACAATTTAGGGCGAAAAGAATGGTGCTGAATATTCACATGCAAAAGAATGAAGTTGAATGCCTCCCTTATACTTCACACAAAAATTAACTCAAGATAGGCAGCAGAAATAAATGTTAAAGGATAAAAACTAGAGCACTCTTAGATGAAAGCATAAGGATAAATCTTGACCTAGGTTAGTCAGAGCCTACTTAGATATGACACCAAAAGCATAAGACAAAAAAGGAAAGACAAATTGGCCTCCGTTAAAAAAACAAAACCTTTGTACTGCAAACAATAACATTAAAAATATCAAAACATACAGACATGATGAGAAAACATATGCTTAAATCATATATCTGATAAAAGAGTAAATCCAAAATATATAAAAAACTCTTACAACTCAATAATACAAAGGTAAATGATAAATAATATTATTTTATGACACAGCAACAAAAAATAAATAATATTTTTAAAAATAAATAAAGAATCTGGTTATACATTTCTCCAAAGAAGGTACACAACTGACCAATGAACACATGAAAAAATGTTCAACAGCATTATCTATTAAGGATATGGAAATATAAACCAGAATCAAATACCACTTCACATACCCTATAATGGGTATAATCAAAAAGGCTAGATAATAAGTGGAGTCAAGGATATGGAAAAATTGGAATCTTCATACATTGCTGGTGAGAATGGAAAAAGGTCAAGCTGCATTAAAAAACAGTTTGACAGTTCCTCCAAATGTTAAACATAGAGTTGCTTTGTGACCTAGCAATTTCATCCCCAGATACACATCCCAGATAAATGAAAATACAGTGCATGCAAAACTTGTACATTGATGTTTATAGCAACATTATTCATAGTACCCAAAATTAAAAATAACCCAAATATTCTTTAACTGATGAAAGGATAAATAAGATAATAAAATGTCATGTATTATTATAATGGAATAAAATTCAGCAATAAAAAGTAATGAAGTACTGATACAACATGGATAAACCTTGAAAACGTTATATATAATATAAATCTTAATGCCATATAAAAATTATCCCAAGTCTTAAAGATTTAGTATAAAAATGACTTTAAGTCCTTGCCACCAAATGATACATTTTAATTAGATTTTTAAACAATTTTATAACGTTATAAAGATTTAGATTTTTATAAAAGTTTACATTTCAAAGTAAAATAAAGTATAATACCTTATTATAGTTTATATAGTGTTCCTTTTTGTGTGTGTGTGTGTGTTTTCCTTCTGATTTTTTTTAACACCTTTATTAGAGTATAATTGCTTTACAATGGTGTGTTAGTTTCTGCTTTATAACAAAGTGAATCAGCTATACATATACATATATCCCCATATCTCCTCCCTCTTGCGTCTCCCTATCCCACCCCTCTAGGTGGTCACAAAGCACTGAGCTGATCTCCCTGTGTTATGCGACTGCTTCCCACTAGCTATCTATTTTACATTTGGTAGTGTATATATGTCCATGCCACTCTCTCACTTCATCCCAGCTTACCTCTCCCCCTCCCCATGTCCTCAAGTCCATTCTCTACATCTGCATCTTTATTCCTGTCCTACCCCTAGGTTCTTCTGAACTATTTTTTTCTTTTTTTTTTTTTTAGACTCCATATATATGTGTTAGCATACAGTATTTGTTTTTCTCTTTCTGACTTACTTCACTCTGTATGACAGACTCTAGGTCCATCTACCTCACTGTAAATAACTCAATTTCATTTCTTTTTTTGGCTGAGTAATATCCCATTGTATATACGTGCCACATCTTCTTTATCCAATCATCTGTCGATGGACACTTAGGTTGTTACGATGTCCTGCTTTACCTACAATTACCTTACTAATCCATCAAAAATTCTCATGAAGAAATAGCAATTTTTCTCCATCATACAGAAGGGTACATGGAGGCAAAGTAGTTTAAATGATAATCTCCAAATGATACGTGATAATTAAATAGAATAATTATTTATCTGGTATTTTCTAACAATGTAATTATAGTTATTCTAAAAGAAAAAGGCACTTTTATCCATAGTAAATAGATGGAGAGGAGAATTAAGGAAATTTAAATAAGGAAGGGGAAAGGGAAAATTTTCTCAGTTTTCTAAATATTTTAGCTGAGTTCTTTAAGTCTAGAATCACATGAATAATTAACTAATTTCTTCATTTCTGTGTATATTTGACCTCAATAGCATGAAGTTTTATGCCTATCAGAAGCATCCAGACAATCGCTGCCCATTTTACCTTGCCACGCCCCTTCATCCAAATAAATAAAGAATTCAGATTTGTAAATTAGAATGTTTTTTAATCCTCATATTTCTTTTCCTTGATGGATATTTTAAAACTAATTAGGGTTTCCCTGATGGCGCAGTGTTTAAGAATCCACCTGCCAATGCAGGGGACACGGGTTCAAGCCCTGGTCCAGGAAGGTCCCACATGCAGCAGAGCAACTACGTCCGGGCACGACAACTACTGAGCCTGCGCTCTAGTGCCCGCATGCCACAACTACTGAAGCCCACGTGCCTTGAGCCCGTGCTCGGTAACAAAAGAAGCCACCGCAATGAGAAACCCATGCACCACAATAAAGAGTAGCCCCTGCTCGCCGCAACTAGAGAAAGCCCACACACAGCAAAGAAGACCCAACGCAGCCAAAAATAAAAGAAATAAATTTAAAACAAAAAAGGTGAATAAGCACTAAAAATTCATCTTTAAAAAAAAAAGCTAATTAAATTAATTCTCAAAAAATTCTTCAGTATAGATTTTGATTCTCATCATGCAGGAAGAGAGGTTGAAAGTAAGCTTATCACAAGAAAAAACCATATACCTATTTTCCAAAGAGAAAAGATTGCTGACTTGTGCATTTCTAGTTAGCAAATATTGAGTAGCCTGAACTTCGCCAGATGTGGTCAGAATGCAAATTAGATAGTAGACCCACACATTTACCTATGTAAACTAACCAATGGAAATTCTCTGGATTTTTACACAGGCTGAAAACAATTCAGCTTTCTACTACAATTTGGTATTTAGTCAATATTTCAGGTTTTCTTTGAAGGTCAATGAAAACTAATGACTAAATATGGATACAAACAATTGAGAAGTTTTTTTCCCCTCAAGGATATAGACTAAAACTATCTACCAATGAGAAATAAAAAACAAAAGACAAGGTTTTATGTCTGGATTATCTAGATTTATTACCTACTTTGAAAAATGTTCTACTTCACTCTTCACTCAGCTTAAAGATAGTCCTTTAAAAATATGGTTAAAAAAAAGATGAATTTCAAATTTACATTCTCCTTTAGCTGTTGTATTACTAAAAGAAATAAATCTTCAAAGTGCAAAAGAACTGAATCAGTGCTTTCAGCACTAAATTATTTATCTTCGAGGTTTTGATTCAGATCATATTGAGATTGACCAGATCTATTATATATGGGTTTTATAATGAATATGCAAAAACATTATTTTTACATTTTGCTTTGTTCCACTGTCTCTGTCACAATTATAATTTCTTAGATATGTCATCATATTCATTCATATTTAAGAAAAAGTAGAGAAAAAAATTTTTAATATTTATCAAAACAGCATATTACATATTCATATATAAAATATTTGAGAAAATTGCCTTTCTTGAAACAAACTATAAAAGCCTGAAAGCTCTACAGTGACAGACTTGGTCCGCCACACAGCCAGTGTAGAATTGGATTCAGCATGATTATTTCTGGGCAATAATTCAGAGCAAATAACATCAAGGAAGGCTCGCATAAATCCAGATGGAAAAAGTGGATTTAAATCAAACTAATAGGTTGCAAAATATATGAAATATGTTTTGTACTGTGCCTTGGAGACACATGGCCAAATCCATATTCAAAAAGTAAAAACAAACCAGAGTGATTTGAGGAATAAATTACTTGTCATCCTGATCTTTAAAAATGCCAGAATTTAAGGCAAAAATATAATCCTAACATTTATTGCAGCAAAAATAAATGTCAACATATCAGACTTAACTGGCGAAGACTTGTGGTAGCATTTCTACAGAATGAAAGGAACATGACAAGCTGTATTTCACATTTATTAGAATGAGATTTGGTCTTCTTTACCATAAGTAGTAGATTTAAACAATTTACTTTAATTTACTTCATGGTATTGAGGAAAACATTGACTCAGATAAGAAAAAAATGCCATATAATCTTGTTCACTGAAGCAATCCATCAATCTCAGAAGCTAAATATATATGATGACAACACCAAGCCTTTATAGTTAGAAAGAAGAATTGAGTACAAAATGGCTGTGACATAGTCCATGTCCCAGGCAGCATATATGAGTGGGAAATTCTGCGTGAATGAATAGTCATACATAATATATACAATAATTTTCTTGTATCTTTCCTTCATATTGCTGCAAAGGTGACTGTGAATAGTGCCCAGGCCTAAGAATGTCCTTAATTTATCCTACCAAAGTAGGTTCCTTTTTATAAAAGTTGTAATTTATATATGTACTAAATACGTAATTGTTAATTGAGTACCATTCCCCCAAATAAACAAGGTTTTTGAGCTTTTACATATTTGATATTTTGCAATCCGTTTAAAGGAAATATCTCCTCTATATTCCATAGATAGAGAATATTCATAAAATTCAGAAACTATGGACAAAATGACAAGCATACTTTCTGAAGACTTGATAAAGATCAAGCATAACAATGTTTATCATATTAAAATGTGTAGAGCTGACTACATAAAGCCAATAGGTACATAAACACAATAAATATGTATGTATGTAAATCCAAATGTTTGCTTACACATTGAGTGTGCATAGATAAATACATAAATACCTTTTTCAGGAGGGCAAAAACTAAGTTTTTATTTGCCTGAAGGAATGTGCAATTATACATGCAAATCTTGAAATGTCTAGTATGAAAATTAGTAATTTCAACACACTGCACTCTGCAAAGATATTTACATTGAAATATGAATCCACTTAGCAGTTAGGTAGTAAACAAAATTTCACGTGTCTAAGCATAAATGTGTTTTATATAAATATCCTAAATGTTGAAAAACTGTCATTATATGGACTCAGCATATGCTGCCATGCTGCTAGTAAACACCAACAAGAAATTAGATAAAGTATTTTGAAATTTTCTTGCCCAGATACCTACTATGGAATTTTTATTTTAAAAGTCACTACTTGAAAATGAAGACCTTAAAAATAAACATTTTATATGCATTTGTTTGAACATTTAATGTTAATTTTAATTGCCCAAATTCTTGCCCCAAACAATGTGAAAGATAGTACTTGCACATTGTTTGGGGCAAGAGTGAGAAGTTTAATAAAAACTAGGGATATAGTATGTCAAAATTTACTGTTCTCCTTAGTTTATATATAATCTATATATTCTTCTGCCAAATTAATGTGTGTTATAATAAATAATAAATAAATTGTGTTATAGAAATTCATCTTTCAATAATGCAATTCCATCCACCATTTACAACTTTTTGTTTTCATTTTTGGCTGCAACATACTGAGAAATCTATTTTGATTAATGAGTGAAATAGCTCACTCATGATGAGTTTGCTAAATCTGAACATCCATTAGTCAATTCATTCAATGAAAAAAATATTAGTATGTACATAGCCCAGTGCCAGGCATATTGTATATAGTTTATGAATATATGTAAAACTCTTCTATGACAACTAGTGAACTAAGTGCCTCAGATTCAGAACACTTGACCCTCAAAAATCTCCTAGTCTAGTGAAGAATACAGGCAAGTCAAATTCAGCATGATGAGTGATACAGTAAGAGTATGAAAATGGAGGAAACACCTAATTCTCATTGGCCAGACAACTGTAGGGTCAAAGGGAATTATAAGATTGTAGCTATGAAAGAGGCTATACATGAAAAGTGATTCATAACCTGGGTTTGAAAGATAAGTGGAGGTTATCTAGGTGGGTGAATATGTTCTGTTGGAGAACAAATATGGCATGACATGGTATGATATGACACATTCTATTTGGAGAAATGCAACTGGCAGCATTTGGAGACATCAATATTCATAATTGTTCAAAGCTATAGTTAAAGCTGTAGGTAATTTTTGTCTTTCTCCTGCCGTATATTATCATTTCCCTTCACTCAGAGAAAAAGGCAATCTAACTACCCAACCAAAAGCAAAATAAGTTACCAGTTAAAGAGTCAAGGGGTTTGCACATAAAAACATTAAAAATGTATGACTCCTCTGAGTAAAAATAAAACCAAGTGAAATGAAACATTTTAAGTTTAAACAGAAAGAATTATTACTTTAAAAATAGGGATTTTTAAGATCAACGGTAAGTTTTTAAAATTATAATGTGAATATAAATATTTTTGTTAGTTTCCTTCCAAATACGAAAACTATATTTTAATAATTAGAAGTCACAAGTAATTCATCTTTCATGTTTGTTTTATATAATATACTAAAGGTATCTTCTAATTAGTCGCTTTTATTTGATATTTTATTACTCTTGCTAACAGATAACATGATGGTCAAAAAAAAAATCTTGGGAATTATTTTTAAGTACAAAATATTATAACTTTTGTATTAATAACTATACGTTGCTAATCTCCTACATCTAATCAAGCAGATTTTCAACTCACAAAAACTCAATTGGAAACTTTAAGTGAATCTTAGGAAGTCCATTAAAACTCTTAGCTATTTAGTATCGTTATTACATGATGAATGATACTGACTTTTCATTAGAGTAGGTATGTGTGTAGGATCATTTCTTCTTATCAATGCTAAAAGTTTACACTTCCCACTTGGTGTTCTCAGGCTCTCTTCCTTACCTAAGACTCTGCAATGGCCACACAACAAAATTGGTTTTTGTCCTGATGGGATTAATATTAGAAGCCTCCTGATTGCAAGGGTATTTGGCCTCACTGCTGGCTTATGCCTCCTGATCCCAGCTTTGGCTATAAGCCTGGGTTCTTGAGCTCCATCATTATTCTCCCATAAGACCTCTATCCATTTTGTGTAGGTTTGACAATTGCCTGCTCATTGTCTCTTGCTGTTTTTTATTTGTATGTATTGGTTCCCTTTGGCCATCAAAACTATACTCACACTTACACCTATCTTGATTCATCCTGACATACAGCTCTATCAATTAGTATTTCTTCTTCTTCAACTTCAAATAAATGGATTCATGCAGTGCATATTCTTCAGTGTCTGGCTTCTTATGCTCAAATTTTTCTCATGAGATACATTCATGCTTTTGGAATACAGCAATGGTTTCTTTTTTTCCATTGTTGTATGGTATTTTATCAAGTTGTATGTATAGCAGTCAAATTAAGTATGCTCAAATACAACTCAGTAATTCTATTGTCAATGAAATGAAAAGTAAATCAGTATAAAGGATCATGTACATAGATACTAAACCCACTGTTATGAGTGGTAGTAGGGCAGTGGACGCCATCTTCTTCTCCCCATCTTTGGAGCAGTGGGCAGGTAATTGTGAATATAAACCATGAAGGTATTCACAACAGTTAAAAGCAATTAACTAACTGAATTCTTCAAACCACGACTAAAGTAAATATATACTTCTAAAGGGAAAAATGACATGGAGAGTAAAATATATAATTACCAAAATAAAAAGTGCAAATGCATACAAAGAAAAGAGTGATGCACATTTTCAAGAACACAGACTAACAAATAATGCATTAAACACATTAGAATGGCTGTCTGTGGAAAGTGGATTGGGGTGGGGGAGAAAAACAAAGGAAACGAGAGACAAACTTTGAAAGAATAAATGATAATATTTCATGCACTGAAGGTATATGATTAATTCATTACTCCAAACCTGAGGTCCAACAAAAGAAAAAAATATCTAATCTCTCCAAAATATTTGTTTCTTAAATATATCTTACTATAGCTACTGCCATAGTCCAAGCCTCGCTTGTGTCTTAAATGGACCACTGAAACATTTTTCTGTTTCATGCTTTCACTTTTTCTCCCCTGTGGTCCTTTCTTCACCCAGCAATCACAGTGAGTTCTCTGAAACTTGAATCCTGTCAGTTCCCCTTCCCTTCTTTGTTTAAAATAGCTGATAGGATTTCCTATTAGACTACTTCAGTCAAACAATTGAGTTGATCAGTATATGTTGTCGCAAAAGAGATCAAACACCATGGGAGAAATATTGGACATCTCCATAGGAAGATATTAGAAGGGACTGGTTATAAAATTTGGACTTGTGTTGAGTGATTTTAGGTAAGGCTCATGGAAGCAAGACTTTGCTTTGGACTGGGTACTGACAAAAATGGGACAATTTTTATCATTCATTGTCTCAATAATTTGTATCTAGTTGGCAGAAGAAATCTAGAAAAGTTAAAGCTATATCAAATTCTTTACCAAAATGAACGAGCAGACACTCATGTTAGTCAAGCGACAAGATGCTTGGTTATATTTGTGGCTTGCAGTGTGTTATTGGTTTTGTCTATGAAATGGTCTTTTGTCTCATGCCATCACAGTCACAGAGTGGCATTATCTGAACTTGGTAGTAAAATTTTTTGTGTTTAATAGGAGAAAACCGTAGCCTAGTTTTTAATGCCAGGACAAACAGCTAAAAGGTTTCTTTTCTTTTCTTTTTTTTTCACTTTATTTTTTTAATCAAGGCAGATGAAGTCAGGTTTCAGGACATTAATTCATGATATCTAGATCTTTACCATTGCCAACATTGTTCGGGAAGGTAGTGAGAGAATATGGTGTACAGTTGGACACAATTTAGCCCTCTTTGATCTTTTTGTATTTGAGTTACCTGTTGTGTAAATGGCTGCAGAATAACACGCAAGATTCTGGACAGGATACATGGACCAACTGTAACACAAACAATTGCCAAAAACAAAGTGGCCATCATTCTTTGTAATTGATTCTGAATCCAGGGACTTACACAACCAAACCCAGGCAATGAAAACATGTCACAAAATGCAGTTGGGACTTTTTAGTTACAGAATTGTAGAAACTATGTATATAGAAAAAAAATTTAATAACAATAAAAAAAAGAATTAGTTAATGGCAAAGACACAAAAATGAGTATAAAATATATAGCTGAATCACAATAATGGCAGAGCACAAGAGCAATGTAAGGAAGCAATGATATCTTAATCTGAGTGATAAACATGATAATAGGGCTCTAGAGATACATTATATCTTGAATGGTCCAATGTTCTTTTTTTTTTTTTGGCTGCACCAAGTGGCATCTGGGATCTTAGTTCCCCCTCCAGGGATAGAACCCACGCCCCCTGTGGTGGAAGCATGGAGTCTTAACCACTGGACTGCCAGGGAAGTCTCTTGAATGGTCCAATGTTCTTTATGATGCCTACTGAGTTTTCTGCTCTGCATCCTTTTCTGTGCCTCCTCACTCTGGACTTCCATTACCGTGGGCAGCCTGAATAATCACTGGTACATCTCCAGTACTGAGAAGAGATTGTGTAAGAGTGATCACTAAATATTGAAAAAAGAATGAAAAGAGTGTGTCTCTCTTGCTGAAAGAACCTAAAACACAACCTACATCATGATTCACATTCACATATAATTTTCTCAGATACATTTCTCCATCTCCAAGGATAAAATCTTTGTGTAGACTGTGGGAAATGAAGTTGAACAACTGCAATTGCATCTTCATGGAGCTGCCTTTTAATGTGTACTATATCATATTGTTTTTCCATGATACAAATGTAAACTCCTCATTGAAAACAGCCATTACCCTTTCCAGGCATCAGCAGTCATAACTTCAGGCTACATTCTTTACTTGCAGCATGTCTATGTTTTGTGAAATTTAGAAGTTATTTCCCCAAAGACTTGATATTTATCTTCTACCCAGGTTCTCAGAGAGCCTCATTTCACAGTGAAAACCTTAGGTCACCCAAAGCTAAGAGAAACTGAATAAATAAACACACACACAAGTGTAAACACAAAATCATGCCCCCTGCATAAATCATAATTACTCACTTAGTCTTTATAATTGAAATGAAGTAGGCCTAGAGATACTGTACAATACCCAATTTTAGAATAATTGTCAGCAGTGTGATTGTTTGTCCCTAAGATCCGTAATCGCAAAATGTCTGAGATAAAATGGATATGAGACATTACGTGGTACCATCCTTTCATTTTCCAGCTGAAAAAAAATAGGTTTCAAAATCAAGTGACCTGATGTCATATTCCAAGTATTTATCTTGATGTGATTACCAGTGCCCTGCCTGTGTTGTCTTACTATATTATATTTTTCCCTCTCTCCTTCCTACCATGAAAATACTGTCATCTGCCTACCTTAAGTGACTTGACCAGGCTTTGTTTATTGTTGAGGTTTGATACCACCATCCAGGCTCAGCGTCACACAGCTCTTTGTGCATGAGACCTCTACGAGTGGTTTTAATGATTAATCAATGTATGTACAGCTCTGTGAAAAATATCTGAAAATGAGTAAACGTTTAGTAAATTTTAGGTGCCATAATTATGCCTAAGTAGCTGTGAGATTTCTATAGCCTTACAACAACATTTACTGTGTCCCTTCTATGAGTTGGCATTCCAATTTCTGAAGAAATAAATGGATTATTCATTGTCCATTCTGATGCAACTTTCAGTCTCCTGGAAGGGTTAGACAACAAACTGGTAAATTCTAATTTGCATAATAAGTTTTATGAGATGAATATTTGCAGGACTTATAAGAATACAGAGGAAAAGTGAGTGCTTAGAGAATGAGGTGTTATTTCAAATCTTGTTAGCTCTTTTTTTTCCCCAGATATATAGAATTATTTTTATTGCATTACGTTAGGAAGTTCAACTATGTGAAGAGGATGTGTATGGGTGGTGAGTAGCCAAAGGAATTAGGCCAGTTATTGTCATTGATATCTATTCTTACTATTTCCTTTTCTCTGTTTGCTTTACATTTATTT
Organism: Balaenoptera physalus; assembly: GCF_965194825.1. Lineage (NCBI taxonomy): Eukaryota > Metazoa > Chordata > Mammalia > Artiodactyla > Balaenopteridae > Balaenoptera > Balaenoptera physalus. The sequence continues at coordinate 95,818,369 of NC_138884.1, forward strand.
TGCTCATTTTCTAGTTTCTTGGGATAGAAACTTAGATTAAAACCTTTTCTCTTTTATAATGCAAGCATTTAGTGCTATAAATATCACTCTCAGTTTCATTCTACATAAGTTAATTTATTTTCATTCTTATTAAGTTCTCTGTATTTTTTATTTTTTTGAGACTTCCTTTTCGATTTATGGATATATTAGAACTGTGTTGCCAAATGCCCAACTGTTTGTAGAATTGCCTGATGTATTTCTATTACCGATTTCTAGTTTAATTATTTTATGATCAGTGAGCATAATCTGTATGATTGCAATTCTTTTAAACTTGTTGAATTTTGCTTTATACCCAAGGTGTCATCTATCTTGGTAAATGCTCCAGAAGTGTTTGAAAAAAAAGGTGCACTCTTCTATTGTTGAATGGAGTGTTCTATGTATGTCAATTAGATTTTTTGGATGGTTAGTTAATTCAGTTCTATATCCTTGATAACTTTCCACCTATTATTTCTACAAATTAATGAAAATGAAATGTTGACATGCCAAAGTAGAAATGTAGATATGTCAATTTCTCTTCCCATCTCTATCAGATTTTGATTTATACATGTTGTGGCTCTGTTGTTTAGTGTCTAAACATTTAAAATTGTCATGCCTTCTTGGTAGACTGATCCTTTTATTACTATGTAATGTCTCTTTTTGTCTTTAGTGATTTTCTTTACCCTGAAGCCTACTTTATCTAATAATAAATGCTTTTTTTAAGGTAATATTTACATGGCATATCTCTTTTCATTCTTTTACTTTCAACCTACCTGTTTCATTATATTTTAAGAGAGTTTCCCACAGAGAGCATACTGTTGGGTTATTTTTTTCCACACTGCCAATTGTCAATCTTTGTGTTTTCATAGGTGTAAACCATTTGCATTTTAGATAATTATTGTTCCATTAGATAATTATTCATAAACATTTAGATAATTATTTTATTAATTGTGACACTTTATATTCTTTCATTTGCTTTCTCTGATTCAAAATCCTCCTTTTTTCTTACTTTCTTGTGGTTTACTCAAACATTTTTATAGGATTCTATCTTCATTTATTTATAGTGTATTTGAGTATATTGTTTATTATATATATATTTTTTTTAGTTTACTCTAATTATTACAATATACATACACAAGTAACTCTTTGAAAAGAAGCATAGAAAATGTACTTCCACTGAGGGCTTTTTATCCTCCTCAGTTTTTAAATAAAATTGTCTTTGATGTTTCTACTACATGCATTGAATACAACAGATAGTATTCTGATGTATTGTGATGTGCTTAATTATGATGTGTTTTCCTGTAGATTTTGTTAGGTTTATCCTACTTTGAATTCACTGAACTTCTAGAATCTGTAGGTTTATGTCTTTTATAAAATTTCAGAAGTTTTCTAGTTTACTATTTATTCAAGTACATTTTTAACCACACTCTCTCTTCTCTACATCTAGGACTCTAATTATATGAATGTTATTTTTGTTATTGTCACACAGGTCCCTGGGACTCTGTTGTTCTTTTTTGTAATCTATTTCTCTCTGCTTTCCAGATGGAGTAAATTCTACTGACCTATCTTCAAGTTCACTGATTTTATCTCCATCAACTCAACTCTATTATGGAGCCCATCTAGCAAGATATATTTTACCTGTTGCAAGAGTGTCTATAATTGCTAGGGAAGCATTTTACTTTAAAATCTTTGTCAGATAATTTCAACATCTAAGTCATCTCAGTATTAGTTTCTCTTGACTTATTCTCTCAGTCAGAGTGTGATTGAGCTGGTTCTTGTTATGATGAGTGATTGATAATTGTATCCTGGATATTTGGGGTATCACACTGTGAAATTCTGGTACTTTATTTAGCAGGCAGTTACTCTGTTTAATTGTAGTGCACAGGTCCTGGTGAAGGTAGATGCTCAGGTTTCTATTGGGTTCTGTTGATACTACCCCAGCAAAAGTGGAGCTCTGTCTCACACTACTCTGTTACAGTCAGGTGGGCATACAAGCAGCTCCCAGCTGGGCACTACCAGAATGGGAGGGTAAACCAGATTGATGACTAGTCCTTGTTCACACTATCTTATTCAGTCTTGATGCTGATGAAGGAGTGTGAATGTTCAGTTTCCCACTAAGTCCCACTGAAACTAGGTGCCAGGGGAATTTGGAGTGCTGAAAAGCCCCAACTCATACTGCCTTGTTCAGACTCTGGATCTGCTGAAACACTCTGGCAGGGGAATCAAAGCACTGCCTGTTTCCACTAAGCAAAGGGTGGAAGATTAGCTTCCTGCTTGCTAGATGAGCACCACCACCAGGTGAGAGTTTGGAGCATGATCCCCTGCTTCTGCAAGGTGAGGGAATGGGCTGGAAGACCAGCTGCTCAGTCCTGCTAAAACCTCAAAGGTAAAAGTGCACATTTTCTGTTGATGTTTGGCTGGAATAGAGCAGGTATTTCCAAAATGCTTCCTGTTGGTAGTCGACTGTTTTCCTCCATTTGGCTAGAGAAATGAGGCTTTTCCTAGAGCTATTTTCATCTGTGCCTATTGGCAGGTCCAGACTGGAGGCTTCTGGAACTCCCTTTTCCAGAAGGGAAATATGAGGCAAGGAGCTATTGTACTCATCACCATTTCATTCCTCTCATTCTAAGGTCCTTAGGCAGTCTGCTCTCTTCTTTCAAGCTTTTAAAGTTTCTGTACACTGGTTTGTTGTGTTATTTCCAGGGTTTTTTAGTAGTAAAAGGAAGGCTTTGGGAGGAATAGGGCTACTTTGTATTCACCAAATCTTCAGATTAAATGTCAAATAATTTTCCAGGATAATTAAATAAAGCATTGAGGATTTACTCTTATATACAAGGGATAGCAACCTCTGTGAATACTGTTCTCCCTCATTAACTTTACACCTTTGATTCAGTCTCTTAAATGTTTTGAATTTTGTCTCCTCATAAAATGGAATAGATGATTTGAATTGAATAGTCATGAAACAACACACTGAACACAAATATCAATATATACATTGACCTACTTCTCTCGTTCTTGCTCCCATCACTTTTCCTCTCTAATCCTATTTATAACTTATTCCTATTTCTAAAAGCATCCTGTCCTCTTCCCTCTAGCCCTATATACTCAGAACATACTTTCTATAGAGAAAATGTCTCTTGGGACTCTATTGCTGTCTTACGTGTTTGGTATTCCAAGAGAACCAAGGACAGTGCTCTGAATAGATGAAATATCTTTTGGCCTGTGTCATAGAACTTATGATAAAACAGTTTGAAACCATACGCCACAAAAACTTCACCCGAAGACTCATTTTTGTTGGATAAGGCATTGTCTTATCTGGGAGATGTCTCACTTGACGTCCAATCAATGTGCATTAATGAATTAATGTTTTATTTGTGTTACTTGACACATTAAAAAGGAGGGGTCATATGGAAATAAGACATAGATTGTGATAGAATAAAGAAAATTCTGGACTATGGCTGTAGGCAGTGAATGTGATATAAGATGGTAGTAGACATAAGATAATCTATTAGTACTCCTCTGAAAGAGTTTGGGCTGGGGTAGATGAAGGTATAGGCTGCTCTGACCTAGGAGAGGTATGAATAAGATAGAACCATGGGAATTTAAAAAACATTGTTATAGAATTTTCACAGATCTGAAGGTATGCAAGAAAATAACTTATTTTGAAATTACTTTTGGTGGCTAGTTTGTGTTCTTTTGACCTGAACATGTTCTGAGACTGAGCCATATGTAACGTTTTTGATTCAGGGCATCCGGAGAATCCCTGAAATAAGCCCTTAGATAATAAGGTTTGTCATTTTGCAGGCAGGACTTTTTGTTAAATAAGATCCCAAAGTCTTTGAGATAATTTAAGCAAAGATGTTAAGAGGAGAAATACTGGTGAAGCAGATGAGGCATAATATGATGTCAGATGATTTACATAACTCATGATAATTATCTCAAATTTCATCTAAGTTAAGGCAGCCTAAATCCATGTCATTGTGATACAAAGTCAGACAATGAATAAGACTGTGGCAATTTTCTGAACTTCAATGGCCTAAAACTATTTCAATGATATGGAATTAAGAATAAACTTCTAGGTCCAATATAATTCATATTCAACCAAACAGGAATTTTGTTTGTTTATTTAAAATGATTTCAATATTTAACTTATAAAGTACTAATCTAATATTCTTTCCCTTAGGGTTTTTGTCCTCTGACATATCAACTGATATTCTTTTGTTATTGTTTATAGTTACACTTCTTCTTTAAAAAATGATTGAACCATGCATTCTGTTAGTTCCCTAAATTAGCTATTTCTCAAATACATCTGTACATGTAAATGTAATCTATACATGGCATGGAACTATAAAATAATACCTTAATATTAACTTTATATTTTAATTTAACACAGAAAAAGTTAATTTATATATCAGTGTTATGTCAACAAGATCAAATGGACTTAGAAAAGCACTTTATTGAACTTTTCCTGATTTCAAGATTAATATTTGAGAATAAAACTAATGATATTTCATTAATAATATCTCATTTGTCCCAGACAATCATTTCACCAATCCTGTCAGCACTTTTTAAAGTCCCTTACATTCATTTTTAGGTTTGGATAATAAAAATTCATCTCTTGCTGTTATGAAATATGTGTAGTCCTTTCAAATAATGCCATCCACAGTTGATATAATATAAATCAGAATTTTTATACACAAAGGTGCATAAATGCAACTATTATGAACAGATTTTGTCTTCATTTAAGTATAATTTTATGCATATACTTTCATGTGTGTATGTGTGTGTGTGTGTGTGTGTGTGTGTGAGAGAGAGAGAGAGAGAGAGAGAGAGAGATAATCCACATATGGGTTCAATATTTAATGCCTTCTTTTATGCTATTGCTATCAATCAGATCATCCCTAATATACACAGAGAAGCTGTTTATCTCCAAACTAGCAATTACAGTACAGCACTGATGGCACATCCATTCATATTCACTTTCTTTCTTACTCAATATATTCATTCCTTTTTCTCCACCTCCCAGCACAATGCTTCCTCATCAAATTCTAAGTGTTATCTAGTGTGTCTCTTTTCTGTTCTTATTTGACAAACATCAATTCTGAATCACTACCCTTGTTTGTGTCAGTTCTTGTCATATCCCCCATGTTGGGGATGCCAGTGAAGAGACAAATTTATGTTATGAAAACTGGGCACGTTTGTGTTTTGTGTCTGCTTGGCTGGGCATTGTCACCTCTGGTTGCTGTCTCCTTTGTCATTGAAATGTCTGTTGTCTTGACTTACAGTACCCAAAGTCTTCATCAGGAAGGAAGCTGTTTTTGAATATGTTCTGAAGTCTACAGAGCAATCCAATTGGAAGAAAATGATTGGGAGTCATTAAATTGTCTCTAACATTTACAGGGCTCTGACGACTTTATTAGCTTTGTCACATAAACATTAATGCTTTCTCCTTCAAACTAACTGTGGTTTGTGAAATCTCACTCTGACTGTCATTAAAGACATTTCTGTTTCATTGAAAATTCTCACTGCACTGGTTCCCAGGTGCTTTCAAATTTCTGACTAGAATGTGTGCTTTCCTTATGATTAGACTATAGGGCAGACCTAAACTTACTTTTTATATGTTCAATCATCTCGCTACTTCCATTTAGATTTAGAAATCTGACACCAGAGCTGACCAGAAAACCCTTAAATCCACAAATACATATATTTCATAAGAATAGTTTTTTTAACAAATGAGTTTAATAGGTTTCTTTTATTCCTTTGAATAGTAGCATTGTCCAAATTAAACTAAGAACAAAATTAAATTGATTATTCATCCAGAGAGAACTTCTGGCTCCTTAAAAAGTACCTCAAGAGAACAATTATTTGGATGGAATAGGACTAAGGTGTAGGCCTCAACTTTTCAGGCCCAGAAAGATTTTCTACTCTTCATAGATGTGATTGTTTTTAAGAGGACCTAGCTCACACTAACCAAACAGAAATGGCTGATGTAAAATCCAGAGGTTCAATTTCTCATACCATTAAAATAATACAACTGGAAAACTAACAAATGTGCAAGAACTTCCAGTGAACTTCCAGTGAGAAAGCTCTATTGAAAAGAAACTTCTAATCAATACATTATGTCATAAGTACACTATCATAGCAAAGAGCAACCCTTAAAGATGTTAATGACCAGTGTCATCAAGTCATTTATAATTCATCTGTCTTTTCTGTAGGAGTATTTCTACTCAGCAGAATGCATGACTGTTTCAACTTACATGAAATATCTCCTCTTAACATCTTAGGTACACTGACATATCCTTGCTGGATGGAATACCTGTTCTAAGATGTTATGACAAGTCTTCCTCTTTTGCCCAATGTCTTTCTGAGGACAGAGTCTTAGTCAATTAATTTGGGTAATCTTCTTAAGTAATTTTAGCTTAAAAAGTTAATTGGGCAATACTCTTTTAAAAATTAGTTCAAGTTTACTTGATGAAGTTTCCTTAGCTACACCCTACCGAACAGGATAGTCATAATGTTTATCGTCCAAACTGAGACCCATATTTGAATCCTATTTTGTTGAGACTACAACTGTAACAGGATTTTGTCGAGACTACAACTGTAACAGGATTTTGTCAAACAAACTGGTGTATAATATTACCCTACTTGTAGGTAGTCTATACTTTTTCAGATCATTAATCTCATCTGTGGAATTTAGTTGTTTCCTCTTTTCACTTCAAAATTCTGGAATTAATTTTTTGTCATTCTTGACTTCTTAATGACTATTGTTCTTTCCTCTATACGGTTGCTTTAGACTCATTGCATACTGTTATCCATTCCTTTTTTTTCTCACATCTTTCTGATTTCAGTAGATTGCTGCAGACATTAGGATTGCAAAATAATAGTTGTTTGGTTACATATTATCCCTAACAGCCTTGTTAAGATGTCACATTTTCTCAATTTCATCTGAAAACTTCTTTTAGGGAAGCAAGTGTTGGGACAACCTCAACACACATACTCCAAGTCACCCCAAAATGTATTTCCCTTGGTAGAGACAATTCTATGTGCTCATGTTATGATTAGCTGAGGTATTCTGTGTAATGCAATGTATATCACCTGCAGGTCTAAAGTTTGATATCTCCCAAGAAACAGCTTCTTTTCACCTCTCTTAGATGGATTCAAAGACACCAGTGGAGGATTCTGTTGCCATAGAAATTGGCAGAAGGATATAATTAAACTAACCTTGGCCCTGCCTTGCAGACTCTCTCTTGTCTAAGAAACAAACTTATATTATGGAAAGCCACAGTGAGTTGGGGTCATTTTACTATAGCAGTTAATCTTTCTTGACTGATACAGGTGCCGTTGAAAACAAATTAATGAAAACTCCACAGAAAAGCCTGTCTAAAATCGTGGGATACACTGGTGAAATAACTACATACTTGTCAGAGCACATAAGGCCTTCCAATATTTTCTCCAAGCATACTTCACTGATAGTTTAAATCATTATTAAATGTATCTAACAAATATACATTAATTGCAATTTTTCTTTAGATTTTATTCATTGAATAATGTATATCAAGGCCTTACTAAATTGTCTTATCATCATACACCTGTTCAACTAATCTACATTCCCAATTTACCATTAATTGCTATTAATTCTTCTAGTCTCTAATCCATTCTGCCCAGTGTTTCCTGGTTAATCTTCATAAGGCACCATTGTCCATGCACCCACAATGACGTCCTCTTTATGACAAAATAAAGTTCAAGCATTTTAGCCTTTTATTTAAACTTTTGCTATCTTCTCTAAACTACCTAAAATGTCCAAATGACCAACTCCAATACTAATTGAGCACCCACTATATTAAACCCTGTGTTAGTCATGCATCATACTAACAAGTAATTTGTACTTCCTACTTCAATGATGAAGATAATACACTTTATAATGATTGACTATCCTGCCCCAGATTGGATTGCTAGAAAGTGCCAGTGTGAAAACTATAATTCAAGCCATTTTTATTTTAAAGTTTGCCTATATTCTGCTAGTACTTTTGCCTTACATCATGTTTATCTCAAAAAGGATGAGTGAAGATATATAAATGGTCATGTAAACTGAAACCATTCAAAACTATCTTAGTAACCAATAGGAAAGAACTATGATTATTTCATGAACTTTAAAAAATTTTCAAATACTGCAAGCTTTCTTACTGATGGTAATAGAGGTATAGAAAAATAAAAACAAAGAACACTAATATTTATTTAGTGTACAAATTAAAATATTAGAAACATTGAAAATTAAAGTTTTCTATTTTTTTATAAAAAACCTACCAAGAGTAGTTTGAATAGTGCTTGTCTTCTTCTTTCCCTATAACATACAAAATGGAGTGAGCATTGTTTGTAGTCTTTCTTAACATGGATCAATTTCTAACATGTTATCCTTTGTACTTTCAATATCATAAAAATTTCCAAGAATTTCTTAAATGTAAAGATTTTTTTGCCAACACTTCCTCTCGGACATTTTGATTCATATCCTCACAACAAATTTCCTCATTTATGTAGATAAAATTTGCCTTTATTAAGTTCTTCCTCTAGAGTCAGTCTCTTGAGTGGTGGCAACTTCAACATGTATATAGTCAACTCTTTTTTCTATAACTCCACTTACTTTCTATTTGAATTCCACTTTCTTTTGTTTCTCTGTTGTATTTTCATTTTTGCTGGCCAATCTCTCTTTCAATTTTCCAGTTTTGCAAAATGCCATGTGGGTTTACAACTGGAAGACAGGGAGGCAATTGCATGTTTACCTGTCTGTGCCTGGCCTGACTAACAGGTGTGCAGTGACCAATCACGGACAGCATTTAAAAGAAGTGGCATAATTGGTCACTGATCATGCTATATATCTGTTAATTATGTAGCGATTTGTGGACTCAAGACCAAGTAACAAAGTTTGTACTTTACACAATTATTTACAGTTAATATAGAAGCTGAAATTTGAGACATGTTGTTGGGGGACTAGTGTTAGTTAACTAAACCATGACAACTCAAATTCATACATATTCATAAATTATTCTCAAACAGTCAATTCCAATATTTATGGAAATTATTTTTTCTCTTATATATAATTTCTTTAAATCTTTACCTGTTCTTGTGGCCCCCTTCCCTTCTTGATTTTTACCTAAGGATTAAGGCAGGGAATAGTCCATTGTCAGCACATTTATATTTGTTGTTTTCCTCCTTCTTCTTACTCTTCTTTTATGTAGATTCTCTTAAGCTCTAGGGCAGGAGTCCCTAAAATATGTATCCCCAAGGGGCAAGCAAGGAACACAGTTGAGTATTGCAGAAAAGGGACTTATGGTTAACTGAAGGACTCATTCTCTTTGTGATGGACTGAGTATCTACTGGCACCAGAAAAATCTCAGAGATTCTTGAATCTCTGGTTATGCCAGAAAGAGAACTCAGTCCTCCCAGATATTTGGAATTTTTTCCAATAGAGGGCAGAAAATTTTCTTTTATAAAAATTGCCTTGTATGGCAGTTCCTCAAACAATTAAAAACAGAATTATCATATGATCCAGCAATTCCAGTTCTGAGTATATACTTAAAAATTTGAAAACATAGACTCAAACAGTTATACACCAATATTCATAGCAGCATTATCCACAATAGTCAAAAAGGTGAACACAACACAAGTATCCACTGACAGACGGATGGACAGATACATACAATAGAATAGTATTCAGCTTTAAAAAGGAAGGAAATTCTGACACATGTTACAAAATGAATGAATCTTGAAGACATTAAGCTAAATGAAATAAGCCAATCACAAAAGGATAAATACTATATGATTTCACTCATATGAGGTTCTTAGAGTAGTTAAATTCACTGAAACAGTAAATGGAATAATGATTACTAGGGGCTGGAGGGAGGAAGGAAGGGAGAGTTATTATTTAATGAGTACAGAGTTTTAGTTTGCAAGCTTTGCAAATACCTAATGCCACTGAATTATATATTTTAAAATCATTCAGATATGCTATGGATATATTAAAAAGCATGCCTTACTTTAAAACTTGGCAATTAATTCATGAAAAAAAAAAACCTGTGTAGGAAGAGTTGAATCCAAGTGTTTTAAGGGACAAATGCTGATCAAACATAACGGTGGGCTCCATAAGAAAAGACTAAATAATTGAATATATTACTGATAGGAGAGAGCTTCTGTTTTGACTTCTTGAAGGGAAACAAATTTTCTTAACATTTATATATCTGATGATTATATGACTTTCATACAGGCTAGCTTCTGCTTCAATAATTTTAACATTATTTTTCCTCTTCCATTACTTACATAATTCAGATCCTAGTTCTGTAGAACATTTTCAGGTGATTTCTAGTTTTGCAAAATCATGTAAAAACTTTCTAGGCCTTTCTACATGGCTATAGCTAGAAAATTAGTCGTGGAAGTGATTGCAACCCCATGGAAATATTCACCTAAATCCAAATAAAATATATCCCTCCTTAACAGAGCCTCCTTAGCAGATTTTTTAAATGCTCATGGCCACCGTAAGATGAAGATGACTCATCATGAGGGAAAGTGAGACAGAAGAGAGGTCTTAGTGGAAAGAGTTAACCAATTAAAAACAAGAGCATTCTAGGTTGAAAACTAAACAAATTGTAATTCTGAAGGAGCAGTATACAACAAAAGAAAAAAGGAAAGGGTAAAGAAGACACTACAGAAAAGGGTAAAATGTGGTTTAATTAGCAGTGCTGATGATATATATTAAACAGTTTTACTTGGATATTAAGATATAGACATTGGTATAACCTAGGAACAAAGCTAATGGGAATTATAACTCCATAAGATCTTTAGGTAAGGAAATTTTTAAATTTGAAAGAGGGGGAGGGAGAAGAAATAGAGTTTTGTACACAGAAAAATAATTATTTAGCAGAACTTTCTCAATAAAACAGGTGGAAAGAGATTCTGAAACAGAAGGCCAGTGCAATGAAGCAATGGTAATAGGACAGGGAATGTATGAACTTGGCTGAGTACTTGGCAGAGAGGGAACACCAGATTTATGCACTAATGGTGCAAGATATAACAAGGAGGTACTCAGAAGAGGAAGAGATGAGTGGAATCAAGATGACTTACTTGCCAGCTACATTTGCCATCTGTTAATATGACAGTGTGTCATAATGCAAAATTGTTCATAAACACTAAGGAATCAACTTTAAAAAAATACAACCTGTGACATCTGATGAAGCACAGATAATTGAATGCTTGTCAATTTACAGATTAAGCAGAATTCATTGACAGCCTGAGTATTCAAACTGTCAACAAAACTTGTATGTCCTGTGAAAGAGAAATGCTATTCTGAATACTGTTTTTTAAGATAATGTCTTTATATTTTTTTATTAACAAATATTTTATGGTTATGTTCAAGATACTAACTAAGACTGAAGTTCTTAGAGAAAAGGTAAAATGTTGATGAATATGATACTAAGATTTGGGGATACCTTATATTATGTACTGTCTCTCATTAATTAGAAAATTGTGCAAATGTTCATAAAATCACAATAGAAAATTTAGAGGAAAATAAATTTTGAGCAAGAATGTATATTGTAATTATATCATCATTGAGTTGGTAGTTGATTAAGTATGTTTTCCTATTATTTCTTAGGATATGGTTGATTTTGCCATGGAAAGAGCAATAGTATTTTGGATTGTAGAAGTGGAGGGTATTTTCAGAGGCAATCATGACAGTAAAATCAAAATTCAGGGGTTTCCCTGGTGGCGCAGTTGTTAAGAATCCACCTGCCAATGCAGGGGGCTGGGTTCGAGCCCTGGTCTGCGAAGATCGCACATGCCGCGGAGCAACTAAGCCCGTGCGCCACAACTACTGAGCCTGTGCTCTATAGCCAGCCAGCCACAACTACCGAAGCCCACATGCCACAACTACTGAAGCCCGCGCATCTAGAGCCCGTGTTCCGCAACAAGAGAAGCCACCACAATGAGAAGCCCGCGCACCGCAACGAAGAGTAGCCCCAGCTCGCCGCAACTAGAGAAAGCCCACATGCAGCAATGAAGACCCAATGCAGCCAAAAATAAATACATAAATAAAATTTTTTTAAAAATCAAAATTCAGAGATCTCATGGGTACAATTTATTTCTGCTCTAGCAGGATTGATTATTTTCCTCAGGGTGGATGACATGAAGACAATACTGGTGAAAAGAAAACTAAAATATAAACATCTCACAGCTACCATGGAGATAAGAGACAGCCCCACTTCTAGGCACCTCCATTTTTTTTTTTTTTTTACTTGATCTTGTCACACATTTTTATTTCTATCATTAGATCCTTAAAGTTCTACCTTTTTAAACGTCATAACAGTTGAACAGATGAGATGATCCAGGCTTTTGTTCCCTCAAAAAGCAGACAATAATTAAAACGATCATGGTTAAGATATTATAAATGAGTAGTTACTGAATCTATTTAGATGAGAGTTAAATTGTTTACAGTTCATTCTCATGGAAAAAAATATGGCTCATTTGAGATTATATCTGAAGTTGTATATTTTCATGATTTTGGCATAATGATGTTTTACTGATGATCTATGTTGTTTGGTTGAGAATCTGAGGTGTTAGATGGTAGAAGGTGCATGTATACATTATTTTAGCATGCCTAAGCCAAAAAATAATCATTAAATATTTTTGGATACTACTTCTGATTTAGTTCATAAAGATCACTGTAGTAAAACTGAACTTGAACATTATTACTAAGAATACAAGGATATAAAAAATATCTTCCCCTTTATTATAAAAATTTTACAGACACAGTTTGCGGAGATTACTTTTAAGTTTTAGTTATTAATTAGGATTAAAAAATAAATGAGCATAAAAATAGTTGGCTACCATAAGGACAATCCTTTTAACTATAGTCACCTATTAGATTAAATATCAGATTTGAAATATAGACTTTTAAGAACTGTAAGTGACAAACTAGGCCTTCATATTTTCCTTTTCTTAGGAAAATAATTTGAGTATTGATTATATACTTGTACGTGAAAATGTCTCAAAAAAGTCGTAGCTTTTGAGAATCTGCCTAGACATTTAGGCATTAATCACTTTGTGATCCTTTTGTAACACAAAATTTGATTGACTATTATTACCAAAAATTGTTCCATGTGCTTCCAGATGAGTGTGATCTAGTATGTCAGGTAGTAATTTAAATCATTTCTCTTGAATTTAGAAATTAAGGGTTTCTTATCAATAGATTCATAATGATATCACAAGATCATACAAAAATGACAGTACTTAGTATTAGAGGCTCTTTGTTTTTTTTAAAAGAATTTAACCCTTAGGTTATTGTTGATTTTACATCTTTGGCATTTGTTCTCTGGAAAGATAGTCATAAAAGGAATGTTTTAAATTAGTAAAGAAATGACAATCTGAAACTGCAAGCAAGACACAGTAAACTTTTGAAGAAAAGTAAATAGTGTATGATGCATGAAGTTTTTCTTTCTCTTTCTTTCTATTTCTTTTCTTTTTCTTCCATGATTTTTCTCTTTTTCCTTTCATTATTTTTTTACCTAAGCATTGTTATTGCCTGAATTAACTAATGGGGATGTGTCTCTAGAAAAATGGATGTATAACAGACAGGAGAACGATAGTGTTCAAGGAAAAAGAAAAAACCCAGATGTATATTTTCTTTATAGTGATATATGTTCAAAAGGAATTTCACAATGTAATAACTAAAAATATTTGTAATGATACACATAAAGTTTTTTGGCTTTAAGGAATTTCAGAGCTGATTTTTTTTTTGCTACAGATTTGCTGACCAGTCATTACTGAGATCATCAGTTTTAACTAGTAAATTTATTTCATTCAAGTGAAAAATATATTTGCTAATTTATTCCTCATTATGTTTTCTTTAACATAGGATAAAACATGAGATTTTATTTCTTGAAAGGTTTAATAAAACTATTTTTATAGAACACTTCACTTTTAATCTACTGACATCCTCAATTCAATAATATTCATTGAACGTCCAATATATATTAGCCACTGTATTTGACAATGAGAATATAATGCTGCACAAAAAAGAATACATTCCTGGACCACATGCAACTGGAAAGAGCCTAATGTAGATAGAGTCAATAGAGGAGATTTAATAAAGAAACAGAAAAATGAGCTGTGCTGGATATTAAAGACTTAAAATTTCTATGAATAGAGAATTAGAATGCTCTGTGGAAAATAAAAGGAAAAAATGGGAAAGAGTGAAGTCTTCAAGATGGTGACACAGGATGTTCCGGACTTCAGTCCCCCTCAAAGAAGACCAGCAATCAACTATACATAAATAAGACACCATTGTGAAAATCTCAGAACCTGAGGATGAGGTTGAAGCAACCTCATGGCCACAGAGACCTAGAAGGACAACATTAGAAAGGTAAAGGAGTAACTACACTGACGGCATTGCCACCCCCGAAGCTAGGCCTAGGGTTTCTTTAGTGGGAAAAAGAGCCCACGGTGGACAGCCAGCACCCTCCAGTTCCCAGGTACGCCACTTGGGTCTCCCCTCACAAGGATCATTGGGGAAATCTGCTAGGCTTGACCACTGAGAATCAGATAGAAACAGAGAAGGGGGTGCAGGGATTATAGCCACCAGCACTCAGATCTTGGCAAAGCACATTCCTCTGGAAAGCTGTGCCCCAGCTGAGATCCCAGCCAGTGACTGTCAATCTGCAGAACCAAGCCTGTGACTCGACCTGCTGGGGAAGCTAGGGGGCAATTCTGCTTGGTTTAGTTTACCAACCAGAGAGCTGTACAGGCTTTGGAGCCCATCCTATGGCATCACCCAGGGATGGAAGCAAATTCAAAGCCCCATCTACTGCTGAATATAGTTTCCAGTGTCGCCCAACCAGGAAGTCTAATCAGAGAATCCCCACAGCATTAGAGCTCACCCTAAAGCAGGGAACCAAGCCAACAGTCCTGCCCAAACGTGACATGTAGCCTCAGGCCCCATATAACAAGGGGCACTTAACAGTGACCCTGGACAGCCTTGGAACCCAGCCTACAGTACCACCCAACTGCAGATCCCAGGCTTCAGTCTTGCTCAGGCAAGGAGCCCAGCCAGTGACCCGGTCCAGTCATAGCACATAGCCTACAGCCTCACCTGATAGGGGAGCCCAAGACATTGACCCTGACCAAACACAGAGCACAGTCCCTGGCCCCACCCAAGAGGTGGATGCAGCTGGAGGCCTCTCCAACCAAACAGCCCAGCTAGCACCCTTGTCCACAGGGAAGCACAATCAGCAGCCCTCTTAATCATATAGCCCAGGCTTCAGCCCACCCAACTTAGGAGGAAGACTTTTAAAATTTGTATTTACCCTTGAAAAATAATCTTATGGAGGTCGTGGTGTAGATTTTGGGCAAGAGAGCTTCCATAGCAATCTGTATTTTTAAAAAGCCTCTTTTTTCTTTTTTTTTGTTTTGTTAATTCTCAAGCAATCCTGGTCAGGGGGTTAGTATCTCCTGGGGTGTTTACATTTCAAAGATATGATGAGATTTACACCTCCCAGGAACAGAGAAAAAAATGCAAGTTTACTCCCAGGAGGTTTGTGTTATATTTTTCTGTTATCATAAGTCTAAGTAAATTACTATTGATATGTAAAATGTTCCTTTGTATCAGAAAACGAACTGCATGGGGAGCTTGTCCATCCCTTGCATTGTCAATCATCCCAACATCCTCTCCTTTGTTCTCCCCATTTTCCCAGGGATTCCACCTCTTAGCATCCTAATCAGTCTTTGTCACAAGAGCTCAGATCTTAATCCATGGCAGCTTGCTCCCCTTGAGCTTTGCAAAATGGCACCTAAGGTCTCCAATTTATTTTATTATTTTTTTTTAATTTATTTATTTATTTTATTTATTTTTGACTGTGTTGGGTCTTCGTTTCTGTGCGAGGACTTTCTCTAGTTGCGGCGAGCGGGGGCCACTCTTCATCGCGGTGCGCAGGCCTTTCACTGTCGTGGCCTCTCTTGTTGCGGAGCACAGGCTCCAGACGCGCAGGCTCGGTAGTTGTGGCTCACGGGCCTAGTTGCTCCACGGCATGTGGGATCTTCCCAGACCAGGGCTTGAACCCGTGTCCCCTGCATTGGCAGGCAGATTCTCAACCACTGCACCACCAGGGAAGCCCTAAGTTCTCCAATTTATTATCCTGTTCTCACAGCTTGTCTGCCAACCCTGAAGCCAGCAGAGCAGTGGACACCAGCACATCCTTCTCTATCTTCAGCTCTTCTTCCAACTTTCTAACTGGAGCTTCAGCTCTGGTGTGGCATTGGTGTCCAGCCAGCCTGCCCACAGTAGAGGCTGCCCAATGCAGCAGCCATTCTTCTGCCTTCTTTGCCACAGTTTCTTAGATGCAGTTCCTCAAACAAGCACATCAGACCAGCCAGCTTTTCAGGGGTGTCCTCACAATCACATAGAGGTAGATGGCCAACTGAGGATTTCCCCTGTGGATGTCTCTTTCTCAAGGCCCATTTCTTCAGTCTCCTGGCTGGCTTACCAATTGTTGGTTCACAAACTGGCCCCCATTCACAAAGGGCAAGGAAAGACCCTGAAGAAAGAGGCTAACCACCCAAGATTGGTAGATGACAGGTTTAATAAGCAAGGGAACTTACATACAAGGTTTGTCTCGGGTGACCACAAGATGAGTAGAGTTCCACACCCACCTGCCAGAATCTAAAAGTTTATATACAGATCTTAACTGGGTTCAGTCACATGTACCATTAAGATGGTCTCAACAACACATTACTCCCTCAAGGCTGGGTCCTTGAAAGCAGCTGCTACTGTTGGAACGATGGGCAGAATGTAATTACTAAGGACAGGGGAGGGGGGTGTGAGGAGCCTTTGATTGCCCAGGTCCAGCCCTTGGGTCAACAGGCTGTCATGTCCTCTTGACCACCTCCTCTGAAAGCATGTATACCTCAAAGGTTTAAGAATACTGTATCTATTTATGAAGGTCAATTTAATTTAATGTAGAGTATAAGTTTTAGATGTTAATCAGCTCTTTCATATAGAATAAAAAGATTTAGTTGAAATTTGTTGTTATAATGGTTTTATAGTGAAAATGTTAAGCTAAGAGAGGTGAGACATTATCCTCAGACTATAGTAGAGGCTGCATTAAATGAGAGTATCTGATAAGGAAACTACACATGCATTTTGACAACAGGAAAAAGATGAGAAATCAGAAAAAGCACTTCAAATACCAAAATACAGAGTGATTTCAAAAATAATTCAATGCAATCAAGACAGAAAGAGTTGTGTTTTACATATGATATTTAGCAAATGTCTATTTTCAATAGTAACAAAGAAAAGGAAGATGAAGATTATCAAATCCAATATTTTCAACAGTTTTTGAAAAGGAGACATTATTAGTCAATTGATAAAACATGTGTCAAGAATCTACATGTTGTCAGCATCTGTAATTGCATTAGAAATGATTAAACTTATCTAAGAAAATAGTCTTCTGAAATTACATAAAACATAATACATTCAACTGCTAATTCAATAGACATTCATGCAGAGCAACCATCTTACTAAACCCACATAAAATGATCAATCTGAAATAGAATTCAAAAATTTCAACTACAAATTTATGAGGAGTCAATGTGAAAGAAGTTGAATAAATGTATCTGGAAGTAATGTCCAAAAGACCTGGAGAACAAAAATGCAAGTGTTGCAATTATCCTTAAAATAGGTTAGATTTGACACTTTCAAAAAGAATGATCATACTTTGAACATTGATTAGAAAAAGCTAGAAATATAAATATCAGTAAATCTAGAGAAGCAGAAAAAATAATCTGCCTGAGTTAGAGAAATACAGAATATCAAATTTAATGGATGTAGCATGGGCTAACAGTGCTTTATTAAAATCAAGGTTTTGGTGCAAATTGAATTGCTTATGAAAAGGAAAATTCTATTTTTCAAGCTTTTCACTTGACTATTAATGGCTTACGAGTAAGAAAGTTGGTCAATAACGCATGCCTCAACAACAAAAAAAGGCATGTCTTGTTCTTCAGACAACAGAGTACTATGAAAAGAAATTATCACATATATGGTATTTTTAAAAATACATCACCACCTCACACCGGTCAGAATGGCCATCATCAGAAAGTCTACAAAGAATAAATGCTGGAGGTGATGTGGAGAAAATGGAATCCTCCTACACTGTTGGTGGGTATGTAAATTGGTACAGCTACTATAGAGAACAGTATGGAGGTTCCTTATAAAACCAAGAATAGAGCTACCATATAATCTATTAATCCCACTCCTGAGCATATACTCAGAGAAAACCATAATTTGAAATGATGCATGCACTCCAATGTTCATTGCAGCACTATTTACAATAGCCAAGACATGGAAGCGACCTAAATGTCCATCCACAGAGGAATAGATAAGGAAGATGTGGTACGTACATACAATGGAATATTGCTCAGCCATAAAAAAGAATGAAATAATGCCATTTGCAGTAATATTGATGGACCTAGAGATTATCCTACTAAGTGAAGTAAATTAGACAGAGATAGACACATATCATATGATATCACTTATATGTGGAATCTAAAAAAAAAAAAAAAGGATACAAATGAACTTATTTACAAAACAGACTCAAAGACTTTAAAAAAAAACTTATGGTCACCAAAGGGGAAATGTGGTGGGGAGGGATAAATTAGGAGTTTGGGATTAACAACATGTATACACTACTATATAGAAAATAGATAATCAACAAGGACTTACTGTATAGCACAGGGAACTCTATTCAATATTCTGTAATAGCTTACATGGGAAAAGAATCTGAAAAAGAAAGGATATACGTATATGTATAACTGAATCACTTTGCCTTACACCTGAAAGTAACACAACATTGTAAATTAACTATACTCCAATATAAAAAAAAATAAATAAATTAGAAAAAATACGATCAACAAACAGGAGTTGGAGATGCAGCGGTACAACTATGTATAAAGTAAAACAAATATTAGAAAGGTAAATAACTTAAAGACAAAATAATATATCTGTTAGGAGCTGAATTGTGTCCCTCCAAAATTCATATGTTAAAGTTTTAAACTCCAGTACTTTAGAATGTCACTCTATTTGCAGATAGTTCCTTTAAATATAGAGTTAAGTAGAGTTATTAGGGTAGACCCTAGTCCAATATGTAATCATACGCCATAGGATTACAAACCTATGCCTATGTAAAACCAAATGAGTACAAATGAGTAAAATAGAGGTAGCTTCTTTCATGATAGGCTAAAATATGCTTTGTAAGCAAACAATTTTACTTTAAAATAACTAATACATGACAAAGTATTTAGAAAATGCAAAATTTTCTAGAAAAGAATTGCAAAGTACAGTCAAATATTCCACACAATTCATCAAATGGAAATAATTTCCTAGAAAAGTAATTTTACCTAATTTATTTGTCTTAGTTAAAATAACATTTACTGATGACTCCAATAAAGCAGTTCTAGTCAATAAATCAAACATGGAAAGATCAATAACTGAATTAAATTCTATTAAGATGCCCCATTTCCCATTTTAAAACCAAAAAAATAAATTAAAAAAAAATAGCTCCTCCCCCTCCCCATCCTCCTGCCCCTCCCTCTCCCTCTCCTTCTCCTTCTCCTTCTCCTTCTCCTTCTCCTTCTTTTGTTTATTTTTGTTTTTGAAACAAGCCTGGGTATTTGGAACACTAGTTTTGAAAAAAAAAAAAAGTGAAGGAAGTAAAATGACCCTATTGCCATGTACTCACATTTTGGAATGTACTCACATGATCCTATTGTGAGGTTTGCAGATGACAGAATATTTGATGGAATATACAGATCTTAGCTTTAAAAAAATGGGTCAAAGACAGCATAAGCAGAATACAAATATGAATTTTTATTTAAAATCTGAAATTCCATATTCAGAAATTTATAGCGTGGACACTTAAAACTCAATAAATATGCCAATACAAATGTATTTTAAGCTTCCTGACACCAAGTCAAATAAATGCATACTTGCTAAGTAAAAGAAAACGAAATTAAAGATGCCCTGGAATTTAAATCAAAAATAAATTTTAAGTATATATATATATATGAATGCTCTTTGGAGAGTTCTGGTTGAAATACTTGACTGGAAGTCAGAGTTCAAAGTACTTTATAAAACTGTATCACTTGCTTGCTTTGTGCTACTATTTTAAACACTTAGTGTCCCATTTCGCAATCAGTGCAACCTCCTTTTACTCCTTTTTGCCATATCGCACCAGGGTCAGGATATTATATTATCATAAAAGCTCATATCCATTCTGTATTTGACTTGAACTCTTTGATAATTTTTTTTCACCTTCTGTCATTGTCTTCAGACAAAGAAATTGAAGCTAAATGACTCATTCAAGGGCACTAGGCCAGCCAGCCATATGCTATTGATTTAGATTAATAGTTTTTATTTTCCCAGTTGGATTGACCCCTTGAGCCTTGTCAACTCTAATTCCATTTCCATAAAATCGGGATAATAATACTTAACACCTAGATCAATTGAGTATCTCTGTAATTATTCTCTTATACATGTAAAGTATTTTGAGCATAGAAAGTGAAGTGCAGTCTTTTAAATTGCAAGCTGCTTAAGAGTGAAGAGGTTGCTGAGAGATATTATAGCTGTTTGATTTTTGGATGAGCTGACACTTGGCAGAGGAATTATATTTATTCCCTGTTGCTCAAGATAGTGACTTTTTTATTTTTGGATTGTTGGCTTTTTTTCTCTTTAATAAAGTCCAACAGAATTTAAGCACCCAAATATTATTGTCATCTCAAACAGTTACAATGGGGGACTGAGTTACTATTTATCGAAATATTTTGACCACCCTATTTTGTAGTCCAACCCTCTTTCCCAACAGTCTAAAACTCTCTTATCCTAAGATATCTTTTCTTGCATTTTTCAAATTACTTTTTAAATTATTTGATAATCACTTAATTACTTGTTTTTTATAAATTAGGTTTACTTTGAAAATTTTATCATTTTCTCGTCCTCCAATCATTTAGTTATTTACAAATTTCATAGGGCAGGAATATTTGTTTATTGTTATTGTGGCAGTGGCTGTAGCTATTGACATCATTATTATGATTATGATTATTAATATTTTAATGGGTATACCTTAAACTTCTATATAATGTCTACCCATGTTGGCGAAGGTCACAGGGTTAGTAGCAGAAGGTCCCTAAAATGGGACTTCTTGATCCCCAGACCAGTTATTCTTACCTGATAACATGCTGTTTATCATTATCTATCTACCTATCTATCTATCTATTTACCTATCTACCTATCTATCTATCTATATTTATACCCGGATAAAATGTGTTCTTCTCCTCCTCTCTTTACATTTCTTCTTTCATTTTTCCTTTTGGGTGAGTGTGTATCAATCTGCCATTTGATACCTTTCCCAAAATAGAAAATTGCCTCTAGACTTAAAGTGCAGTTTGGAAATATAAGAGATCAATTAAAATGTCTAACACTCAGAAATGCCGTATAATTGTCCTAAGTTAACAAATCACACAGGATCATTTTAGTTTCCTCTCGTTGACTAATCTCCTCCTCAGCTTAAATCCCAGTTGTGACAATTAGCTCAGATAATGTGTGCATAACATTTATATTGCACTGCAAGACATACTCCACTTTTAGTATTACGTCTGGTGTGGCTCAAATATTACCATAAAACATGGATTTTGCTTATGTGTAAAATTAGATATTGTTCCCCAAAAAGGAAAACTGTTTTGCACATGAGGTAAAACTGGCAAATAGTAGAATATTTTCCATCATAGTATTAAGCATTATATTATGCCCTGCAAAAGCTCAGCACTCAGCTACAAACTGCTCATTTACAAGTGCGTTGCAAATGTAATAATTTATTTTCATGACATCTCCTAGAGAGGTTGGTAAAGTAATCCAGATATTTCACAATTTTAATACTATCAATATCTCTAATCTAAATTTAACCAAAAATGTATTTTGTTGTGTTCAATATATTTCACAGTTAGAAACTTAGATCTATGTTGCCATAAAATATATATAGACTAATAAAAATTAGCGTGTTCTGGAGTTTGCAAATCATTCAACGTTAAGCTTTTCATATATTTTTTACACTAGCAACGTTATAAAACAGTCTCCCATGCTATATAGGATACCATCTTCAGTTTGAAAATAGCCATTTTTTGTTAAATTTCAGTGGAAAATATAGACTTTTAGAAGTTCCTTAATTTTCTAATTATTTTTTTAAAAATAGGAGTCAAAATTGCCTTTATCACTCCAATTCAAGAACTAATATGGAAGTTTTAAGCAATGTTGTTACAATACTCTCAACTTTAAGTATCTGAATGATCTGTGCTAAACATGTATATTTTATTAAATGTACATTGCAATGTAATGTGTTACATAACTTAATACAATGCACAAATGTACATTATATGCACTTTCAAATCAATACATTATACATATATTAAATGCACAATACTATTAATATTTTATTGAAATTTTATTAAAATACGATAAGCTGTAATTTATCAGCACCTATGTGCTATCTATGTTACATGAAATAAGGATGACATGAACTTTCTGGTGCTTTACATTAGTAAGAATCCCGTTTAATGAATGCTTTCCATGAGCAAACAAAGCATAAATTATATTTTGAATATTTTAAAGAGTAGAAAGAAATGCAACTTTTCAGTTCCTCACCTTCAGGTGTTTAAATTTGTTCTTCTTGTAATAGGAACATTTAGATTACCACATTTTTTTTTTTTATTTATTTATTTATTTATTTATGGCTGTGTTGGGTCTTCGTTTCTGTGCGAGGGCTTTCTCTAGTTGTGGCAAGCGGGGGCCACTCTTCATCGCGGTGCGCGGGCCTCTCACTATCGTGGACTCTCTTGTTGCGGAGCACAGGCTCCAGACGCGCAGGCTCAGTAGTTGTGGCTCACGGGCCTAGTCACCCCGCGGCATGTGGGATCTTCCCAGACCAGGGCTCGAACCTGTGTCCCCTGCACTGGCAGGCAGATTCTCGACCACTGTGCCACCAGGGAAGCCCCGATTACCACATTTTTATTGATTTGTTAGATTTTACACATACATAGTCTTTATAAGTATTTATTTCTGAAAATGCAAGAAAAAAATGAAATTTATGACACAATTTAGGTATTTGCTTCAATAAAAATGGTGCTTTAACAAAGTTAGGTAAACTGTTTTCTTCCTCTTTTTTTTTTTTGAAATTAAAAAATTAATGACAGCCCCACTTGGCTTATGCTTTGCATTAAGTTATAAAAGATATTGTAATAACATGCAAGTTGAGATAAGCTGACTTTTTTTTTTAGTTTTATTTTTATTATTTTATACAGCAGGTACTTATTAGTTATCTATTTTATGCATATTAGTGTATATATGTCAATCTCAGTCTCCCAATTCATCCTACCACCACCACCCCCCACCCCGCTTTCCCCTCTTGGTGTCCATACGTTTGTTCTCTACATGTGTGTCTCTATTTCTGCCTTGCAAACCGGTTCATCTGTATCATTTTTCTACATTCCACATGTATGCGTTAATATACGATATTTGTTCTTCTCTTTCTGACTTACTTCACTCTGTATGACAGTCTCTAGGTCCATCCATGTCTCTAAACATGACCCAATTTCATTCCTTTTTATGGCTGAGTAATATTCCATTGTATATATGTACCACAACTTCTTTATCCATTCGTCTATCAGTGGGCATTTAGGTTGCTTCCATGACCTGGCTGTTGTAAATAGTGCTGCAATGAACATTGGGGTGCATATGTCTTTTTTTTTTTTTTAGATTTTTAAAATTATTTTTTATTGGATGTATTTCAAATACCATAAAATTCATCATTTGGAAACATACAATTAGGTGGATTTTAGGATATTCACAAGCTTGTGTAACCATCACCACTATCTAATCCCAGAACAGTTTCATCATCCCCCAAAGAAACCCTACACATTATCACACATTCCTCCCTCCCCCCAGACCCAGCAGCCACTAATCTACTTTCTGTCTCCATGGATTTGCACAGCTTTGGGAAGAGAATCAGGATCTAACACTATCTAGCTATTTCCTCATTCTGTGCCAATTCCCTCCTCCTCTGAAAAGAGGAATAATACACCTACATCTCCCAGGACTGGTGGAAGGTTAAATACAAGGAAAGCTAGCACAAAGTGTGTCCTCTTAAAGAATTTTCCCTCCAAATCATGATTAAAATGGAGCCTCAGGGGGAACGCCAGGTCTGCCTGTGGCTTTAAGCACCACGTGGCCATCCACGGCCGACTCAGGAGAGGAGAGGAGACATAGTTCTGGTTGGAGGGAGCCGCTCTGGGACCCCACGGCCTCAAAGCCGTCTGGAGCAAGGCTAGGTGCCTAAATTCCAGAAGTCAGATATACAGAAGCTGCTTTTGCTGTGGTGTAAGATTTCATTTTTGAAGGAAATGGAAGGTGCCAGCCGGCCTGGTCGTCCAGTTTGTCTGAGGCAGTCCTGGCTGCGCCTGCTGTCTCTTGGAATGATTAATAGTGCCCCTTTCATTCTCAGAATGTCTGGGTTTGTGTGACAAACTACATGGTCATCCTGGTCCTACTACAACTTAAGAAAAGTTAGAGGTCTCTCGAAAGTCGGGCTCTTGCCAGCTGTGAGAGGCGTAGAACCTCCTAGCAGAGGCAGCCGGGCCTAGAGTGCAGGCTTTGAGATCAAAAGACCTGGGTCTAACCCCAGCCTGGGCAGAGTCCTAGGCGTGCCTCGACAGGGAGCCCGTCGTCCCCGCTGAGCCCCACGCGCCTCGTCTCCAGTAGGGACCCCTGCACCTGCCTGTAGGGCTCTCACAGGATTGAGAGAATGTACGTGAAGCTCCCGCCCAAAGCAGGCGTGCAACAAACGGTATTACTGTTATTACTATTCTTACTGAGGCTGCAAGGTGAGACAATATTTTTGAATCCTAACACAGGGCTGTCCCATGGTTCTACCACTAGGCCTCGCTCAGTACAGATCTCCTGGGCCCAGGAGGTGTCTGTTCAGGTCCCAAGGAGCGGATGTGAAAGCGGAAGCAGCCGCCGGCCTCGGCCCTCCTGCAGGAACCCCGTCCGCTGCTGGGAATGAGGTCGCCAGGAGCAGGCAAACACGCATTTTCAACAGCTTCCAGGTCCCTAAAGTCACAAACTCCCATCAAGTAATCACATCAATTCCAACGCCGGTTTCTCTATTTAACGTCTGAAAACTACAAGTAACGAACAACAGCTAACACAAGTCAAAGGAAAAGGAAGGAAGCTTAAGACAAAGTGGGATGAGGGCGACCACAGAGGCCCGCCATTTGTTAAAGTGATCCACCTGCTGTTTTTTAAATAACTGACCTATTGTACATGGCACACAAATGCTCACCACACATGTTGGGTAAGTTAAAATTTCAGTAAATAAACGTTGACGTGGTGATGCAAACTCACGATGACTCATATCTGCTTTGTCTGATTGAGTTTCAGAAGGGGCAAAGCAAGGAGAGAACACGGCAAGCAGACGTCTCACCGCGGACGCCCCAGGAAGCAGCCCTGTGCACTGGCGCCCCCCACTTGGACCTCTCCCAGGACCACAGTCATGTCAGCATCAGCCAAGAGTGCTTGCGATTAGTTTTACTGACCGGATCTACAGGACTGGTGCCTGCGTTCCCATCAGTAAACCGTCTGCACTAGACGGAAGACACACTTCTCCTCGATTATCTGGCAGCACTGCAGACAACATAAAGTTAACTTAAGGATGATGGGCAGGGGACTTCCCTGGCGGTCCAATGGTTAAGGCTCCGTGCTGCCAATGCAGGGGGCGCGGGTTTGATCCCTGGTCGGGGAACTAAGATCCCACATGCCGCGCGGCGTGGCCAAAAAAAGATTAAAAAAAAAAAAAGGATGGGCAGGAATCAGGACGCTATCACCAGATAGAAACGTTACCTGCAGGCCACCCCGTGCTGAGCGGGCCCCTTCCTCACTTAGAAGAGCTGGCGTGGACAGCTCCGGGGATGCCAGGCTGGTGGTCCTGCCCTCCGTCGGGCCCGGGATCATGCTTCCATTGGCTTTCTTAGACAGCAACGTCTCAGGCTCCAGGTGGCCATGGCCCGGATTCAGTTTAAAGTGCCGGGCGAGCCCCCCCTTTCCTATATATGACTTTTCACAGGTCTGACACTTAAAAGTTTTGGGCCTCAGAGAGCAGCTCGATAAATCAAAGAGCGCCTGCCTTCCCCTGTGGTCTTCATCTTCCTCCATGCTCAGTTCTGAGTAGTCGTCAGAGTCTGAGGGGTGACCATCGGCCAAATCCTCTGTTTTTATGAATTTATAATCTTTAGCTTTATACTTGGGAGGTCGAGATATCCGTCCAGAACGTGTTTTCACTTTTAAAGATTTTTTTAGTTTCTTGGTGCATTTTGTTTGCGAGCTGGAAACAAATAAATTTACTGGACTGGATGAAACAGATGTTCCTGCCGGCGGGTCAGAGGCTGGCAGAGGGGGCGGCGTGGTGCCTTGTCCACTCAGAGCCTCAGAGGCCAAGACTCTCCGCGCAGGGACGGGTCAGAGGGCGAGCAGTGGCCTCTGGACGAACACCTGAACGGGAGGCTGAGGTGAGTGACTCGGGAAATGCGGCTGTGGCCCGGGGCTCAGGAGGGGCTGTGGCCCGAGCAGCCGAGAGCTGGCGACGCTGCAGTGTCTCCCGAGCGGCTGGCTCGGCCTGGCTGTCTTGGGCTGGATGGTGGCCAGTGCAGGCATTGGCTTCTCCTGAGCTTTCGTCTCTCCAGATGTAACCTTGACACAAATGGCTTCCAATTGCTGCGGCAGCAGCAGGCGCGGCGGGCGCGGGGGCTCGGCCCTGGGGCCCCGCTGCAGGGCGACCTGCTGAGCCGCGTCCCGCAGCCGCCGCACCGCGGCCTGCAGCACGAAGGGCGGCGGCGGCTTCGCCGGTGGCTGCGCCTTCGTCACCTGCTCCAGGACCCGCCGCAGCTGCTTGGGGCCCAGCGGGGCCACGAGCGCGGCGCTGCCGCTCTGGCCTGCGGGAGCCCGGCCGCCGCCATCCTCACTGACGTCCTCAGCCTCCGGCTCCGCATCCGCCATGACAGCCGACACGGGGACTCGAACCCCATATGTCTTTTTGAATTATAGTTTTCTCTGGGCATATGTCCAGCAGTAAGATTGCTGGGTCATATGGTAATTCTATTTTTACTTTTTTTTTTAATATTTTATTTTTCTGGATTGTGTGGTGTTTGTGGTAGTTGTCAGCATTTTTTTAAAAAAATTTATTTATTTACGGCTGTGTTGGGTCTTCGTTTCTGTGTGAGGGCTTTCTCTATTTGCGGCAAGTGGGGGCCACTCTTCATCGCGGTGCGTGGGCCTCTCATTATCGCGGCCTCTCTTGTTGTGGAGCACAGGCTCCAGACGCGCAGGCTCAGTAATTGTGGCTCACGGGCCTAGTTGCTCCGCGGCATGTGGGATCTTCCAAGACCAGGGCTCAAACCCGTGTCCCCTGCGTTGGCAGGCAGATTCTCAACCACTGCGCCACCAGGGAAGCCCCTATTTTTACTTTTTTAAAGAACCTCCATACTGTTCTCCATAGTGGCTGTATCAATTTACATTCCTACCAGCAGTGCAAGACAGTTTCCTTTTCTCCACACCCTCTCCAGCATTTGTTGTTTGTAGATTTTCGATGATGACCATTTTAACCGGTGTGAGGTGATACCTCATTGTAGTTTTGATTTTCATTTCTCTAATAATTAGTGACGTTGAGCAGCTTTTCATGTGCCTCTTGGCCATCTGTATGTCTTCTTTGGAGAAATGTCTATTTAGGTCTTCTGGTCATTTTTGGATTGGGTTGTTTGTTTTTATAATTTTGAGCTGCATGAGCTGTTTATATATTTTGGAGATTAATCCTTTGTCCATTGATTCATTTGCAAATATTTTCTCCCATTCTGAGGGGTGTTTTTTCATCTTGTTTATAGTTTCCGTTGCTCTGCAAAAGCTTTTAAGTTTCATTAGGTCCCATTTGTTTATTTTTGTTTTTATTTCCATTACTCTAGGAGGTGGGTCAAAAAAGATCTTGCTGTGATTTATGTAAAAGAGTGTTCCTCTTATGTTTTCCTCTAAGAATTTTATAGTGTCCGGTCTTACATTTAGGTCTTTAATACATTTTGAGCTTATTTTTTTGTATGGTGTTAGGGAGTGTTCTAAATTCATTCTTTTACATGTAGCTGTCTAGTTTTCCCAGCAACACTTATTAAAGAGACTGTCTTTTCTCCGTTGTGTATCCTTGCCTCCTTTGTCATAGATTAGTTGACCATAGGTGCGTGGATTTATCTGTGGGCTTTCTATCCTGTTCCATTGATCTATATTTTTGTTTTTGTGCCAGTATCATATTGTCTTGATTACTGTAGTTTTGTAGTATAGTCTAAAGTCAGGGAGTCTGATTCCTCCAGCTCTGTTTTTTTCCCTCAAGATTGCTTTGGCTATTCGGGGTCTTTTGTGTCTCCATACAAATTTTAAGATTTTTTTGTTCCCGTTCTGTAAATAATGCCATTGGTAATTTGATAGGGATTGCATTCAATCTGTAAATTGCTTTGTGTAGCATAGTCATTTTCACAATATTGATTCTTCTAATCAAGAACATGGTATATCTCTCCAACTGTTTGTGTCATCTTTGATTTCTTTCATCAGTGTCTTATAGTTTTCTGAATACAGGTCTTTTACCTCCTTATGTAGGTTTATTCCTAGGTATTTTATTCTTTTTCTTGCAATGGTGAATGGGATTGTTTCTTTAATTTCTCTTTCTGATCTTTCGTTGTTAGTGTATAGGAGAGAGATTTCTGTGCATTAATTTTGTATCCTGAAAACTTACCAAATTCATTCATTAGCTCTCGTAGTTTTCTGGTGGCATCTTTAGGATTTTCTCTGTATAGTATCATGTCATCTGCAAACAGTGACAGTTTTACTTCTTTTCTGATTCAGATTCCTTTTATTTCTTTTTCTTCTCTGACTGCCGTGGCTAGGACTTCCAAAACTATGTCTAATAATAGTGGCAAGAGTGGGCACCCTTGTCTTGTTCCTGATTTGGAGGAAATGCTTTCAGTTTTTCACCATTGAGAATCATGTTTGCTGTGGGTTTGTCGTATATGGCCTTTATTATGTTGAGGTAGGTTCCCTCTATGCTCACTTTCTGGAGAGTTTTTATCATAAATCGGTGTTGAATTTTGTCAAAAGCTTTTTCTGCATTTATTGCGATGATCATATGGTTTTTATACTTCAGTTTGTTAATATAGTTTACCACATTGATTGATTTGCCTATATTGAAGAATTCTTGCATCTCTGGGGTAAATCCCACTTGACCATTGTGTATGATCCTTTTAATGTGTTGTTGGATTCTTTTTGCTAGTATTTTGTAGAGGATTTTTGCATCTATATTTATCAGTGATAATGGTCTGTAAATTTCTCATTTTGTAGTATCTCTGTCTGGTTCTGGTATCAGGGTGATGATGGCTTTGTAGAATGAGTTTGGGAGTGTTCCTTTCTCTGTAATTTTTTGGAAGAGTTTGAGAAGGATGGGTGTTAGCTCTGCTCTAAATGTTTGATAGAATTCAGCTGTGAAGCCATCTGGTCCTGGACTTCTGTTTGTTGGAAGATTTTTCATCACAGTTTCAATTTCATTACTTGTGTTTGGTGTGTTCATATTTTCTATTTCTTCCGGGTTCAGTCTTGGAAGGTTATACCTTTCTAAGAATTTGTCCATTTCTTCCAGGTTGTCCATTTTATTGGCATAGAGTTACTTGTAGTAGTCTCTTAGGATGCTTTGTATTTCTGCAGTGTCAGTTGTAACTTCTCCTTTTTCATTTTAATTTTTTTGACTTGAGCTGTCTTCCTCTTTTTCTTGATAAGTCTGGCTAAACGTTTATCAATTTTGTTTATCCTCTAAAAGAACCAGCTTTTAGTTTTATTGATCTTTGCTATTGTTTTCTTTGTTTCTATTTCATTTATTTTTGCTCTGATCTTTAGGTTTTCTTTCCTTCTACTAACTTTGGCTTTAGTTTGTTGTTCTTTCTCTAGTTCCTTTAGGTGTAAGGTTGGATTGTTTATTTGAGATTTTTCTCGTTTCTTGAGGTAGGATTGTATTGCTATATACTTCCCTCTTAGACTACTTTTGCTTCATCCCATAGGTTTGGGATCATTGTGTTTTGATTGTCATTTGTCTCTAGGTATTTTTTGATTTCCTCTTTGATTTCTTCAGGGATCTCTTGGTTATTTAGTAACGTATTGTTTAGCCTCAGTGTGTTTGTGTTTTTTACATTTTTTTCCTGGTAATTGATTTTTAATCACATAGCATTGTGGTCGGAAAAGATGTCTGATATGATTTCAATTTTCTTAAATTTACCAAGGCTTTATTTGTGGCCCAAGATGTTATCTGTACTGGAGAATGTTCCTTGTGCACTTGAGAAGAAGGTGTAATCCGCTGTTTTCGGATGCAGTGTCCTACAAATATCAGTGAAATCTATCTGGTCTATTGTGTCATTTAAAGCTCATGTTTCCTTATTAATTTTCTTTCTGGATGATCTGTCCATTGTTGTAAGTGAGGTGTTAAAGTCTCCCACTATTATTGTGTTACTGTCGATTTCCTCTTTCATAGCGGTTAGCATTTGCCTTACATATTGAGGTGTTCCTATGTTGGGTGCATATATATTTATAATTGTTATATCTTTTTCTTGGACTGATCCCTTGATAATTATGTAGTGTCCTTCCTTGTCTCTTGTAACATTCTTTATTTTAAAGTTTATTTTATCTGAGTATTGCTACTCCAGATTTCTTTGATTTCCATTTGCATGGAATAGCTTTTTCTATCTCCTCACTTTCAGTCTGTATGTGTCCCTAGGTCTGAAGTGGGTCTCTTGTAGACAGCATATATATGGGTCTTGTTTTTGTACCCATTCAGCAAGCCTGTGTCTTTTGGTTGGAGCATTTAATCCATTCACATTTAAAGTAATTATCAATATGTATGTTCCTGTTAGCATTTTCTTGTTTTGGGTTTGTTTCTGTAGGTCCTTTTCTTCTCTTGTGTTTCCCACTTAGAGAAGTTCCTTTAACATTTGTTATAGAGCTGCCGAATTCTCTTAGGTTTTGCTTGTCTGTAAAGCTTTTGATTTGCCGGGTAGAGTAATCTTGGTTGTAGGTTCTTCCCTTTCATCACTTTAAATATATCACTGCCACTCCTTTCTGGCTTATAGAGTTTCTGCTGAGAAACCAGCTGTTAACCTTATGGGAGTTCCCTTGTATGTTATTTGTCATTTTTCCCTTGCTGCTTTTAATAATTTTTCTTTGTCTTTAATTTTTGTCAGTTTGATTACTATGTGTCTTGGCATGTTTCTCCTTGGGTTTATCCTGCCTGGGACTCTCTGCACTTCCTGGACTTGGGTGGCTATTTCCTTTCCCATGTTAGGGAAGTTTTCGACTATACCCTCTTCAAGTATTTTCTCGGGTCCTTTATTTCTCTCTTCTCCTTCTGCGACTCCTATAATGCAAATGTTGGTTTGCTTATTGTTGTCCCAGAGGTCCCTTCAGTTGTTTTCATTTCTTTTCATTCTTTTTTCTTTATTGTGTTCTGTGGCAGTAAATTCCAGCATTCTGTCTTCCAGGTCACTTTTCCATTCCTCTGCCTCAGTTATTCTGCTATTGATTCCTTCTAGTGTATTTTTCATTTCAGTTATTATATTGTTCATCTCTGTTTGTTCTTTAATTCTTCTAGGTGTTTGTTCCTTAATTCTTCTATGTCTTTGTTAAACATTTATTGCAACTTCTCGATCTTTGCCTGCATTCCTTTTCTGAGATCCTGGATCATCTTCACTATCATTATTCTGAATTATTTTTCTGGAAGGTTGCCTATCTCCACTTCATTTAATTGTTTTTCTGAGGTTTTATCCTGTTCCTTCATCTGGTACTTAGCCCTCTGCCTTTTCATTTTGTCTATCTTTCTGTGAATGTGGTTTTCTTTCCACAGGCTGCAGGATTGTAGTTCTTCTTGCTTCTGCTGTCTGCTCTCTGGTGGATGAGGCCATTTAAGAGGGTTGTGCAAGCTTCCTGATGTGAGGGACTGGTGGTAGGTAGAGCTGGGTGTTGCTTTGGTGTGCAGAGCTCAGTAAAACATTAATCTGCTTGTCTGCTGATGGGTGGGGCTGAGTTCCCTCCCTGTTGGTTGTTTGGCCTGAAGCGACCAAGCACTGGATGCTACAGGCTCTTTGGTGGGGCTAATGGCTGATTCTGGGAGGGCTCGCACCAAGGAGTACTTCCCAGAACTGCTCCTGCCAGTGTCCTTGTCCCCATGGTGAGCCACAGCCACTCCAACTCTGCTGGAGACCCTCCCACACTAGCAGGTAGGTCTGGTTCAGTCTCCTATGGGGTCACTGCTCCTTCCCCCTGGGTCCTTATGTGCACATTACTTTGTGTGTGCCCTCCAAGAGTGGAGTCTCTGTTTTCCCCAGTCCTGTCAAAGTCCTGCAATCAAATCCTGCTAGCCTTCAAAGTCTGATTCTCTGGAAATTCCTCCTCCCATTGCTTTACCCCCAGGTTGAGAAGCCTAATGTGGGGCTCAGAACCTTCACTCCAGTGGGTGGACTTCTGTGGTATAATTGTTCTCCAGTTTGTGTGTCACCCATCTAGTGGTTATGGGATTTGATTTTATTGTGATTTTGTCCCTCCTACCATCTCATTGTGGCTTCTCCTTTTTCTTTGGATGTGGGGTGTCTTTTTTGGTGAGTTCCTGTGTCTTCCTGTTGATGATTCTTCAGCTTTTAGTTGTGATTCTGGTGCTCTCACAAGAGGGAGTGACAAGCTGACTTGTATAATGATAAGCAATAAGGTAAATTTATTAATTTTCTATAAGGTTCAAATTGTTGAGTTTACCTCTACATTCGCTTTAAAGTATCCAAACATAGACATTTGATTAATGGTTTCTCGTTTGCTATATACACCACTAACCAGATTAATACTTTCCTAACTATTCTTCACTCATGTTACAGACTTGATTCATTCATTCATCATACCTGTATTGTGTCCTGTAATTTCCTAGGTAGCTCCTCAGTGGTTCCAGGAAGTTTTTAAACTCCCACCTAGTTTTCAGTCCTTCGCCATAACACCTCCAACTTAACCACCTTTCACTTCTACTCTCAAACCAACAGCCCCTATTTGGTGAACTACAAAAACCCATTCTTATTCCCACCTGCTTTTCCTCATTCATGTCCTGACTAATCTAACTTTAATCTCTTTTGAGCCACAACACTTGGAGTTTGTAATTAAGTTTTGTTACCACGTAATGCATTTTAGTTGTTTATCAGGTGGGTTAATTACCTATTCAAAACTGCAATATAAGTTTTGCATAGCTTCTGCGGGAAGGTAGCATCATTTGTTCTAAATGTTTCTTTCTTTCCCAGTTAGGTAAGCACACATATCACATCCATGTATTTATATACCTTTAATCCATGTTTTCTATTATCACACTCCCTGATTAGTAAAGACCCTCTTCATGCCACCAAGATTATTATAGAAGCCTTCCACCTGATGGTCCAGTTGACTCTTCTACACTGCCAACAAATTCTTATTATAAATTCAAACCTGACCACTCTATTATCTTCATACCATACTCTGAAGACCTCAAGTGCAGAAGAAAGGCCAATCTCATAAACACCAGACCCTTCAACATTGGCTGTGTTTTGCTCTTCTGTTTCTTTGTTTTCTGTTTTTCTCCAAAAGTGTACTGGACTTTTTACTATCTTCAGAAAACATCTGTCCCTTTCATGGTTTTGTGTGTTTGCTCATATTGCCTGTTTGGAAAATCATAGAAAATGAAAGTAAAGAACAGTGATAAAATAACTTTTTGATACTCTATTGCTTAAATAGATAGCTACACTGTTAAAGTTTTATTTCTTGCTCTCCTTCAGGATAAGGCAATGTTATAGCCTTCAGTCTTCCTGAAGTCCCTTATTTCTGCAGTGAATATACCCAGCAATAACCTATTTCTCATTTTGTTAAAGTACTTTTTGTAGTACTTTGGTCTCATAACTTGTTTACAATTTTGAAAATTCCTAAGGTTGCCAATTAAGTTGGGTTTATGTGGGTTATATGGATTGATATTTATTGTATTATAAATACAACTATTTTTAAGTAATGATGCATTAATTCATGTAAAATAATAATAGAGCAATTGCATGCTACCATAAAACAATTTTTGTGAAAATTAACTAGATTTTTTGAAAAAAAAGGGGAAAGAGTGGCATTAAGTTATCTTTTACAAATTTCATTAGTATCTTACTTAATAGAAGGCATCCAGGTCCTCATATCTGCTTCTGCATACAATTGTTTGCAATATGTTGTTTTGGTTGGCATATGTGAAAAAAATCCAGCCTCATACAAGTAGATAATTGATGTGTGTAAAATTTCTATGTAAATTTTTGTTTCTTTTGATATATTGATGCTCAAAGTGGTGAATAGCCAATATGTCTTGATTACCAATACCCATGTGGATCTGTTTTCTTACCCATAAATTGATGCTGGTGTCTTATGATCATTTTGTCTTATGGAATCAAAATTTCATGTGAAAATATAGAGGGAGGGAGATACTTCTCAGAATTATCAACTCTGTATTACCGAGGCAATTATATGTGCAATCTTTCTTCTCTATTCTCTCCTCATTACTCCACCCTAAGGTTTTCATTACTCTTTTGATTTCCTGTGTTTGTGATACAGTTGGCCAGTGAGTGCTTCCTCAAGGGCTGTCTTCTCACCCAGATGACATTTTTACAGCTTATGAGACCACCAGCTTTACCTTCTAAAATATCTACATGGCTTAGTAAGACATGTTCTTACTTTAACACCTCTCTTCTCTCATTGAGTGTCTCTGGCAGTATACCCCCTTTTTTGTTTTTAACAAATGACATGGCATCATATTTCTTAATTAAGTTGGGCAAAAAGATATTGAAAATCATAATGTTATATTATTATTAACTAAATTGGTTAAACTTTAAAAAATTGTAAGGAGGTAATATTTCATACTTCTGTATCCCTTATATCTTATGGTAATAAAGCGTATAACATATATATTCAATAAATACTTGTTGGTTGATTAATATTTGTGGTAGATTGGTTGCAATGGTGGCCCAGTTAATGACCTCTTGTATACATACAACATGATTTTGCAGCTTCTTCCTTCAACAAGTGAAATTTATTTTCTCACTTCTGAAATCTGTGCTGGACTTGTTAGTTTTTTGAAAAATGGAATACAATGCATGCTAAACAAGTTCTGATCTTTGTCTTTAAGATCCTTAAAGGCAAATTATCTTCCTTTTCCCCCTTCTCCTCCCTCTTTTTCTTCTCTTTCTCTCTCCCTCTCTCTGTCCTCTCTTTTCCCTTTCCACCTCCACCAGGAGAAAAAGCCTGGACTAGCCTGCTGGAGTATGAGAGACAACAAGTGAGAGTGTTCCATTCTATAGGTAGCTTACACCGAGAAGCAGACTGCAAACTCACAATTTTCAACAGACACATAAGAAAGACCACTGAGACCAGAAGAACGACTTGAATGATATCAGGCTAAATTATTGATCAACAAAATCATGAACAAAATAAATGGTTATTACTTAAGCCACTGAGATTTGGGAAGGTTTGCTACTAAGCGATAGATAACTGATACAACATTGTACAGGATTATATATATATATTTGTTTCTTTTTTATGTAATACTGTCTGGGAATTATATATTTTTTGCCTGAGATCTGAGGTGAAATTGATTGCATGATGAAAATAAACTTTTCAGACTTAAGATATATAAAATTCTCATTTCTTAGCGAATTTCATGTTCAATTTATTTTAGTCTCTTCCTCAGTCAAGATTATCCATGACTCCATGACTATGGATGGATAATCCAAGAAAACAATAATACTCTTGTCTTAGAGAAACTGATTTTATAAGTAAATGTTAGATGCTAAACTTTTCTTTTTCAGTTCAGCACTGCCCCAATATAATTTATTTAAAATATTTCTAGTACTATTCTAGTTCTGGCCTCATAGTATATTACATGTAGATAATAAAGGTAAGAAATAGTGATCCCTGGTGATGAATCTCATAATTCCTTAAAACAATAGTGATAAAATGAGTGGTAGAAGATTAATTTCCACTTCCTATTCCCCCTTTAATTTCTATTACAATAAAAATGGAGCAATCCTTAATTCACTCAACAAACAGTGTATTTACTCTGAACCAGGTATGGGCTAGGATCATAACAGCGTATACAATGGAGAATAAAATAAAAATGGACTCCTCTATTATGAAGCTTAGAGTAAAGCAGAGGAAGACAGAAATCATTCAAATAACTACACAAATTATATATCAAAGTAAGAGCTATAAAGGAAAATAATAGGATCTATAAAACAAAATTGCAGGTGAGGTAGCCTATAATTTAGATTAAGGATCCATTAAAGTGTCCTGTTAAAAGTGACATTCATCAGGGAGTTAAAGGTTGAGTAAGAAGCTAAAATATTGCAAGTATGGGAAAGATAATGCCAGAAAGAAGGACTAGCACATGGAAATGCCTTAACTTGGGAAACACATTGCTATATGAAGGAAACAAAATATCGATGTGGCTGAGTTGGATTGAGCAAGGGATAGAGATGATCCATTAGTTGGAGAGGAAGGTAAGCAGTTGACCTTGTGTGGCTAAGTACGCCTTGCTGAGAATTATACTTTATATCTTAAGTGCCCAGTGGGTCAGTGAGGGGATATAAGGAAGTTGGAGGTATAATTCAATACATACTTTCTCTTTCTTATTTTTTAGTTAAGCCTTTTACAGACATAAAGTGCATAAATCATAAATATATATCTGTATTAGTCAGGATTCTTCAGAGAAACAAATAGTAGGAGATAGATAGATAGATAGATAGATAGATAGATAGATAGATAGATAGATAGGTAGATGTTAGATGATATATTTATCACAAAGAATTGGCTGACATGATTATGGAGACTGAGAAGTCTCACGATCTGATGTCTGCAAACTGGAGATCTAGGAAAACCAATAGTATAATCAGTCTAAGTCTGAAGGCCTGAGAACCAGGGGAGCCTATAAGGTGTAAACCCCAGCTCACCAATCAAAAGGATGGAGAATGTGAGAATGTGAGATGAGCCCAAGGAGGTATGCAGGAAGCAAAACAGGATAAATTCCTCCTTCCTCTACCCATTGTTTTATTCAGACTCTCAAGGGGTTGGATGATGCCCACCAACATTATTGAGTTCATTGATACAAGTGCTAATCTTATATGGAAACACCTTCGCAGATACACCCAGAATCTGCACCCCCCAATCCCCATGGCCATGATACATAAAATTAACCATCACAGTGTTCAAAGAATAATAACGAAGTAAATACACCTTTGTAACCTATGTCTGTTGCCAGAGACCACTCTCAGTAACTTCTCCCTGTCTTTATCCCATCCTTTTCCTGGAGTCTATCATCCTATTGACACCCAACATTTTAGATTAGTTTAGCCTCTTTAAAACTTCATACAAATGGAATCACATAGCAGACATTCTGTGTCTGGCTTATTTTGTTCTGTTATGTTTCCACCTGCAGCAGCAGTACTATACTCCACCTATTTTCTGTATAATATTCTGTATTCTAACTATAGCAGTATTTATTTATTTATGCTATTATTGATGGGCATTTAGGCTACATCTGGTTGTTCTGTAAAGCTAATGCAACCATGAACATTTTTGTACGTTTTTGTTGTACCTATGTACACATTTTGGTTGAATATATACAGAGAAGAAAAATTGCTAGACCAAAGGGTATATGTATATTCAAATTTAGTAATAATAATAAAACAGTTTCCAAGGCCTATTGTGCTCAACTGCACTTCCACTAGTGGAATAAAGTAAAAGAGAAATACATTTACTATAGGGAAAAAATAACAAAGAAACTTGTCTGTTGGGATTTTGGCATTGGATGGAAAGAAAAAGAAATCTCTCCTGAGAATTCATACTCACAAACTGGTCCTCGTCTGGATTTGCAGCTAGTGAGCTGAAACTTTCAAGCTGAGAATTTATTTTTAAGTGATCCTGTATAAGTACCTTCAGGCACCAGGCAGAAGCAAATGCAAGTACTCTCCAGAGAAACGCTTCTTTCAGTCAGGCCTTACAGGAATCCCATAGATAATGTTCCAGAAGAAATAAAATCACAGTTAAAAAAAAAAATCACACAAATAAAAGAAACAATCATGAGCAAGAACTTACAGAAGAGACAGAAATGTCAGATTGCCAAAAAGTACAGATATCCGGGTTATAAGCCAAAATAAAATTTAATTAACTATATATAGTTTTAGATAAATAAATAAAATAATTAAAGTATGAACACTTAAGAGACAATGCAAATATCTAAGGAGTCAAGAAAAAGGATCAATTAACATATAAACGGAATTATATAAATTTTGCAAATAGAATCACAGAAGGAAAAAAAGAAGTTAAATATGTTAAAGAGAAGATAAGCAATGTGAATGACTGAGAAGATGTAACATGCTTAGATGCATAAGAAAGAGAAGTGACATTATTCAAAAAGATAATAGCTGATAATTTTCCTATACTTAAAGGGAATAATCCTCAGATTTAGGAAATATAATCAATTATTAAGAGCATTAAGTGAAAAGAAATCTGAACTTCGACATGTCATAGTCAATCTGCACAAAACAAAAGCTAAAAAAATTTTGAAAATTATATAGTGAGATAAGATAAATTGCCTACAGAGGCACCATGATGAGACTGAGAGCTGACTTTCCAATAGCTAAAATGCTAGTTAGAAGACAACATCATTTTGTGCGTTGTGCTAAGAGAGAATAACTGTGAGCCTGAGACTGCATACCCAGTGGCTATCTTCCAAGAATGAAGGCAAATAGACTAGTGTTTGATTAAATAACTGGGTACTATAACTTACCCAGGCTGACACATCAAACTAACCATTACGCATGAGAAGAAAAACATGGCAGGTTATATAGTAGTTACATGGGCTACCTTGGGGGGCTGAGGATAGAGGGAAAGTTAATGTGGCAGGGGGGAAGAGGAAGAAGAGAAGGAGTAACCAAGTGAAAACAGGGGAGAGGCATATATCTGATCACTTGATACACTGAGGGAGTATTATGTACTATCTGAGTATATATGCGTAAAGAAATTAAATATATTTTTTACAAAAGTAAAAAAAAGAATGAAGGCAAAATAAAGACTTGTTTAGATAAATACAAATTTAGGTTTGTTCCTTTTTTTTTTTTAGGTTACTATTGTTTTTACCACCAAAACTCTCTTTATACATATTATCTAGGTTATACTCCAGATAAAGGAGAATGAATCCCAGACAGAAAATTGTTTGGCACAAAAAATCATGAGCCAAGATATTTGAAATATATGAGTACATATAAACAAACATTTCTTGACCAAAGCAATAATAGTATTATCACATTTGAGAGGTGTCTTAGTTTCCTTGAGCTGCTGTAACAAAGTACCACAAACCGGGTTGCTGCATACAACAGAAATTTATTCTTTCACACTTTGTGAGGTAGGAAGTTGAGAGCTCTCTCTGAAGGCTCTAGAAGATAATCTGTTCCATGCCTTTCTCTTAGCTTCTGGTGTTGCTGGCAAATCTTGGCATTCCTTGTCTTATAGACACATCACTCTAGTCACTGCTCCATTGCCCCATGGCATTCTCATTGTGCGTCTCTGTATCTCTTCTCTTCTTGTAAAGATACCAGTCATATTTGATTTAGGTCCCACCCTACTGCAGTATGACCTCATTTGTAACTTGATTACATCAGCAAAGACCCGATTTCCAAATGAAGTCGCAGTCTCAGATAAGGAGGTTTAGAATTTAAACATATCTTTTTGGGGACACAATCAATCCACACAATGGATTAAAATAAGATACTAAAATCTAAACAAGAATTGAAAAGAAGAGAGGGAAAACTGAATTACATTAAAGAATTACATGTTCTTCAATCCTTGTAATATTCTGGAGGAGAATAAAGTTATTAACTTTAGACTCTATTATTTGAACACACATGATGAAAATATTATTTGTATATCATCAATATTTAATAAAAGATTAAAATTAACTTATGGACATGTTTATGTTCCTATAGGAATAGAAGACTTCTTAGCAGAGATCCTAAAACATAAGCAAATAAAGGGAAAAAACTAAATTTTAGAAAATTTCCATATGCTAACAAAGGAGTTAAATGTATATTTTTTGTGACTTCTTTGTTACACAGAACTGCTCTACAAAATGACATTTGCATCAGTGGAACTTTATATTATTCAAGTTAACAAAAAAGTAAATATTTTCTTCATGATCTTTCTACCTGAACTTCACAACCTCTGCTTCACTTACCTGGCTTTATGCAGGCAAATATTAGATCCATCTAAATTCCAATAATAACTTTCTCTCTAGTTGGAGACAGTTGGAGCAAGCTTATTTACTATTTTTACCTGCTAATTACCTATTTGCAAGAGAATTTTAAAATGCTACCCTAATCTATGCCCCTATTTCCTTATGTTATATGCAATTCCCTGTTACTTTGTTTAAATAGGTTATGCCTTTAACAGTAATTGTCTGGAAGTGAGATTTACCCTATGTTGGGTCACTGTTGCCTGTACCAGTTATTCTAATTTTAGGACATCACAGGCCATATGTGAGAGGGAACCAGATTCTATAAAGTTTGGGCACTGCATTTCACATTTACCAATTATCAAGGGACCTGACTGGAAAATGCAATTTTGTAAAAATTCTTCCTAGGAGAACTCTTTGCTGCAAAGGATTGATAGGTTCTTACATGTACAAATTAATTACTTTTGTCACATATTATTTGTGGTTGGTCTCATTCTTCTTGTCAGAAATGACAATATCTGTTCTAATGTAGGTCAGGAAGGAGAACAGGC
The DNA here is from genome assembly GCF_965194825.1 of Balaenoptera physalus. Taxonomy (NCBI): domain Eukaryota; kingdom Metazoa; phylum Chordata; class Mammalia; order Artiodactyla; family Balaenopteridae; genus Balaenoptera; species Balaenoptera physalus. The sequence goes on from NC_138884.1 coordinate 95,859,392, forward strand.
TGGGAAAGGCTAGGTCTTTCTCTGTTAGCAATTAGAAGCTGCTTGATGCTTTCAGTGCCTGTGGATAAATAAAACTACTGTAACTGCAGAGCCATTTTTAGAATTGCACATCCACTGAGACATTTTGACCTGCAGCAATAAACTACTAGGCAGTACTTGAACTGTTCATATCAGTTAATTAGAAAATGAATATGTAACTGAATAGATTAATTCAACAACTTACCTAAGCACAGCAACAGCAACTTCACACTTCAAACCTCTACTATCTTCTGTTTCCCCCTTTTCTCTTTTTCTTTTAAGAATAACCACTCATATGTGAATTTTCCATTATAAAGAAGCCAGTGAAAACAAGTTATTTGTCATTTTTCCCATTAACTGATATCAACAAAACATTTTATTCATGTTTCTTGAACACAGAGGCTATAACAGGTTCATCTATGAAGCTCACAAATGACCAGAACCTTAACTCATTTGTTCTGGCTCCTTCTCTCCCTCACAAAGAAACATGGCCAGCCCACCAAAGAGTAACTTGGATATTCATTCATTTACTTACTCCACAAACATTTTCCTGAATGCCTAGTGAAACAAGCGTCATGGTGTAAATGAAATAGAGAGCAAGGTCATGCTGGCTCAGAAAGCTTGCTTTTTGACGGAGCAACCATGAAATATATAAAAATGATCATCAAGCATGTGAAATAATGTCAGATTTTGATATGTTCTATCAATGAAATAACAAATGTTTACATGAAATGATCTAGGTGCGTCTACTTTAGATAGAGTGATCAGGAAAGACCTCCTTGGGTTGAGTGTTTCCTTCATGAATATTGTAGAGTCACTCAAGTCAAAGAGCTGGAAAGAAAAATCAAGGTTATGAGAAGAGGAAATGAATCCCCTGCCTCCATGTCCTATTCCACTGTTGAAACTGGTAAAATGTGCTGATTACAGTTTATTAAGAAAAACACAGTGTTCCGTAAAGTTAGAAGACAGGCTGGAGATAGATGAGCAAAACACTATGAAAAGAATTTTGGATTTTATTCTACATACTGCAGAAAACAACAACTTTAAGCAGGGGAATCATATGCATTGCCTGGCGTTTTGAAAATAAGTTATAGGCTGCTATGTGAAGAATGGATTTGTTCTGGACAAGAGGAAAGTGGGAAATCAATTAATTGGTGAAAAATGTTCCCTTTCATTAGGATAGTGATAACTGAGATGGAGACGAAGGGATACCCTAGGATTTTTCTTGTCAAAGATTAATACACAGAAACCTCGATTAAATAGGTTTGAGACACCGGACGGGGATCTATCATGCCCTATGAAGATAGCAAAACCCAACAGGAAGAAGAAATACTTCTCTTCTTTCCTGGCAAGGACTCAGCCAACGAAAAGCCACGAACTCTGTCTACTATAGCCCTCTCAACTTCCTTTTCCTCTGTATAAAATGTTCTCCTTCCCTTGCCATGTGGGGCTTGCCTGAGGCTCACCGTGGTTACAGACCTGGGATTGCAATTCTCTTCTGATCCTGAATAAACTCTTCTTTGCTGGAGAAATATCTGGCAGTCTATTTGTCTCAGGTCAACAGTCTTCAGCAACTGGTTAAATGATGATGCCATTTTCTAAGATGAAAATCCCGGGCAAGAACTATATTGAAGGGAAAATCATGACTTCTGTTTTAAAAATGTAAAGTTTGAAATACTTAAGCTATATCCAAGTAGATTTGTCAAGCAAGCTGTTGTAAATGTAGCTCAAAAGAGATATCTAGTCTAAAAACTGTGTATTTTAGAGTTATTGGTACATAGGTGGTGTTTAAAATCATGGCGATTGATGAGGTCTTTTAAGGAGAGGAACTTCGGGATTTCGGTGTCAGGTCAAAACATGACCTTAGGAATGGAGCCTGTGAAGGAGTACCCAGTGAGGGAGGAGAGGCCCTCGAAGAGTGCTCTATGATAAGGTAGAAGATGCGTTTCAAGAAAAAAATGAGCAATCCATTGTCTTGGACATCACTCACAGATCAAGTGAAATGAGGAACTAGAATTATCTAGTAGATTTGCTTCATGGAGGCAGTTGCTAGTGTTAACCAAAGCAGAGTTATGCAATCACTTGGTAGGCTCTGCTTCCCTGGGAGAGATTCACTCAGCACAGCCTAGACTCACTTAACTCATAAAAGAGGAAAATGTACATCAGTAACCCTTTAGGATGTCATGGGACCTCTCTTTCCTATGGCAAAAATTATAAGCAAAATGTGTGTGTATTAATGTAATTATCCACTTAGTAGTGGAACTTCTGACCAGCAGAGGTGGTTCTTCCTGTTTTCACCATTTTTCCACACATACATTGTCAGATTCCAAGTGAAGTAGTGTTTTCTTAATTGCATTTTTTCTAGAAATAATTCTACTCAAAGTAATAATGGAACAAGTTTCTGTCAATGTGTGGTTGTACTTCCAGACCACTTGGTGTATATTACCACTGGCAATATAAATCAGACAAAATCTTTTTATAAAACAAGCCTTCTGTTAAGATAAATGGGTAGATACTACAAACGTCTTGAGGATTTTTCAGTCAGTTATTATATACGAAAGTAGCCTAATACTGAAAGCATACTATTTTATAGTTTCATGACCAGGTGATGGGCAATTATTTTAAATTCATGGATATTATTTACATGGGCATATTCAATCTATTGCTTGTTTAATAAAGTTTCTTACCACTTCTCCTTACTGAAAGTCCTAATCCCTTTTTATTCTCCTAGAGTTTTCAGAAACTGTGGCCTTATTTTGAAAATGTCACAGTGGCACTGCATTATGATTTGCATTCATGATTTTCAAAGTGGACACTGAAGTGTCAAAGCACACTTTTCCCCTGGGGAAGGGTTATCAGAATCTCAGAGTGTTGGGAGATGTGTGAGTTTCAATGAGTAGCTTTTAAATAATCAATGTTTTCATTTTAAAAAAAATTAGAAACAACTCAAAAAATAAATATAAAGGGGGCATTATTTTGTCATATTTTTCAAAATGAATCCTGTTTAAAAGCTAAACAACTGTTTTGTCTTATACAACTATTTTTAAAGTAAAACTGCATTATATGCAAATTGGAAAAAAACATCCAATCAGAACAGAGGAATGTAAAAAGTAATATACAGTTCTCTCTTTTACCTCCTATATAATAATTTGTTTTTCATTCTTCAAGTTGTTATTGTAATTAATAACTTCATATGCATATAATGTAATTTATGAACTTTAATCATTAACTACTATGAAAAAAAGGAAGCATTTAGTTCAGTTACTCTACTCTAATTTTCTTTGTCTCTGTTTGACAACAGTTTAACACTTTAATATGGAAAATCCCTAATACACCACAGAGTTGAGAGAATAGTATATATAATAGTATATATAATAATCATAAATATATAATTTCCATCACCTAGATTTAAAAATTACCAGCCTATGGCCAGTTTTGGTTTTTTTATTCCCCCAACCAATTCTTACCCACCTCAGATTATTTTGGGATGAATTTCAGACATTGTGTTAGTTTCTCCCTAAATATTTTAGTACACCAATCTAAAAGATAAGAATTCTTTTGCTTTGTACATAATCAAAATGTTATTATCACATTAAAAATTATAATTCATTAATATCATTAATTATACATGAGCTTATTTGTTTCACAAATTATTGTATTTAACAGTTTGAATAGTTAAATCAGGATTCATGTAAAATCTATACACTAGACGTTGATGTGTCTTAAGTACCTTTTAACCTATGTGTCCTCTAATTTTTCTTTATATATTTCTCTTACTCTTTTATTGAATATTTATCAAAATTTTAATACATACTTTATTTTTGTATCTGTTATTTGATATCATCTTCTTTTAATTAAATTTTATTTTTTGATGCTTCAACTTTAGGCGGTACATTCTGATTTCAAATTATATAGAAAAAGTAAAGTAGTGCACTTTCACTTTTTTTTCACCTCTGTCACTCTTGGGATTCTTTGAGACTTTTGGATCTGTGGTTTGCGGTGTTTCCTTCATTTTTGGAAAATTCTCATCCACGATCTCATTAAATCATTATCTGTATTGCTCTCTTCTTCTCCTCAGAGACCTCAATTGCACAAATGTTAAATCCTTTAATGTTTCCTCAAACTCTTGGATTTTTCGTGTTTATTTGTTTGCTTTTTGTTTACTTTTTATTTTCCCTCTTTATGTCTCAGTTTGTGTGTTTTCTATTGAATTATCTTCATATTTACTGATTCTTTCTTCAATTGTGGCTGGACTAGTGAAGAGCCCAACAGGGCATTCTTCATCTCTGATGCTGCATTTTTTTATTTGTGGCAGTTCAGTTTGACACTTTCTTTTATAGGAGAAAGAGATGACCATCTTACAACCATATAATAAGAAATCAACTAAACTTGTAAATTCTTAAAGTGTGGCTATAGTATGTAAGTTTGGAATAGCTGTGGGGCTCAGAGACAAGAGTAGTTTGCATTCACCACAATCCCTTTTCCATGGGCCTGGATGAGGTGCTTACAACTGGGGGAAAAATAGGAGCATGGAGGAAGTCTCCATCAGTGGCACAGGAATAGACAAAGAAGTCCTTGGCTGCTGGGAACAAGCATGAAACCCCACCTACTTCACAATACCATTTTTTCCTGTTAAGCAAATGCCTTAATAATCTACCATCCTTGGGATTTTACTTGAAATTGCATTCTGGCTAATCTTCCCCCGGTCCTGTTTTTGTTTTCCTTAGTCCTTTTGCAGTCTCTCATGGTAAGATTAATAATCTATTCCGGATGGATTCTAATTTCATAGTCTCTCCTGGAAAACCCAGGGAAGACAATTCTCTTTACTATAGAAAGGTAAATAAAATTAGTATGATAAATGCTGTAATCCAACTTGTACATAACAGGCATTAGGACCACACAGCAGAGAGTGAGAAATTCTTTGGGACTGGGGTTCTGAAGAGACTTGAAAGATAAACAGTATTTAACCATGCTGAGATTGGTTGGTTGAGGGAGGAAGGTTTTCTACATAGCTGTAAGTCAACATTTTTACTCAAATTGAATTACTATATCATGCTATGTAAGCCAATTATGCTTCTCAATTTTTTTGGGGGGTGGGTGGAGGTAGCAAAAGAAAGAGGACATGAATTATGGAACATAGTCTCAGTGAGCAAACCCTGTGTGCATGATGTTGTGTAAGACTGCCTTTGTTTGTAATTAAAAGTTCACATGGTACATTAGTACATTCATTGACTACCTACACTTGATAACCAGCTACTGAACAACACAAGGAGCCTTCTATGCTAAAAAGGCAGTTCAATGTGTGAGAAAAAACTGATAGTGGAACATAAATAGTTTTAATTTACATAAAGATAAATATTAATAGATAAAAAGTTATTGAAGAGATTGAAGGTGACTTGAATTCTCTGAAATCAAATGTGATATATTTTGATGAAGGACTCAAGTGCACCTGAAATGAATGTTCTGCTCTTAGGTGGAAGGTTCTACAAATGTCAATGATTTCCAGTTGTCAATGTGTATTAAAAGCACACTAGATTGAGAGTGCTTGGCTTCAAGCACAAATCTGACATTTACTAAGTCTACAGAGAAGTCCTTCTAGTTCTCAGTGTTTCATTTTCTCCTCTTTTTATTAAGGATTACATAATCTTCAGAGTTGTGAACATTGCTGCAACTTTAAAAACAGTTAACTATAAAGGATCACACAAATGAAACCTCGTTTTATGAATTCTCTGAATTCAGATAAACTGAGTCGCTCTATAACACTTACACACACCAAAATATAATAATTTTTATATTGACAGTCACATGTTCAATCTGGTTGGGTCTATCATATTGACAAATGCACCTGTCTCCATTTCCCTTTCCCTAAAATTGGGGTGAATTTGGCTTCAAAGGAACGTCTTCTCTCCCCTTAGTGTTCTTGTTCTTTTTTGATTGACATATAATCCAATGACTTTGGAAATCACGTGATGAATCATAGGTGTACATGTCATGGAAAAGAAATGGCAAGATATAATGGAAAAGACAGCAGGAAAGAAAGAAGAAACACTAATTCAAATTGCAGATCTTTTACTATTTAACTTGTAATGTGAAGGAAAGCTAACAGTGTTGAGCATAATGAAAAACATTTTAGACTTTAATCCAAGACTATCCCATAAAACATGCCTATGGCAAGTTTCCTGTTGTATTTGAAATCTTGTTTTTTTATGTACAAATTATTGAGTATTAATCATGAATTCATTAACTATGATAACATATATGACAGATATAATACAGTACTTGGCAAATAATTAAGTCAATTTTAATTTTTTTCATACTTTTTCCTGCTCTTCCACCTTCTCTCCCTCCTTCCTTCTTTTCTCCTTCCTCCCTCCTTCCATCTGTAACTTCCTTCCTTCTTTATTTATGCTGCTATTTATAAAATAATAATATTGGACTGTCTGAGCTCTAAAGTTTATTCTAGCTCAATGACTCAATGGTAAGCTAAGACTGCATATGGAACTCTCATCATCTCTGAGAATTTACACAATTATGTCATGGCTGGTGCTCTATCCTCTGGAAATATAATCGCTTCTGCCTTGGTATCAGAAGCAACTTAAATGAGTAAAATAATAAACTGGAAAATTTGACTCTTTTCCTGAACCTAGAGCATATCAAAAATATCAAGATGAAGAGTTTTGGTCAGATTCCCGGATAAGAAACCTGATTCAAAGAGGTCAAACAGAAATTAGAGAACTCTAATATTTGAACAAAAAAGCCCTTCTCTAGGATTTTCTGTTTCTCTTTGGTAAGGTTAGAGGCAGGAAATAGGTAGTTAACAAATCAAACTGAAGAATATCATTATTCTCATTATTATTGCTACCATTATAATTGTCAAAATGTGTGAAACACAAAGCAAAATTTCTTCCTGATTTTCTATGCAACTCTGAGCCAGATTTTCTCAGTCTAAAATGTTTTATAAATATGTGAGTCAATTATCAGAAGTTACATGAACTCTTCTATAGCATTAAGATAGCGTTTTTATTTTAACGCTTTTAATATCAAATAATTATATGGCTAAATGGGGGAGGGGTGAAACTAACCTCTTATATAAGTAACGCCTGTAATATCCTTTCCGGAAAATAAATTTTTTAGCTGAAATGCCTGAGTTTAAAGCCCAACTTAACCATTTGTTGCCCATGTCACTTGCCAAAACATTTACCTTCTTATGCCCCATTTACATCTACTGTAAAGTGAAGAAAGGAACTGCATCACCTGATTTTGTAATAAGGAATAAAAATTAGACCATATACAAATAAAGCACTTAACACACAATTGCATCCATATTAAATGCTTGATAGAAGATAATTTTATAATTGAATTATTGGCTTTTTATTTGAATGATCAGAAAAGGGAACCTAGAGAAGGTAGGTGACTTGTTCAAGGTCTCATTGTATGCTAGTGGTCTTTTAACTGTGTAAGTCACATTTCAGGGTCCTTTACTGATAATTCACAGTGACATTGAATAGATCCTTACGATTAATAACAATATTGGGATAGCTTGAGGGTTTCTTGAACATTTTTTCTCATCTTTTCCTTTGCAAATAATATGCAGGTCAACTATTTGTATTTAAATTGTCTCTACTGAGCAACTAGTAGGACAATATCATGTTGAAGATTTTCAGTTGAAGTGGTAGATTTTTTACTTCAATTAAAAAAGAGTGGTAGATTTTTGTGTCCATCCATATTCTATTTCTTTGTGTTTTATTTTCAATATGCATGACAAAGATTAGTGAGACTAATTAGTGAGACTGCCAGACAGTGGGTTAACATTCACTAGCAAACCAGAAAGTACAAACATTATATTTGAAACAGAAGAACTGCCTAAGTATTTTTCATAGTAAAGTTTAAGTAGCTCCTTATTTAAAAGTTACAGAAGTTGTTATAAGTTATAGAATTAAATTTGATTTTGCTTATGGAATACAGTATGAAAAAGCATACTATTTCTCAACATGTAGTCTGTGAGTCATCAGCATGAAAATCTCCTTGGATGCTTTGTAAAAATGTATAGACATCTCCATATATATACTGAGTCAGACTGTTTAAGTTGGAAACAATTCCGTGGTTCACCTACTGCCAGGAATTCCCATGCCTATAAAAGTTTGTATTCTTCTGGCTTAATTCTCAAAAGCAAGGTTATAGATCTGAGTTTGCAATCTGGTACCACCATATTAGATTTATAGAAAGTTGGGCAAATTAATCTCATGTCTACTTAGTTTACTCATCTGTGAAAAAGAGACAATGTGAGTACTCACTTCATGGAGCTACTGTAGAATTAAATGAGCTAATGTATGAAATCAATTTGGCACTCCATAAGTGACAGAATGTGGGCCTTGGAAGAGCTTTTTGGGTGATTCCTCACACTGCAAACCATTGAGTTAAATTGTGATGTCCCTAAAGACAGCATCTGATTCATACCTCTTTCTATTTCGTGTCTAGAAAAAGAAGTAAATTCAGAAGAGTTCTGTTAATAATACAGGTTATTCAACATTTATTCTATTCTCTACCCTCACACCCAATCCCTAGGAAAATAATTTGTCTAGATTTCTGAAATTAACGTGGATCACCCTCATTCAGTACAAATACTAAAGAATCTTTGATGTCATTCTTCCTTCCTGTATATAAGTATCTCACAATGTATTATATTTCATAGATAACTAATCTTGTAAGATGCTTCTCAAAAAATTGTTTCATAGTCACATATTTTGAAAAATGTTACATCCGCTATAAAGTTACAGAAATGTATAGTTCATATTAAAGGATACAATAAGTTCTATATCAAAGAAACTTGATTTATTTTTTAATTCAGGATTTCTTAAACTTACGTGATTAAAGAATTTTTTCACTGTGTAATACTTATAAAGATCCTTTAGCATAAGTAATCGTCCTAGTACATTCTTTTGTTCGTGTGATGTTTTCAAAATTATCCCTTTCCTCAGTCTTTTCCCGTTTGTGTGTTCAGAAGCTGACGTTGGAATTATAATTAAGTGCATTGGCAGGCATATATGGCTTCAAACCCTGATCCTTCACTTAGTCGCTAAGTTATCCTAGGCAAGTTAATTAAACTCTCTAGACCTCCATTTTCACATTGTAAAATGGAACTAATAACACCCACTTTTTGGTGTTTTTGTGAGAATTCTTTCTATGATGTCCATAAAGTACTTACTCCAGCCTACTGGCTGTGAGAATGACCTGTTAACTTCCTTTGCATTGATTTCCATTGTTGCCTAGAATTCTAATAATGTGAAATGTCCTTATTTTCTTTTCATAACAGTTTCAAATCATTCCTTTTCTTTAAGTCATTTCAAGTATCCAATGCAGTGGACTGCATTTGACTGTCAGAATGAAGCAGGTCATTGCCCATGATCATTCAGAGAAAGAGCAATTAATAAAATATTAGAACAAAAACTCTCAGTCCAACATGGGGCCTTTTTCAATGTTATCCTTATACTTGTCACTACTTTCTCTTCTGAAATGGTTGCTACCAATGTCTGCTAAATTCTAAGACAAGTATAAGAGGGAAATGAAAGTCAAGCTCAGAAAGAACATGTGTTTTATATGCATCTTGTTCTTTTGAGGGGTAGTGCGGTGTGGATAGGCATTATCTTTCCATTATCACTTTCTCCTGCTGACTTCTGTCTCAGGTGGCAAGGGGGACTGGTAATTGAACAAACGTATTCTAACCCTCTTGGTATTTTTTTTTTTTAATGTAATGAAAACAGCTTCTTCTTGAAGTCTCCATCTTGCACAAAAGGCAAAATGTCACCAGGAACAATAAACAAAAATAGGGCCTTTAAAAATGATTGGTCAGAAGTCCTTCTGGAACCACTCACTGGTCATCTGGTTTGGAATGAGTGGTACTAATTTCCAGCTTACACTTCAAAGGCAAAATCCCCCTTCATGACCTCCATTAGCACTCCTGGCCTGGCTCACACATCTTGTACCCTTAATGTTTCAAGTGTGATTCATTCTGAAGGAATATATTCCATATAAGTATACGGAAAGGTTATAATTAGGGATAGTTTCACCAGACCTTTTCTAGGGCTTCAGGGGGTAGGAAAACCTTAGTGACTTAGGTGTCCCCCAAGATATGGTTCTCAGTTCTTCAATCTCAATTTTTTATTTCTTTCTGCATCAAATAGCACACTAACAATGAATCATGTCCTGGGGACAGAGTCATATTAACCAAGTTCATCAGACTGTTACAAAGGTCAGGTTTCCATTTCATTAATTAAGAATGACATAGATAAACTTTTAAAAGATCTGAAATAATCTTATTTAAATTGCTTCCCAGTTAGCAGAAATACCTAGGAAACTAGATTATAACAGGAAATTTGAAAAGAGAAGGATAAGAACTTCCATGGGAAGAAAGACAATTTTATCTTGCTTGCATTATACACTTGAAGTAAATTTAAATTACAGTTGACAACAAGGGTTTGAACTGCACTGGTCCACTTATAGGTGGATATTTTTCAGTAGTAAATACTATAGTACTACATGGTCCGTGGTTGGTTGAATCTGTAGATAAAGAGGAACCGTGGATGTGGAGGGCCACCTATGAGTTATATAGGTATTAATCCACTCATTATTCAAGGGTCAACTTTATTGCATTTGCTCATATCTTATTGCAAGAGCAAGAACATACAAGGTCATAACCAAGTCATCAGTTTCTCCCTTGCCCCAAGAATATTGTTCACAGAATAGAAAATTTTAAGTATTTGCTGATATGACCTAAATTGTTTTCTTGACTGGGTATTCCCTTTCAAATAGCCATATTCATTTATCCAATACTTGGCAAATATTTAATAAGCTCCTACTATCTGTTAGATTCTTTACTAAGTGCTAGGAATATAGAGATAAATAAGAAATGGTACCTGGCCACAAGGAAGTTAAAGTCATAGCTAGGACAGAGTGTGGATTAGTTATAAGAAAGTTGAATTAAAATTAATTACAAGACTATCTAATGAGTGTATGGTAGGGATAAGCATGGGGTTCAATGTGACCAAAAATGAGTAAGATAATTCAAACATGAGGAGTTGGGGAAGGTTTCTTGGAAAAGATAACATTTCAGCATGCCTAGTAGTAATTAGAATTATTTGCTAACTATGGAAACTGCTGCTAAATAGCTTATCAACAGGAGAATGTATAAACACTAAGGTAATCCATTAAAACAAAAAGACAAACAGTGAAAATTTGGGAAGGAAAACAATAAGGATCACTCCAGCAATCTCAAAAGCAGGAATTTATGGGGTTTGTCTCTCTTGTGATACTGACAACGTGACAAATCTGGTGATATACCAGTTCATTTGTTTGTTTTTGCTTGTTTGTGTTTTTGTGGGTGTTACTCCATTGCCAGTTTCAAAAGGACTGATTGGGGTCAGGTGTCTATATCTGGATAAATCAGTTACAGCCAAAAAAGCAGGATAATGGAGCTTAGAAGTGATTGGTGAAGACCTAAGTCAATATACTTGGTGCTTCTCAAGGAAAAAGCTTGGTATGAGTTGGTAGTCACCCAAAGAGATACCACTATGCTATATTACAGTCTTATTAGTTCTCTTAATTCCCAATGCCCTCAGTATAAAGTTCAAGCAGTGTATTATAGCTGACAAGGACCTTTACAAACTTACACGGCTTCTGCTAATCTTTCTGGCCTTATTGCATAAGACAATATCTTGAAATCTAAGCGCCAGCTATACCGAGTAATTCTTACCGGGCCCCATGAATGTGGCTATGCTCTTTCTTTCCTACAGGGCTTTGCCTTTGTTATCATCTTGAAACATGCTAAAATGTTTGAGTTCCTCTTCTTTCCTGATTTCTATTATTTTTAGCTCCTAGCTATGTAATCGTTTCTAATAAGAAGACTTCATGACTCTTAAAGAATGCTCATTTGAGTTCCCATAGAAACTTGTACTTACTCCCATCATACTATAAGTCTATATTCTATCTCCCTGGGATAGAAGTTGTATCTGTCCTGTTTTACGTTATATTCCAAGAGCCTACCAGAGTACTAGCATGTAGTACTTACTCAATAATTATATATTTAATTATTAAAATTAACACCAGCTTTAAATTCCAAATGTCTATTGATTTGTGTATATTTTTGATATTTTTCTACAAGTTATGTTTCTTTCACCGTTGTGTTGCATCCTTACAGTATAGTGCTTGGAGTATAGCTCAATAAAGATAGGTTGAATAAACACCAAATGAGAATAATCTTGCCATATTAGAAAATGATGTGTTCTTGTGTAAACGATAGACTCCTTGGTTGCAGAAACCTGTCTGTCTTTACACCTCAACATTCTCAGGGCCTACAACAGTGCCTGGCACATAGTAGATGGCTCATACTTCTTGTTGAATATATAGGTGAAACAGTTATCATTAATACCAACATAGTATTAATATCCATAAAACTATTCTTATTGTGGGAATTCCCTGGTGGTCCATTGGTTAGGACTTGGCGCTTTCACTGCTGGGGCCCCGGTTCAATTCCTAGTCAGGGAAAAAAAAGAAAAAAACAACTATTCTTATTGTAAGAATTTTTTTAAAGATCATTTAAGGTCAGTGTCATCATAATGATCACCCAGTACAACTGTGCTGTAAAACAATGGGACAGAGGTGTGTAGTTTCCAAATTGAAAAGATGGCAATTAAGCTGGCTTCATGGTCGGACACTTCTGTTTCTCTTATTTCAGTGATAGCTTCATATGGACTAGAAATCATTAAGTATTGTTTTATTACATATAATAAATATTGATGGATTTCCTACAAAATAGTCAATTTACTTTTGTTTCTTATTAAAATAATAATCACAAATACTTGTCCTTTTACCTCTCTCAGCTAAATTCAGAAGAGGAAACTTTAAACAACGTAGATATGCTAAAACACTAAGATTTTTCTTTTGTTAGGTGGGACCCCTTTTTCCAACCCCACTCCCTTTTTTCTTCCCATTTATTATCAAAGAGGCAAAATACCTCACCTTCATGTAGGTGCAATTGGCCATTTGAGAAATGGGTATATGTCATTTAATTTTTTGTGAGTGTCCACCTGACAGGTTAGGCTTCTGTGTATATCAATCCCGAGATCACATCCTTGAAGTAAGAATGATAATCGGAGAACAAATTTGGCTTTGAGAGCAGTAATCTTAAGACAGCCTTTCCCTTAATATTATTAGAGGAAAAAAAAATATGTGTGATTTCTCCAAGTGAAATGGAAAGCGCAAAAGGAAAAGAAAACAATGTTCAAAGTGGCAGGGTCTCTGCTTGTTCAAATTCTTAAAATACAGCTTAACGCACAATCTCATAAAACACTAAATGAGAGAAAAGAGGGGGAAAAAGTCCTGTTTTTGTATTCCCTCAAGAAAACACAAAAAGACAGATGGCCCAAATGAGAGGGTCTCTGGTCAGATGAGACCTTAATAATCTTCTTTTGCTTTGACAAAGGAAAGTGTGTAGTGAACTGTGTGATGACTTTGTTCTCCCAGGAGAAAGGACAACAGAGAGGAAAGAAAGATGCCTAAAGATGGCCACATCTTTGACAACGTGGGTTATGATGCTTCGTTTTGTTAAATAGTGAAAGAACAATAAGAATCTTTCCTTTTATATCTTGCGCTATCCCTACTTATAAAATCCAAAGACAAAAGTTCAAAACAGTCCAATTGTTTTTTTCTTTCTGTTGTATAATGAGGGAAGAACAAAGAAACTTGTTTTACTCTGTCTCTGGGAAATGAATAATGGTAAAAATAAGGAGAGAAAGCAGAAATAACCCAAACCAACAGAACATTAAAGTCTCACACAGAACTGTTTGTGGAGCTCCAATTTCATCCTTCAACAGCAACTAAAGACTGTCTTGGATTTCAGTCTGATCCACAGTTTCATTTCCTATAAGTCAGTAATGCTTACGGAGTGAAATTCTGGACTGACTACCATGATCTTTTAAGCATATCTTCCTGGCTGAAAGGTAAATCAATTTCCCCTTTCAAGACTCAACACCACTTCCTTGTAATATACTTAAGGAAAATCTTGGGTAGAAAACTGAATTTTAGAGAATCATGTATCCAATGTCTAACTCATTCTTTTAAATATTCCAGAAAAGAAGCAACAAAGGGATTGTCTACAGCATGAAGCATGATATAGTGAAAAAATTAAGTGTTTTATTTTGTTTGCTTTTTTTTCAAATTCTGATTGTGATCCTTGGTTGTGTAGCCTTGCTCAGATTATTTAGCCTTAATGAACTGTAATTTCTTCAGATATAAAGTTTTTTAAAATCAGTACTTCAGATGTAGAAAACAAACTTACGGTTACATGTGGTGGAGGGGAGGGGAGGAGGGAGGGATAAACTGGGAGATTGGGATTGGCGTATACACACTACTATATATAAAATAGATAACTAATAAGGACCTACTGTGTAGCACAGGGAACTCTATTCAATACTCTGTAATGACCTATATGGGAAAAGAATCTAAAATAGGGTGGATATATGTATATGGATAAATAGGTCACTTTGCTGTACAGCAGAAACTAACACAACATTGTAAACGTACTCCAATAAGAATTTAAAAAAAGAATGCTTTGCAGATTAAAAACCTTCCAAAAAATAAAATAAAATCTGTATTTCAGAAGGATGCTGTAAAGTCTAAATATCCGGATAAATATAGAACACAACACATTTTAGGGCTTTTCCTTACTGCATATTAAAACATCGAATATTTGTGACATATAAAAAGCTCTGAAATGAACCAGAGACAATGGCACACTTACTGCCTTCTTGATTAACAGATTCCAGCAATATAGAGATTGGTCATCTCCAGCCTATAGACCAAGTTCAGTCCTCACATGATTTTGTACACAAAATTAATTGGAAGGCAGGCATGCCCATTTATTTCTATACTTTCTGTGGCTGCTTTCATGTTTCAGTGGCAGAGCTGTGTAGTTGCATGGAAACCATATGGCCCCCAAGCCTAGAATCTTTACTATTTCCACCTTTACAGAAAAAGCTGAGGACACAACTTGAAAAAGAGGAAGGAGAGGTTAGCAAAAATTCTAGACAATTTCCAAGGTTGTAAAAAACAAAAAGAAAACTCCCAAATGTATACATATTCCTAGCACTGGTATATTCAACTTGCTCTGAGACTAATTTTATTTAATATATTCACCTTCAAAGATTTTTCCCACTCAGTAATATAGATGGAAATGGAATATATATGTTTTGGTTCACTTTGCTGGACTTTTTTTCACAATGTGAGTAATACCTGTACCCTTAGAAAATATAAAAGCTCAGTAAATTGTAAAAGCATCTTGACTAAGGCCAACCATTTTTATACTCTCTTAACAATCCTCCCTCGATTTCCATTTATAATCGCCCCCTTTCTTCGTAACTGCTCTTCCAAATGGCAACTAATATCTCGATGAAAAAGTGTCGCTTCTACTGCTGAAAGCAACATTAATTATTCATTATTTAGTTCAAAACATTCATTTTAGAAGGAAAAAGCAGAGGGTCAGAGAGAAGACATGAACTAGCCCTCAGTGCTGAGCAGCCAGAGCTGAGAGGAGAATCCAGTGTCTGGGCTCCAGCTTCACTGATCCCTTAGAGACAACACGCTCCACTCCAATCTGGCCTACCTCTGTTCTAATCCCAATATTTCTATTAATATATTATCTTTCTCCTTTTGCATTTTCAACTTCTATCTCTGTCTCCTCAACCCCAGCTTAAATAAACCATTTCTACAGAAAAAGTCATCCACTGTATTTCCCCACCAAGTTTAGAATGTCACCATTATAATTTAGGAAACAGTCGTGCACACAAATTGCTCCTTCTTTATTTTTTCCTTCTACCGCTCATGCTCTTATGCATTTTCCATGGCCACACACCTTCTGACACGATTCTCTGTTTTATCACCAACGCCTAGCAATCAACCTACCCTGTTATCTCCTTGTGGCTCTCTTCTAGCTCTTCTTCCCGATGGCAGCTGTCTCCCTGTAGTCTCCCTTCTTTTTCATGTTTTTACCATACCTTATCCCTCTGAAGACATTTTCTTGTGACTCTCTTCCTGTTTTTCCAACCTCTCTTCTTCCACTTTCTGATGTTGTCTTCTCTGCCATCTCTTCTTTTTTATTATTATTTCATGTGTCTCAAAATTTACCTGTTTTCAGGATTTAGACTACTCTTTATTTATATTACATCCAAGAGTATGGCTTTTTTTTGCTTTTTTTTTAATTTTTGAATTTTATTTTATTTATTTTTTTGTACAGCAGGTTCTTATTAGTCATCAATTTTATATGCATCAGTGTATAAATGTCAATCCCAATCTCCCAATTCATCACACCACCACCCCACCCCCTGCTGCTTTCCCCCCTTGGTGTCCAAACGTTTGTTCTCTACATCTGTGTCTCAATTTCTGCCCTGCAAACCGGTTCATCTGTACCATTTTTCTAAGCTCCACAGATGTGCGCTAATATATGATATTTGTTTTTCTCTTTCTGACTTACTTCACTCTGTATGACAGTCTCTAGATCCATCCATGTCTCAACAAATGACCCAATTTCGTTCCTTTTTATGGCTGAGTAATATTCCATTGTATATATGTACCACAACTTCTTTATCCATTCGTCTATCAATGGGCATTTAGGTTGCTTCCATGACCTGGCTATTGTAAATAGTGCTGCAATGAACATTGTGGTGCATGTGTCTTTTTGAATTATGGTTTTCTCTGGGTATATGCCCAGTAGTGGGATTGCTGGATCATATGATAATTCTATTTTTAGTTTTTTAAGGAACCTCCATACTGTTCTCCATAGTGGCTGTATCAATTTACATTCCCACCAACAGTGCAAGAGGGTTCCCTTTTCTCCACACCCTCTCCAGCATTTGTTGTTTGTAGATGTTCTGATGATGTCCATTCTAACTGGTGCGAGGTGATACCGCATTGTAGTTTTGATTGGCATTTCTCTAATAGTGATGTTGAGCAGCTTTTCATGTGCTTTTTGGCCATCTGTATGTCTTCTACAGAGAAATGTCTATTTAGATCTTCTGCGCATTTTTGGATTGGGTTGTTTGCTTTTTTAATATTGAACTGCATGAGCTGTTTATATATTTTGGAGATTAATCCTTTGTCCGTTGATTTGTTTCCAATATTTTCTCCCATTCTCAGGGTTTTCTTTTCATCTTGTTTATGGTTTCCTTTGCTGTGCAAAAACTTTGAAGTTACATTAGGTCCCATTTGTTTATTTTTGTTTTTATTTCCATTACTCTAGGAGGTGGATCAAAAAAGATCTTGCTGTGATTTATGTCAAAGAGTGTTCTTCCTATGTTTTCCTCTAGGAGTTTTATAGTGTCTGGTCTTACATTTAGGTCTCTAATCCATTTTGATTTTATTTTTGTGTATGGTGTTAGGGAGTGTTCTAATTTCATTCTTTTACATGTAGCTGTCTAGTTTTCCCAGCACCACTTATTGAAGAGACTGTCTTTTCTCCATTGTGTATCCTTGCCTCCTTTGTCATAGATTAGTTGACCATAGGTGCATGGGTTTATCTCTGGGCTTTCTATGTGGTTCCATTGATCTATGTTTCTGTTTTTGTGCCAGTACCATATTGTCTTGATTACTGTAGCTTTATAGTATAGTCTGAAGTCAGGGAGTCTGATTCCTCCAGCTCCGTTTTTTTTCCCTCAAGACTGCTTTGGCTATTTGGGGTCTTTTGTGTCTCCATACAAATTTTAAGATTTTTTGTTCTAGTTCCATAAAAAAAGCCATTGGTAATTTGATAAGGATTGCATTGAATCTGTAGATTGCTTTGGGTAGTATAGTCATTTTCACAATATTGATTCTTCCAATCCAAGAACATGGTATATCTCTCCATCTGTTGGTGTCATCTTTAATTTCTTTCATCAGTGTCTTATAGTTTTCTGCATACACGTCTTTTGTCTCCCTAGGTAGTTTTATTCCTAGGTATTTTATTCCTTTTGTTGCAATGGTAAATGGGAGTGTTTCCATAATTTCTCTTTCAGATTTTTCATCATTAGTGTATAGGAATGCAAGAGATTTCTGTGCATTAATTTTGTATCCTGCAACTTTACCAAATTCATTGATTAGCTCTAGTAGTTTCCTGGTGGCATCTTTAGGATTCTCTATGTATAGTATCATGTCCTCTGCAAACAGTGACAGTTTTACTTCTTCTTTTCCAATTTGTATTCCTTTTATTTCTTTTTCTTCTCTGAGTGCCATGGCTAGGACTTCCAAAACTATGTTGAATAATAGTGGTGAGAGTGGACATCCTTGTCTTTTTCCTGATCTTAGAGGAAATGCTTTCAGTTTTTCACCTTTGAGAATGATGTTTGCTGTGGGTTTGTCATATATGGCCTTTATTATGTTGAGGTAGGTTCCCTCTATGTCCACTTTCTGGAGAGTTTTTTATCATAAATGGTGTTGAATTTTGTCAAAAGCTTTTTCTGCATCTATTGAGATGATCATATGGTTTTTATTCTTCAATTTGTTAGTATAGTGTATCACATTGATTGATTTGCATATATTGAAGAATCCTTGCATCCCTGGGATAAATCCCACTTGATCATTGTGTATGATCCTTTTAATGTGTTGTTGGATTCTGTTTGCTAGTATTTTGTTGAGGATTTTTGCATCTACATTCATCAGTGATATTGATCTGTAATTTTCTTTTTTTGTAGTATCTTTGTCTGGTTTTGGTATCAGGGTGATGGTGGCCTCATAGAATGAGTTTGGGAGTGTTCCTTCCTCTGC
Organism: Balaenoptera physalus; assembly: GCF_965194825.1. NCBI lineage: Eukaryota > Metazoa > Chordata > Mammalia > Artiodactyla > Balaenopteridae > Balaenoptera > Balaenoptera physalus. Next base: position 95,878,196 of record NC_138884.1, read on the forward strand.
AATTTTTTGGAAGAGTTTGAGAAGGCTGGGTGTTAGCTCTTCTCTAGATGTTTGATAGAATTCACCTGTGAAGCCATCTGGTCCTGGACTTTTGTTTGTTGGAAGAGTTTTAATCACAGTTTCAATTTCATTACTTGTGATTGGTCTGTTCATATTTTCTGTTTCTTCCTGATTCAGTCTTGGAAGGTTATACCTTTCTAAGAATTTGTCCATTTCTTCCAGGTTGTCCATTTTATTGGCATAGAGTTGCTTATAGTAGTCTCTTAGGATGCTTTGTATTTCTGTGGTGTCTGTTGTAACTTCTCCTTTTTCATTTCTAATTTTATTGATTTGAGTCCTCTCCCTCTTTTTCTTGATGAGTCTGGCTAATGGTTTATCAATTTTGTTTATCTTCTCAAAGAACCAGCTTTTAGTTTTATTGATCTTTGCTATTGTTTTCTTTGTTTCTATTTCATTTATTTCTGCTCTGATCTTTATGATTTCTTTCCTTCTGCTAATTTTGGGTTTGGTTTGTTCTTCTTTCTCTAGTTCCTTTAGGTGTAAGGTTAGAATAATTATTTGAGATTTTTCTTGTTTCTTGAAGTAGGCTTGTATAGCTAAAAACTTCCCTCTTAGAACTGCTTTTGCTGCATCCCATAGGTTTTGGATCATCGTGTTTTCATTGTCATTTGTCTCTAGGTATTTTTCGATTTCCTCTTTGATTTCTTCAGTGATCTCTTGGTTACTTAGTAACATAGTGTTTAGCCTACATGTGTTTGTGTTTTTTACGTTTTTTGCCCGGTAATTCATTTCTAATCTCATAACATTGTAGTCAGAAAAGATGCTTGATATGTCTTCAATTTTCTTAAATTTACTGAGGCTTGATCTGTGACCCAAGATGTGATCTATCCTGTAGACTGTTCCATGTGCACTTGAGAAGAAAGTGTAATCTGCTGTTTGTGGATGGAATGTCCTATAAATATCAATTAAATCTATTTGGTCTGTTGTGTCATTTAAAGCTTCTGTTTCCGTATTTATTTTCATTTTGGATGATCTGTCCATTGGTGTAAGTGAGGTGTTAAAGTCCCCCACTATTATTGTGTTACTGTCAATTTCCTCTTTTATAGCTGTTAGCAGTTGTTTTATGTATTGAGGTGCTCCTATATTGGGTGCATATATATTTATAATTTTTATATCTTCTTCTTGGATTGATCCCCTGATCATTATGTAGTGTCCTTCCTTGTCTCTTGCAACAGTCTTTATTTTAAAGTCTATTTTATCTGATATGAGTATTGCTACTCCAGTTTTCTTTTGATTTCCATTAGCATGAAATATCTTTTTCCATCCTCTCACTTTCAGTCTGTATGTGTCCCTAGGTCTGAAGTGGGTCTCTTGTTGACAGCATATATATGGGTCTTCTTTTTGTATCCATTCAGCAAGCCTGTGTCTTTTGGTTGGAGCATTTAATCCATTCACGTTTAAGGTAATTATCTATATGTATGTTCCTATGACCATTTTCTTAATTATTTGGGGTTTGTTTTTGTAGGTCCTTTTCTTCTCTTTTGTTTCCCACTTAGAGAAGTTCCTTTAGCATTTGTTGTAGAGCTGGTTTGGTGGTGCTGAGTTCTCTTAGCTTTTGCTTGTCTGTAAAGCTCTTGATTTCTCCATCGAATCTGAATGTGATCCTTGCCGGGTAGAGGAATCTTGGTTGTATGTTCTTCCTTTTCATGACTTTAAGTATAGCATGCCACTCCCTTCTGGTTTGTAGAGTTTCTGCTGAGAAATCAGCTGTTAACCTTATGGGAGTTCCCGTGTATGTTATTTGTCATTTTTCCCTTGCTGCTTTCAATAATTTTTCTTTGTCTTTAATTTTTGCCAATTTGATTACTATGTGTCTCGGCGTGTTTCTCCTTGGGTTTATCCTGTATGGGACTCTCTGTGCTTTCTGGACTTGGGTGGCTATTTCCTTTCCCATGTTAGGGAAGTTTTCGGCTATAATCTCTTCAAATATTTTCTCTGGTCCTTTCTGTCTCTCTTCTCCTTCTGGGACCCCTATAATGCGAATGTTGTTACGTTTAATGTTGTCCCAGAGGTCTCTTAGGCTGTCTTCATTTCTTTTCATTCTTTTTTCTTTAGTCTGTTCTGCAGCAGTGAAGTCCACCATTCTGTCTTCCAGGTCACTTATCCGTTCTTCTGCCTCAGTTACTCTGCTATTGATTCCTTCTAGTGTAGTTTTCATTTCAGTTATTGTATTGTTCATCTCTGTTTGTTTGTTCTTTAATTCTTCTAGGTCTTTGTTAAACATTTCTTGCGTCTTCTCGATCTTTGCCTCCATTCTTTTTCCGAGGCCCTGGATCATCTTCATTATCATTATTCTGAATTCTTTTTCTGGATGGTTGCCTAACTCCACTTCATTTAGTTGCTTTTCTGGGGTTTTATCTTGTTCCTTCATCTGGTACATACCCTTCTGCCTTTTCATCTTGTCTATCTTTCTGTGAGTGTGGTTTTTGTTCCACAGGCTGCAGGATTGTAGTTCTTCTTGCTCCTGCTGTCTGTCCTCTCAAGAGTATGGCAAATCTCCAGATCAGGCAAATCTCCAGATTTCAGGCAAATCTCCAGATCAAGGCAAATCTCCAGATCAGGCAAATCAGGCAAATCTCCAGATCAAGTCCCAATGAAGTATCTTTTTTTCATCTTTCCTATATCAATGAATAAGTGAATAGTATAACTATCACTCTTCGAATCCCTGATTTTTTAAATCACTTTCCCTCCCTCCCTCCTTTCTACCCTCCCTAACTCCCTTCTTCCTTTTCATCTTATCCATATGTAATTAGTTGCTATGTGATGTGGATTCTCACCCACACTACATTCCCTATTTCATTCAAGTCTCTTTTTTTCTATTTATACTATTATCACCTCCATAATCCAGACATCAGACACTTCTCTCTTTTACATTTGTGGATGAAAGAATCAGAATAATCCTGCACCTTCAATATCATCGGCAGTCAGACAGAAACCATTCAGTAAATTCACCATTGATCGTCTTGTTTCTTAGAGGAAAGCATTTTCAAATAATGTGAAACTCTAATAGAAGAAAGAACTAGAAGTAGGAGCCTATCATATCTATACGAAGACCATGTGTTAACAAAGACTTAGACAAAAATCGTGTGAATAAGTACACTCATATTTGCAATGTGAGTATAAGCAGCGTATTTTTAAGCTACATTTAGTTTGCCCTCACTATGTGTCAAAACACCATTTTGAGTACTTTACACATATTAGCCCATTTGATTTTCCAAACTATCCATGAGATAAGTGCCAATATTATACCCATTTGCAGTTAAGAATAATAATGCACAAAGAACTTGATCTAGAAAGTTGTAAGTGGTAGAGGATAGATTGGAATTCAGTGGAGACTAGACTCTTAACTATAAAATTATAATTCCAATCTAGAAATATGAATTATTTTTGGAAGAAAATTATTACTTATTATGACCAATATATTTTTATTCATTCATCATATATTCATACTTTCCCCTCAGAACCTAGTCTGTGACAGGCAGTGTATAGCCTGGGGATCCATCAGTGATAAATAGATATGTCTTTTTCCTCATGAAGCTGGCTGATGGATTAAATGCAAGATGAAGGGAATAAGGAAAAAAGGAAATACAGGGTGATTCTTAGAACTTTTGTTTGAACAAGTGGGTAGATTGTGACACTTTTTACAGGGAATGGGGGACCAGAGGCTTGTCCAGACCCATTTTCAAAGTATAATTAATTGACAAGACCAGAAATTTTCATTGTTGCTGCTGCTTTTTGGTTTGTTGGTTTGTTTTTATCAGGAGGCACATAATGTCTGGAATTTCTCTTTTGTCTTTACTAGTATTTGCTTGTCATTCAATGCTGAGATCCATCAGATGCAGGAAAGAGCTTATAGTCAAATTCTATATACTTCATTTTCATTTTTTTGCTGAATACTTTTGTAAAAAGAAATCATCAACTATTTGCTTACACAGTTTTTAATTGATACAAGAAAGAGAGAATAAACATTTGATTATTGTCCTTAATTTGCCATATTTCAAGATGATTGTATATATGAACATGCATGCATGTGTGTGTATATAGACATATTCATGAATTTAAATACATTTGATGAGTTTCAATCCACAGCAAACCTTATACTTTTCAAAGCTCAAATTTCTCACCTTTGGCCATTGTGAGCTTCTTCAAGTTGATACCTGAATCCTTTGGAAATGTTTTATATAATAAAATTTAAAAAAAGAAATGCTCAGCTGTAGTACTTTTAATTCAAATTCAGGACTATGAAGTTGTACTTAAAGCCTTCTGTCTTAGAGTCTTTGTTCTTCTTTTCCTTTCTTCCACACAGAGAATCATCCTCCTTTTCCAAGACACAGGGGATGATAAATATATTTATTTTTAATTATTTATTTTTAATCAGAAATCATAAACACAGTGGTCTCAGAATAATATTATACAAACATCCATAGTACCAATATTCTTAAAATAAGCAATATAATTGATAAAATAGTAACTTTTTCTGCATTTGCTCTCCCTAATCTCCACCTCCACATTTATGCAGTGACACATGTATTGTCATGGGATATAGCTATTATTCATTATACTCTCTTTCTTTTGCTATTATATAGTCTTAGTTTTAGCAGTAACCATATATCTAATTCTCATTCTCAGTCCTTATGTCAATGGGTCTATTCATTTTGTGGTCTGATGCCCTTTCTCTAGTACATTCTTCAGGAATGGTACACTAGAAAAATATTTCCCAAGTGCTTGCATGTTGATAATAACTTGTCTCCACCCTTTATCATTGAGAGTTACTTTTACCTTTTACTCAGTGTAAACTCCCTGGACACCTTCTACATTTAAACATCTTAAATATTGTTCTCTGTTTTCTTGAAGCAAATGCATTGTTCTTAAAAAACATATGAGGATAAACCATAAAAAAGAACAAAATAATGCCATTTGCAGTGACATGGATAGACCTAGAAATTATCATACTGAGTGAAGTAAGTCAGAGAAAGACAAATATTATATCACTTATATGTGGAACCTATTTACAAAATAGAAATAGAGTCACAGACGTAGAAAATAAACTTACGGTTACCAGGAGGGGAAGAGGGAGGGAGGGATACCTTGGGAGATTGGGATTGACATATACATACTATTATATATAAAATAGATAGCTAATAAGAACCTAGTGTATAGCACAGGGAACTCTACTCAATACTCTGTAATGACCTATGTGGGAAAAGAACCTAAAAAAGAGTGGATATATGTATATGTATAACTGATTCACTTTGCTGTACAGCAGAAACCAACATAACATTGTAAATCAACTATACTCCAATAAAAATTAATTTAAAAAAATATGAGGATAATCTAATTTTCTTTTTCTTGCAAATTCTTGCTCATTTTGCCTAAATGCAAGTTTTTATTTTTCTAAATATATCGATAATTGTAAAGAATATATCTTGATTTTAGTTTTTTCTGAGTAAATATTTTTAGACACACAATGTACCCTTTCTTTTGTGTGTGTGCCCTTTCAATATATTGTTTCAAGCAGCTTTTAAAATTTTCTTGATGGTTACATTGCATTTTAGCTTTGCTCTGTATTGTTGTATTATTTTGGTTTTCTCCTTTGAGGCCTCCTATTGTCCATATGTAATTTATTCCTTGCCTTTATTAAGTATTTGCTACTTTCTCTCAAGACTTTTTTCTTGTTCTTCACTCTTTTTAAATTTTAAAAGTTTATTCTCCACCACTTTCTATTCCTTTCAAGACATTATCTCTTATGATTTCTCATTACTGGATTTTTTTATATTACTCTTCATAACAAATTATTTTTCTTTTATTTTTTCATTATTTACTTCATTTTTGAATATTTCTGATCTATGTGGTTTTTCAGATCTTGTACAACTTTCTAAAAATATATATTTAGTTGCCTTGAACATTTTTTTTTAATTAATTAGTTTATTTATTTATTTTTGGCTGTGTTGGGTCTTCGTTTCTGTGCAAGGGCTTTCTCTAGTTGTGGCAAGTGGGGGCCACTCTTCATCATGGTGCACGGGCCTCTCACTATCGCGGCCTCTCTTGTTGTGGAGCACAGGCTCCAGACGCGCAGGCTCAGTAGTTGTGGCTCACGGGCCCAGTTGCTCTGCAGCATGTGGGATCTTCCCAGATCAGGGCTCGAACCCGTGTCCTCTGCATTAGCAGGCAGATTCTCAACCACTGCGCCACCAGGGAAGCCCTATTCAGTTGCTTTGAAATGGTAGATTATTATAAAACTAGACCCTATCTTATCCACTCACAAAAGAATTAAAACTAAATAGACTAGACTTTAATGTAAGACCTGAAACCATGAAACTCCTAGAAGAAAGCATAGGAAAAATGCTTCTTGGTATGAGTCCTAGAAGTAATTTTGGATATGACACCTAAAGCACAGCAACAAATCAAAACTACACAAGTGGGACTACATCAACATAAAAAGCTCTGGACAGCAAAGGAAACAATAAACAAAGTGAAAAGACAACCTATGAAATAGAACAAAAATATTCACAAACCATATATCTGATAATGGGTTAATATACAATCTCTCTTTAGAAATACGGCATCTGAGTAAAGACATTAATGGGACAAGAGAGAGAGGCCTGAGTATACACTCACTCATTCACTTACCTATCAAAGATTTTAAACAGTTCTAATTTTTGTCACATCTCTGCTAAGCACTGAAATATGAGTGCTTAAAATATGAGTGAAAGTGTTACTCTCCCAAAGAGATTCAGAATAACTAATATATTTTCATTGTTTTAGTCATCAATTACACAAATGTTCTACCAGTATTAATTGAATGAAGATCATCTTCCAAAAGGAGTATAAAAAAGCACATAATTTCTACAAAAAATTCGAGAAAGAACTGCATTTATTAAAAATTTCAATATCACCAAGAAGGAATTCACTTCTTATAACGTTTTCTATTTTACCTCATAGTATCTGAGTCATTTTCAAATTCTTATTGTGTGTTTTTTAAAGAGTTGTTATGGAGTTTGAGTACAGAGATTCATTCTTATCTAGATGTAGTGAGATTTTTTTCTTATTGATTTTTAAAATTATTTTCTTCCCCTCTAAGATGGAAGTTGCCTTAACAATCCTTCTTAGACTTACAAAAGAGAACCAGCACAAGCAGAGAGAGGTTGGTTGTTCTCTTCCTAAGAAACAGGAATTTTGTAATGAGAGCACATAACAGAATCTCCCTGAGTGCAGAAGAAGAGCTTAGCTTTCCAACTCTGCATGGGAAATGATTCACTAATTAGTAGTCCTAAATGTTAGGGGAAGAGAAATGGAGAAATAAAAGCCGTTTATATGGTATTTTGTGTGTGATGAAAGTGTTGTATGAAACTTCGCTTCTTCATGGAAAATACCGTTCTGTAAAAACCTGGTCCTATAAACTGTTAAGTGGGTTCCTACAGTTGCAGACTGATTAAAACCCAGCCGGTAAAGCTAAAATAAACAAATGCCACCTGCTGCTGGAACAGGTGTTTGTGTCCCCATTTAGAAATCAAACTAAATGAGAGGATGCAGAGGGGTTAGAAGAGACCACTGTCTGGATTACCAGGATCCTGGCATTCTGTAATTCATTGCTGTTTGTACTTGAACTTAATACTGGGGATTTTGATTTGCCAGGTTAGCTGATGATGCCTTGAGGATTAAACTTCAATATAATTAAGAAAGCCTCTACCTTCTCCTGGTAGGATTCCCACACTCAGTGCTGGCATTTTGTCCCCTTGTTTTTATTGTTGACCTCTCTCTTCACCCTGCACTACTTAGAAATCAATTACAGGGCACAAATTAAGGAGAGTTCCTTTCACCTCCTAACAACAAATGAAAAGACACTACATGCAGGATAAATTAAAAAACAGAATATATTGGATAGCATGCTATGAAATTTAATGAGTACCTTTTAAATATCATTGTGTTATGTGATATTGGGTTCTTTTCTCCTCTCACTTTTTTTTCCTCTATTTCATTCCTCACCACTTTTCTAGCACACTTGCCATTTGCTGAAAGCAGGAAAAAAAATGTTACTCTCATTGTTTTAAAGACTTTGGGCCTCTTCTTTTCTCCTTAAATAATATAAATGCATGAAATTCATTTTAGAGTGGTTTTGAGAAAGTGTAATTGGTAGATTCAAGAAACCTTGGGGGCAAATAATTTCCCAAACATATTTTCAATAGTTGCTTCTTTAGGATGAATCTAAGTTATTTTATAGATATTGTTGTAAGATCATATAAATAAGTAAATAGGATATTGTTTTAACTATTTCAAAGTGCTTTATGAATACAAAAGGAAGTTGAAATAGAAGTGCTGTTTGAAGCCCATTGGGAATAGACACCACATTAAGTTGCAAGACATCTGCCAAGGACTTGCAAAAGAAGGTATAAGGGTGGTTTTGTGACCCTTAAAACCTTCTGGAAGGAAGTAGGGATTAAGAAAAAAGAGCTTTTAGGACACTACTTGATAGCTGATTATTTACACCGTTAAGTTTTGGGATCTTAGTGGCAGTATGTGCAACTCCAACCTAGAAAATAGGAAGAACAAAACGTAGCTGTTGACTGCTTCGACAGCAAAGCAAAGGAGAAGTGGCTGCCTTGAGCAACTTGTGTGCCCAAATTTTCTCAGGGAAGACAGTGTGGAGTGTTTACCTTTGACCAGATTTGGACCATGATCAACAAACATAAGCAATAACAATACTCGAACCTGTAGATTCATGGAGGGATGTTTTAGTTACAGTAATGTTAGATTGTTGTTGTAAAGACACACACCCTACACTTTCAGAGTCTTAACAAAATAAAATTTTATTTCTGCTCATATTAAGTCCAGGCAAGTAGGAAGAAGGCTTTCTTCCTTGTAATCATTTCGGAATTCAAGGCCCCGCTATTTCATGGCCACTTTAGACTTTTAGACTCTTTCTCCACTTTCAGCTTGGTACTGGAAAGGCACATCTTCTTATCCACTTTGATCCAGAACTGATATATATTAGGTCTTTTCAGATCACAAGGCCCACATAGATGCAAAAGGAATGCCCCAAAATGTAGGCCCTGGCTAAGACACCACTGCAGTTCTACAGTATGAAAGAGGAGTATACCTCTTTGGTGGTTAGCTATCAATTTCCTCAATAAGGAAGCATAAACTAATATAAGGAATTTTAGGTGCTTCAGTGCTGATGAAGATGTAAAGAGTCATGGAAAAGAGAGAGGTCCTCAGGCTTCTTAGTGGTATGGATGTATGAAATGACCTCCAAGTGGGCATGTGAGTGAATTTCCAAGGAATTCAATACAGCACCATTAAAAGAAAGTGTCAGCATTAAAGGCTTTCAGTAGCCAAAGTAAACATTTAGTTCAGTGTTGGTCCAATTCCTTCCATGTTTCCTAAACTCTCTTCCTTTTCTACTTCCCTCACCCTCAATCCTAGACCCTACACTGTTGGAGTCAAAAAGGAAAAAGAAAAAAAAGCTGATAACAAAATGTACAATAGAAAGAAATAAAAGTGGAGAGAGAAAAGGGGCTACACCCCCCCCATTTTAATCCTAAAGCATTCTCAATGGAGATACTGAGAGTAGCATGCAATACAGTTTAAGATTGTATCTTATTTTAATATATACTGGATTAGATATTAATTACTACCCAGAGAAGTTCTGATTACTTGAAAGTAAGAAAAAAATAAAAATAAAACACTAATCTTTAATTTCAATCAGTAACATGGGAAAACCCTGCTCCAGAGAATGAATTTAAAGGAACAGTGAAAAAACAATAGTCGATTTATGATTACATCCCATGAACTGTGCTTTAATCAGAGAATGGGATAAATAAGAGGTGTTGTGTTGACTATATGAGAGAAAGCCTTTCACAGGTATGAAGTTAAATGTTGTAGTTGATCAGTGTTCTTGTTAGATGTGAACTGATTTCCATACCTATAGTATTTATTAATTATATATAATTATATTTAATACACTTTTCTTCCTTAGTATACAAAATGAGCATTATTTACTCTTTGGTGATTTATGATTTGGAGGGTTTCAGAATCATTTTAAAGTAATATAATTTAAAAAGAAATAGGACATAGAAAAATTCACTCTCTTCTTAAGCCTTTCCTAACACTTTTCTTCCTCTTTTCCAAGTAGAATTAATCCATCTTTCTTGCCTTTTACTCTGTAACTTGTGCGTATCTGTCCTTCCTGTTGTACTTGAGCATTTAGAAGGCAGTGACCTCTGGGTGTGGAGAAAAGGGAACCCTCTTTCACTGTTGGTGGTAATGTAAATTGGTACAGCCACTATGGAGAACAGTATGGAGGTTCCTTAAAAACTAAAACTAGAACCACCATATGACCCAGCAATCCTACTCCTGGGCATATATTCATAGAAAACCATAATTACAAAATTTACATGCACCCCAAAGTTCATTGTAGCACTATTTACAATAGCTCGGACATGGAAGCAATCTAAATGTCCATCAACAGAGGAATGGATAAAGAACTGGCACATATATACAATGGAATATTATTCAGCCATAGAAAGAAACGAAATTGAGTTATTTGTAGTGAGGGGGATGGACCTAGAGACTGTCAAACAGAGTGAAGTAAGTCAGAAAGAGAAAAATAAATACCGTATAATTACACATATATATGGAATCTAAAAAAAAAAAAAAAATGTTTCTGAAGGACCTAGGGGCAAGACAGGAATAAAGACGCAGACGTAGAGAATGGACTTGAGGACACGGGGAGGGGGAAGGGTAAGCTGGGACAAAGTGAGAGAGTGGCATGGACTTATATATACTACCAAACATAAAATAGATAGCTAGTGGGAAGCAGCCGCATAGCACAGGGAGATCAGCTCGGTGCTTTGTGACCACCTAGAAGGGTGGGATAGGGATGGTGGGAGGGAGACTCAAGAGGGAGGAGATATGGGGATATATGTATATGTATAAATGATTCACTTTGTTATAAAGCAGAAACTAACACACCATTGTAAAGCAATTATACTCCAGTAAAGATGTTAGAAAAAAAGAAAAAAGAACGAAATTGAGTTATTGGTAATGAGGTGGATGGACCTAGAGTCTGTCATACAGAGTGAAGTAAGTCAGAAAGAGAAAAACAAATACCGTATGCTAATATACGTATATGGAATCAAAAAAACGGTACTCATGAACCTAGTGGCAGGGCAGGAATAAAGAAGCAGATGTAGAGAACGGACTTGAGGACACAGAGAAGGAAGGAGAAGCTAGGACGACGTGAGAAAGTAACACTGACATATATACTCTACCAAATGTAAAATGGGTAGCTAGTGAGAAGCTGCTGCATAGTACAAGAGATCAGCTCGATGCTTTGTGACCGCCTAGAGAGGTGGGATAGGGAGGGTGGGGGGGAGGTTCATGAAGGAAGGGATGTGGGGATATATGTATACATACAGGTAATTCACTTTGTTGTATAGCAGTAACAAACACAATATTGTAAAGCAATTATACTCCAATAAAGATATTAAAAAAAAAAAAAAGGCAGTGACCTCTGAATTTCCTTTATTGTCAAAAATATCTGATATGTAGGTGGCCTGGTAAATAGAAAGACTCACTGATTTGAAAAAGAGGCTGAAAGTTGAGGTTTTATAACCTGAAATTATCTTTTTTTTTTCTTTTAATGAATTACTATTCTCTCTTAAAAGTGGAACACAGAAAAAAAATCAGTTAATTGAGGCTTTTGGATCTTAAGTTCCTATTAATCAAAGTTTTAATGAATATAGACATAGAAGACAGATAAAGACTTTGACAAGATGCCTCTCTCGATATCATAATGAAGGTTAATATGTAAAAAGTCCCTATAGTAGAGACCCTGTGGGAGATATAGCTCATAAGTGTTCCCTACATAATCAGAATTCTGTGTTTCTTTCTCTTTTACATGACAATTTCAAAGTGATACTGAGCTGAACAACCTAAGGAAAGGATTAGTCCAAGAAGGAATGATATTTCCAATAGGGTATGTACCCTTGGAAAAAAGTTATCACACTTCAAGCTTGGTAGTGGTTAAGCTCCACGCTCAGAAGAATTTCCTGGGTATACTTAACCTCTTCCAATTTGTAAAATCTGTAACGTCATTTACCTTCAAAGTCAAATTATAATGGCTTTCATATCCAAATTGAGAAAACAGCCTCTTTTAATAAATTATTTTGTTATTAAACCACACGTGTCTTTTTGTTAAATTTTAAATTAAATTTATTTAAGATTTCTGATACTTTACAAAGAAGTCAGCATGAAAGAAACTCTAAACTTAATCTGTTGCCATTGTCAACCTAATTGATTATCTTAGGGAAGCAGGTTGTATAGGAATGACAGAGTATGATTTGAAAGAAGTATATTATCAAGGTGTTAAGTTAACTATGAAATAATAGTAGAGCTTCTAAATGTTCAGAGTCCTTCTGCTAAATGTGAAAAGAAAGTAAATGCAATATGCTCAGTATTTTTTCATATATTCCTTTGTCTTTGGAGGTCACCAAAATTATTCCTATTTGCCAATTTTCTTCCTATTAGGTAGCACATCAGAGTAACTGCCTTGTTGAATTTCTTTGATGCTATATGTTTATGACATGCTGGACTTTTAGTGCTTGAGGCTGTTTCTAACACATTCTCTAATTATGTTTAAATAGGAGCTGGCTCTTGTATAAAACAGCAAATCTGGTTTTTTAGAGCAGAACAGTTAAAACTGCATTGATGCAAATCCAAGGAGAGTGAGGTTAAACTTGAAGCCAGTTTAGCCAAGTACAACAGTGCAAGAGAGAAGCAATTAATTCTTCCATATTTTCCAGGGGGCATATTTCAGTGCTTCCATATTTTGGCCTCCCTTAAATACTTCTTTCCTTTAACATGTGTGCAACTCATCACTGGCCAGTACCCTTTCAAGTAGACAACCTCAGCAATTTAAACGCAGACACATTGGGCTTTGCTGTTCTTGTTCAGTGATTGTAAGACACACAATTTGCCATTTGCCATCATTCTCTCTACAACCAATACCAAAAACTAGGTTTGTCTGTGACTCCCTATACTATTTTTTTTTCTGAATCTAAATATATATTACTAAATGACTGACAGAACACTCCTATCATGAAAATAACATCAAAGAGAGAAAAGAGACAGGGACTTTAATTTAAATTTGTTCCCCAACTCATGGCATGCATTTAAGCAAATCTCTTAAACTTTGAGTCTTAGTTTTACTATTCATAAAATAAGAACGTAGGTTGAATTATTTCTTTTTCCCCCAAACTGGCCAACTGTTCGATGATGATGATGATGATGTTTATTTAATTACCATAGCTTTCTGTTTATTTTCTTTCATTGAAATATTAACTTTATACAGTAACATGTCCAAATCTTGTGTACAATTCAAGGAATTTTTAAATATGCATAGACCACTTAGACAAAGTATAGATTTCCAGCCCCCAGTGGGCTCCCTGGTTTCGCCACTGAGTCCATATTCCTCACTACTATCTTCACTTCCGACCCATAGCTTAGTTTTTCCTGCTTTTGAACGTTATGTAAATAGAATCATTCAGTATGTGCTTTTATTGGTGCTTGGCTTCTATTGTTCAACAATATGTCTTTGAAAGTCATCCACACTCTGATGAGTAGCAATAGCTTGTTCTTTTTCATTGTGGTGTTGTATCCCATTGTGTGCGTATACCATTAGAGTTGTTTTCAGTGTTTGGCTATCAAGAATAAGGCAGCTGGTAACATTTTTGAGTGTGTCTTTCATAAAATAAACAATTATTTTGAGGGAGGAGATATATAACCAGAAACAGAATTACTGAATCATAGGTTGATCATATGTTCAACTTTAGTAATACTTCTTTATACCTATTCTGTTATTTACCTTAGATTTTTCTTTAAATTATTGTTTTCAAATCTTAGCAAACTTATGGTTGTGTAATGGTGTACTACTATGTTTTTTTAAAGATTTTAACATTTTTACTTAAAAATATATTTAATACCTCTGAAACAGTAGGTTTGATGTGGTAATTTTTTTTAATTTACATTAAGATAGATCTAAAAATATCACACTGCAAAATATCCATCTATATAGAACTTTAAATACTCTCATGTTAACCACATTTGTTCTAGATGATCTGTTTCTAGGTCACTTCTCTGAGAAATTTTAACTCTAAAAGAGAAGATTTCTACTATATAATCAACATTTTTAATAAAATCATAAGTATAAGTAGTCATGATTTCACAACTAAAGAAAGTTTGAAAAAAAAAACATTTCTAAAATATATATACCCAATACTATTAGGAGTTAATATGAGAAAGCTAGTTTTGAGATATCTATGATTACAACATAACTCTTGTGGCAGGTTTTTGGTCTAGTATTAGCTAACGACTCTGTCAGTCATGTATGATTCCATGGCTACAGCTGATTGCAGGACAGGTGGTCACAGATCTGGGTTTCTTAATATCCATGGAGAGGGAGGACCCAAACTCCAGAAGCCAGGAGGCCACAGTTAACAACCATCAAGATGGGGGGGCAGCTAAGGGGGTTTGACCCACAGGGGATTGAGGAGATGTCATTCCATTCCTAGGGACAAAATAGACCATTAATAAAGCTGTTGTTTAACATCTATAAAGAGAGACAGAGAATAAAAAGGAAAAGGCAGGAATGCAAGATCAGGAAACAGTCATGCCACCTCCCCAAAAAAGTCACAATCTCTTTCTAAGTTTCCAGATCTGAGTCAATGTTGTGATCCAGAATCATATCATTGAATAGTAGCCAGGCCTGTAATAGGAAGGATCCTGTCATAGGTCCTTCTACAAAGGGAAATACGGCCATTTACTCTGGTAATTATACACTACGGAAAAGGGAATACCCTGATCTTACCAAAGAAGGTCAAGGAGAGGTTTTAGAACTTGTCCCTTCTCCCACACCACAATAGTATATCTAAAACCATATTTCATCTTAGAAGGTGGGGACAGCAGAGATTAGTGCCACCATTAAAGAATTAAAGTATACAGCGGTGATGGCCCCTTTTGTATCTCCATTTACTTTGCCTGTGTGGCCTCTGCAGACACTGGCTGGGTCCCAGAGAGTGATGGTAGATGACTAAAGGCTAAACCAAGTAGTGGTCTCAACCACAACTGCTGTGGTAGATGAGACGTCAGTGCTAGAACACATTAATAAGGTTTCAGGAACATGATAGGTGGCCATTGAGTTGTTAAATATGTTTTGAACTTCAGTTACAATAGGGGATCAGAAACAGGTTGCACTCCTGTGAGATAGACAATATTTATTTACAGTTTTACTTCAGGGCTATTAACTCTCCTGCTCTCTTTTATAATAGAGTCTGAAGAGATCTGGACTTCCAATAAACCCCCAGAGACCACTACACTGATCCCTCACGTCAGTGAATTTATTTGGGTTGAGCAGGACAAGAAAAAGATGGCTAGTGTGCAGGCGGCCTTCATAGGACACATGTATTTCAGAGAATGAGGGATTAACTCTACAAAGATTCATGGATGTGTCTGTTCAGCAACCAATGACATTTGTGGGGGTCCTTTGGTCAGGTATTCCCTCCAAAGTAAAAGATAAATTGCTGCATAATGCATGCCCAAACACCAACAAGCAAGCATAGTACCTGTTAGGCCTTTATTGATTCTGGAAGAATCACATTCCACTTCTACTCATACCATTCAGGCCAAATACCTGGTGACACAGAATCTTGCTGGCCTTGAGTGGATCTATATCAGGAAAGGGCTCTGCAGTAGGTCCAGGCTGTGGTGCAAACAGCTCTGGGTCATACCAGCCTACAGATCCTTTGAATTGGGAAGTATCTAAAGTATGAAAAGATGATGCATGACCAAATGGGAAAATCACAGCAGCAGCCTTATAGAATGCTGAAATGGCCTCCTTAAAGACATGGCTAAAGTAACAGTCAGAGGTAACACTGAGAAAGAGTGGTATCCCATCCCTCAGAATGGAGTGTATGCACTCAGACATAGATCTCTGTATGATTCTGTGTCCTCAAAAGAAAGAATACATACAAATGAAGGGGTGGAAGCAGGTGTGATCATATCACTGTCACTGCTAAAGCACATTGGAGAAGTCTTTACTTCCTTTCCCCACAAATCTGGGCTCTGCAAAGTTGTAGGCTCTGGTCCCCAAGAGTGGTGCATGCTGGGCAGGGGACAGGATAAGGTCTCCTTTGATATACTAGTTGTAGCTACTGCCATGACATTTTGGATTCCTGGTGACTAGGAATCAGGAGGTGAGCAGCGCAGTCACCATCCTAGCAGTGGTCAATAATAATACTGAGCAGCAAGACAATGCAGGGCTGTATTAATACAGTGGGGCAGTGAGGAATATCTGTGTAATACGGCTGAACCTCTTGGTGCCTCCATACTCCCTTACTGTATTATAAATGTGAACAAACCCATGTGACAAACCTGGCCTAAGAAGGTGCTATGGTCTGAATGTTTGTGCCATGCCACTCCCCACAACTTCATATGTTGAAGCTTTAATCCTCAAGGTGATAGTGTTAGGAGGTGGGGCCTTTGAGAGGTAATTAATCATTAGGGTGACACCCTCATGAATGGGATTAGTGCCTTTATAAGAAGACACAGGAGAAGGATGATCTTTCTCTCTCTCTCCATGTGAGCACATAGGAAGAAGGCTGTCATCTGTAAACCAGGAAGAGAATTCTTACCAGAACCTGGCTACACTGGCACTCTGATCTTGGACTTTCAGTCTCCAGAACTGTGAGAAAATAAATGGTTTATTTTAAGCCACTCATCTTATGATATATTGTTACAGTGGCCCAAACAAACTAAAACAGAAAGTTATGATTATCAAGCGTTAAGAACGCTCAGTAAAGAAGTGTTATAACACCAAGTTGACCACTGAGACTGGGGAGGTGATAGACAAAGGGAAGGAATTTTGAGTGGATATTGTAGGAGGGAGTTGATAAGCACCTGTTGTGATACAGACATCAACTACAGCAATGGGTCAGTATTTGGTCCCACTAATGTCTCAAGTTTCCCCTTAAGAAGAAAAGCCCATGGAAACTTTGGAGGAGCTGGCCATGAAAATGCCTCTCTCAGATCTCTTACAGCAGCAGGGAAGGGGAAGGGTTGCTATGAAATTAATTTCAGCTGCTGACTCTGAAATCCATCACCAAGTTTGCACCAAAACCACAATTTCCCTTAGCTGCTTCAAACTATCAACCAAGCACAGTAGGGATATGAATGAAGGCTCTTTCTGAGAGCCACCAGATTTTTCTGACCAACAGCTTAGGATCAAGAACACTGACAGCCTTGCCAAAACTTTTTCGAATTGCACAGCATTCGAAGACCTCCCTTTCTTCCTTTTTCCCTTTCTTCATAAGAGGCAGACCATCATCATGGTCAGAAGGTTCTCCCACCCTTCTCTGGAGCTGTCCTCATCTTTCCCTTCATAAACCTCTTATGTATCTAACCTCATCTTGGAGTCAGCTTCTTGGAGGGTACAGACTAATTTATAGGTGTTTCCAAGCACACCCTCACTCATTATACATAATTTTTTGGAAAACTTCATATCCATCATTACGTACCAGTTTATTGGCATTAATTTTTTGGATGTGTTTTTGTGTTTTAGACATACAGTAATAAAGACCAAATAGCAGATCCTAAATCAGCCTAAGTATAAAGGAGAGAAGAGGATAGAGTGGGTATAAAACAAGGGATGAACTAATTTTCTTTCCTTTATAACTATTACAGGCTAAATTATTGGCAGGATATTGCAATTTTAACAAGAAATAATTTTCTTCTTTTAAAATTTTGTTTCGTAATTCCACATTCTCTAAGTCAATGATTTTCTTTTTTTAAATGATAGATAAAAATGAATGTAAAATAATTTATTTTGTGAGATACCTACCGGCCTTTATTTAGTTTGTCAAAAAATAACATCATTCACCTGCCTTTGAATATTTATATTTTTGTCCAGTGCTTGAGACAATTTGTATTTTTTCTTTTGTTGTCACTTTCACTCGGAGTCAATATTTTCAAGGCAGTTGGTTTGGTTTTGAGGTTTAGCCTTTTGTCACAGAACAAAACCAAAGTTGCTTGTCACAAAGCAAGTGTATATGCATACACATTTAGGGTATATACACATATACTTAGGATCTGGTACTTAAGATAGATAGATAGATAGATAGATGATAGATAGATAGAGAGGTAGATAGATAGGTAGATAGATAGATGATAGATAATGAACTCATATGTGGTTCCTGCTTTGAACATACCGACAATTCAGAGACTGTTATAGAGAGACTTGCAATTTGCCCAAGGTCACAAAACATTTTTTATGTCACTTCAGATTCACTGTTATTTTAATGGTAGACTTCTATTTATTGCCTAAGTTCAGCTACTTCTTGAGTCGTTTCCACATTAAATTTATACTTGTTGATAAAGCGGTTAAAGACTGAAGCAGGCCATCTCCCAAATAAAAGTAGGTACCCAGGCTCCACTTGTTTTTCAACACTCCATAGAAAATTATCTTGGTTTATAATCAATGAGACAGCTTCCATCAGCTTCCTGCTTCTTGTACTCCTTTCCCAGAGAGGAAGAAAGATTGAAGAAAGAAACAGCATGTGTAGCCTAGTCCTTGGAGCATTTGTCCTCAGGACAAATGTTTTTCTCTGGTCATTCAGATGGTAAATGTACCAGTAAAATCAGTCCTTGAAACGGAAGCTTTCAAAAGTCTAGCTGTGCTGGTCATGGCATGTGTTTGTGTGTCCAATTGAACAAGTGTGTTTTAGAGAATTCATTTGACTTCAGTGTTGAGACATGTCACCAAGTGAGGACTATCAGAAACAAAGATGACATATTTAACTCTGTCTGATTTCTGTACCTCTGTATCCAGTGGTTTTGGAGTTGAGGAAGAGAGAGGAGAATTACTATTGATAATTTTAAGCCCACTCTAAATGCCTGATAAAACAGCAGCCATGTTGTAATAAAGAGGCAATGAGAATGGGAACAAACAAAATAACAGTAAGGCTAGGAAAGGTGAAAGACAGAGGCAGTCTGGGTAACAGATGCCTTGAGTGGCATTGAGTGGTTGTAACAAGGACAGTAATTGCCTCACTCTAAAATTCACCTTTTATGATAAAAGTAAACTTTCTTTAACTACTGTTAGGTTTCCTCTTTAAGTTGGAAGCAATTCTACAGCATAGCTAAATATAAAGTATATTCGGATTTGCAAGACAAATTTACATTTATTCATTTACTCACTCACTCATTCATTCTTTCAAGAACTAGGAATATTATTCCACTTCACATATTTTAGTTTGGAATACACTTATTAATTTTGCATCTTTTTTTACCAGAATGAAACTTTATTTTCTGCTGTATCCTAGTGCTTAGGACACTTTCTGCTATAAATAGGTGCTTAATAAATAATCACTGGGTAAATAAGTAATATATTATTAAGTTATCTGCCAGCAACGAGGTATATGAAGAAAATATGAAGAAGATACATGAAAACTCACAAATACAATTCAGGGTTATAGGAATGATATATTTTAGTTGTAGGTGAAAAGTATGAATAGGGTACAATAAAAGGAACAGTTTTCCTTTTCACAATCCACTGATCTGAATATACTCCAATGTCATCCCTGTGGGTATCAGACTATTATCTGTTTTAATGACTTTTTGAAATATAATTGAAGTACAGAAGATATTTAAATTGTACAATTTGATCAGTTTTGGAATATGTTTTGGCTTGTAAAATCATCACCATAATCAAAATAGCAAACATTTTCATCATCCCAAAAAAGTTCTTTGTTCCCTTTTCTAATCCCATTCCTTCCTTCAGCTCTGTCTTCAGTTTATGACTAATCTGCTTTTGGTCATTCTAAACTAGTTTGCATTTTCTCTAATTTTATATTAGTGGTTCATGGCGTATGTATTTGTCTTCAGTTCGCTTTCTTCTCTCAACATAATAATTTTGAGACTCATCATCTATGTTGTTGTGTATCAACTTTTTTTTAATTGCTGAAAGTATTCCACTGTAAGAATATACTATAATTTGTGGACAATTGGATAGAATATACATGATAATTTGTGGACAGTTGGATCATTTCTAGTTTTGAGCTATTGCAAATAAAGTTGTTATAAATATTTTTGTATAGTCTTTGTTTTGTATGGATAGATGCTTTTGTTTCTCTTGGCTAAATAGCTAGGAGTCGGTTGTCTCAGGCATATGATTGGGTATGTCCACATTTGGAGAGACTGCCAAATGTTTTGTAGTATGGTTGTACCATTTTACCTTCCCTTCAGCATTGTATAAGAGGTCCCATTGACCAAGAAAATATTTGAAGCGATTATAGTTGAAAACTTCCCTAATATGGGAAAGGAAATAGTTAATCAAGTCCAGGAAGCACAGAGAGTCCCATACAGGATAAATACAAGGAGAAACATGCCAAGACACACATTAATCAAACTATCAAAAATTAAACACAAAGAAAAAATATTAAAAGCAGCAAGGGAAAAAAAAAAAAAAAAAAGAGGTCCCATTGCCCCACATCCTTGCCAACACTTGATGTTTCCTATGTTTTTTAGCTATTTTAGCTATTTTTAAAAAAATATGTAGTAGTATCTACTACGGTTTTAGTTGGCATTTCCTTGGTAACTAATGATTTCAATCATTTTTTTTCACATTCTCATTGTTTTCTGGATTCTTTAATGAAGTGTCTGGTAAAATTTTTAGAATGATAAACACAGATTTAAGGGTGGTGGTCCCCCTGAAGAGTATAAAGGAAAATGTGATGAGAAAAATACACATTGTGGTTTTTAAGTATCATTAGTGCTTTGTTTGGTAAATTTGATGGTGGGTAAATTTTCTATTATTATTTGCGATTAACTGTTTATTTAAAAGATGAAAGAAAATTGTTGCTAACGAGCATCTGGGAAATAGTCAAAGGTAACTTCTATATCTCATACCTAAAAGATGTTTTGATAGAATTTATACACAATGAGAGCTGATGAATTCATGGACTTCAATCTAAAAATAAAGTTTCTAATTCTTAATATGATTAATTTCTTAATATAATTAATTTCTATGCAGTAAAGCTTTAATAAAAATATTTTGAGTGTTTGAAAGGCACCTATGTATATGGATATGCAGTCAAGTGTCAAAAATGTTCATGACTGCAATATATTCTGAGAATATATTGTACTATCTACATAGTTATAATGATGTGATAAGCAAAACAAAAATGACTGAAAATACAAAAGAGGTGTCCTTTTTTCTCTCCAAGTTAAAGGATTGGATTCTTGAGCTTCTTATGATGTATACTCTTGTGCATAAATCTTTGAAGTTGACCAATAGAAAAATACAAAATCATGTTAATCCCTATATTTTATGGAAATTAGATGAGGCAACCTGAATCCTTTAACACAGGGCAATTATAGGATTCTGGGGCACAAAGTTTTTCACATCTTAAAAGATTAGATCTTATGTGTGCTACTCTTGACAGCTATGAGGCTTAAGTTAAAAAATGAATGCTGCATGCAAATTCCTTGAATCTGAGTTTGAAAAAAATCATGGTTATTTCAGAGCCTCTACATTTAATGGAATGAAATTAACAACTGCCTTAATAGGCTAAACAAACAAACAAAAAAATGATCCATGCTTTGATTAAAAGGAACGAGAATAGAAGAAATGGGAAACAAAGATTGAGTTAACTCAGCTGATTACATTGCAAAGTTCTGAGTCCCTGGTCAGAACTCTATTCCTACAGGCTCAGCCCTACCAGGGCCCAATATCTGCTAGGATCCAGTAATGAATTTTCCCTGTTCCTGCCTTCACCAGTTCCTGCTCTATGGTCTCTATACTTGCCTTAGGTATCTCACACATCCACAACTCTACTGTAAAAGTGTCTCTTGTGATGCCTCATATCTAAGCCAATAAACATTACATTAGGAATGAGGAGCTACTTAAGACCTACATTTTCAAAGTCTACGTTTTCAAGAATATGCTCTTCAAGATGACTCAGTAAAATAGTGATTGACAACTTTCAAAAAGAAAGATACAGTGTCTTCCCTGGTGACGCAGTGGTTGAGAATCTGCCTGCCAATGCAGGGGACACAGGTTCGCGCCCTGGTCTGGGAAGATCCCACATGCCGCAGAGCAACTAGTCCCATGAGCCACAACTACTGAGCCTGCGCGTCTGGAGCCTGTGCTCCGCAACAAGAGAGGCCGCGGTAGTGAGAGGCCCGCGCACCGCAATGAAGAGTGGCCCCCGCTTGCCACAACTAGAGAAAGCCCTCGCACAGAAACGAAGACCCAACACAGCCAAAAATAAATAAATAAATAAATTTAAAGAAAGATACAGTGTCTAGGTATAGTGACTTGAATACCAGATGTTTGTAAATATTTTATTGTGTAACTGTTTTCTCCTCTGAGAGATTAATTTACAACCTAATGAATTGGGATGAAAAGCATTGTCTCTGGATGTGTACTTATATTGTTAACTCTCCAAAGTACAAAAATATTTTCTAATCTACTCTATATGGCAGAAATATAAATGCCTTCCCTTTTTTATCATTTAAAATAAGGTTTAAAAATAAAATTGCCTAGGACATTAGAAATAATTGTATGGGTACGAATTTTTTCCCTAAGTTATTATACAAAGGCATATTGGATAGGAAAACTGATTTTTATGTGAATAGAAATGAGAGGCAGTAACAATTTTAGAAACAATGTTTAAAAGGGAAAAAAAGGCAAAAGTTATATTTCCTCAGTGTGCACAAAAATGTATAAATTGTATAATATTCATAGAGAACAGAAATATAGAGTCAGCTAGTACAGCACCCATGCTCACTGCACAAAGGAGAAAACTGACACTGTGTGGGGTTTAGTGATGGACCAAGGATCTCAGAACCCTTGAGAGTAGAGCAAGAATTGGACCTCAGGTCCTCTCACCCATAACTGTTGACATAATCCTCCTATAGAACCCTTTTGATTTACAGTACAAAAAGAAGGAAATTGAGAGAGAAGTAGGTAACAAGAATACAGAATACCTGGTATCACCTTTTGCCTTTTTTTTTCCATTTAAACATTGTTTCTAAAATTGTTACTCCCTCTCATTTCTATTCACATAAAAATCAGTTTTCCTATCCAATATGCCTTAGTATAATAACTTAGGGAAAAAATTCGTACCCATACAATTATTTCTAATGTCCTAGGCAATTTTATTTTTAAATCTTATTTTAAATGATAAAAAAGGGAAGGCATTTATATTTCTGCCATATAGAGTAGGTTAGAAAATATTTTTGTACTTTGGAGAGTTAACAATATAAGTACACATACAGAGACAATACTTGAAAATTAGGTATTATTTCACTGAATTTATGACAGCCCATTTCCTTAGTATTTTCATCTGTAATAAAACCTTTCTGAAGGGACAATTGTTGGGGGAGGGGGTGGAAAGCATCTTAGAAATGTTATTCGACTTTCTACAATTATCTTTTTAAAAAGCAGCACTGTGTCTCAAGCAAGGGATTTTACAAATTACAATTTTTGACTCACTCTACTCTCATAGAACAACTTAAAGTTTTGACAGGTTCTCAAATTGCAATTACTGGAATAATTACAGGTATTCCCTGCTTTTCGAAAATTCACTTCACGGCACTTCACTTTTGCAAAAGACCTACATTAGAACTAAAATAGTATTCAGTGTTTGTTTTGGAGTGAGCCATTATAAAGGCAGTGTGCACCCCAAGCAGTGAGAATGATGCCGCCAGGCTCCTTCCCCAGGAACTACACTCAGCATCTCGGCATCAAGTCACCATAGCTTTGAACTGTGTCTGTGAGCAGCTGTACTTTATCTAGATTTATTTGTGCATCCCTTAGCAAGATGTATCTTAGGTAATTGCTTTTTCCCTTTACACCATTTCGGCTTAGGAAGGGTTTCAAAGGAACACTCTACTTTCGAATAGTGGGGGAAAACTATTTGATCTAACAATAATTGTATTTTTGAGAAAAAACATAAAAATTTGCCCCAACAATGTTTTGGATAAAAAAATAAATGTTTTAAGCAATTATTGTTTAAATATTCATAAGTATTCTTATCAATATAGAGGTTCTCAATTCCTCAGTGTAGAATTTTCAATGTTCCAATTGTGCCCTGGGAAGTCTAGTAAAATAGCTATACTGTATGTTGAAATCCATATGCTATCTATATGTTTTAGTATTATAATGACATATAATTATTTTTTACATTCATATATTATCAAATATATTTTCCTATGTAAACTATTTAATTTCTCCTTTTCTGCATCTTTCCCAAATTTACTGAAGAAATTCAGTTGCACCTTCTTCCTTACTCTTAAGAACCTGAACTTGACATTATTGTTCTATCTATTTACCATATTTACATATTTAATTCCTGCCTTCCCACCGAAGAAGTCAGCTGTCCTACATCTATAAAATGTCTTACTGTCATTTTATATCCTGGGTGAATATTTTCATTGTGATATCTGGTAAGGTTGAAATAAGTACTGAGTTCCAAGTTAGCAGAAGTGATTTGTGCTATTTACACACTGCTTTCTATAGGTAAAATATAATCTTGCTCTAATAATTTTTCTCCTGTAAAATATATGTCTTAGACTGGGTTGCCACTGGCAAGCAGAGTTTGAGACAAGGGCTTTGTAGCCCTTTGAAACTTTGTAGGAGTTTCAAAGACAGAAGTTGGAGATTGGGGACAGTAAAATAGATATGAGGGAAAGTCGATACTGTGGTATATACTCCAGTTCGTCAAATAGTAGGCAATTGAGACTCAGTCTTGCTGGATCTTTTGAGAAACTGTCTAGAACATGCATAACAATGATCTATAGAGGCAGAGAAGAGGAGAGAGAACATCCTTTGGTCCCTGTCATCAATTGTTCAATGATTGCTATGTAAGTGTTTCCTAACACTTCCAAGACACACATGATTGAATCCTGCACAGTTTATGGCAGAAGTCCAGGGAATTTAGGGAAAGATGTATGAAGCAGTGAGTCAAGGTGCTGTCAGTGACAACTATGACAAGCTGCTTGCTACGTAAAGCAAGAGATGATGTAAAAGGTGGGCTGAGATGATGTGAGGTAGGAAGTTGTGGAGGTTTTTATTTTGGGGGGTGTTCAAATTATGATTCATTTTCCTTAATAGTTACAAAGACTATTCAAATGATTTATGTAATATTGCATGAGTGTGGTATCTTGTTCTTTATAAAGAATTGTTTCATTTCATCTATGTTGTCAAATTTGTATGTTTGGAATTGTTCCAAGTACTCCCTTATTATTCATTTGTGGTCTGCAGAGTCTCTATCGATATTTTTTTTTAATTCCTGATATTCATAAATTTTATCTTATTTTCTTTTTCATTGTCAGTCTTACTTATTCATAATTTTTATCTTATTTTCTTTTTCATTGTCAGTCTTACTGTAGTCTTACTTTTCCATTTTATTAATCTTTTAATAAACCAGCTTTTTGTTTTCTTAATTTTCTGTATTTTTTTGTTTTCAATTTTAATAATTTCTGTTCTTTATTATTTTCTTTATTCTGCTTGGTTTGGGTTTATTTTTACCTTTTTCTAAGTTCTTATGGTAAGAGTTTAGACTATTAATCTGATATTTTTTCATTTTTCTAGTACATGCATTAATTCTATCAATTTACCTCTTGGCACTGATTTAGCTATCCCACAATTATTATGTGATGCATTTTCACTTTCTAGAGTTCAATGTATTTTTAAAAAGTTCCCTTTGAGTCTTCCTCTTTGACCCATGTATTATTTAGTAGTGTGCAGTTTTGTTTCCAAGTGTTTGGATATTTTCTTTAATTTTTCTGTTATTGTTTTTAAATTAGATACCATTATTGTTTGAGAGCACAGTCTGTATGATAGAAATAATTTTTAAATGTTCAGGTTTGTTTTATGGCACAATATAAAGTCTATTTTCCTATGTCTTCCAGGGGCAATTGATAATAGTATATATTCTGCTCTTGTTGGATGGAATGTTCTATAATTCTTGATTGTCCTATTGGTGGATGGTGTTTTTAAGTTCCTCTATATCCTTGCTGACTTGGCTAGTTATTCTATCAATTGCTTAGAGGAACGTTGAACTTTCCAGATTTAACTGTATATTTGTCTATTTCTCCTTTCAGTTCTATCAATTGTGGCTTCACATATTTTGCAGTTCTGCTATGTCTTCTTGGTGGAATTACCCTATTATATTATAAAATACCCCTCTCTTTCTTTGATAATTTTCTTTAATCTGAAGCTGACTCTATCTGATATTAATCTAGTCACTCGTTTTCCTTTGATCAATGTTTCTATGATACATAATTTTTCATCTATTTCAAACTGCCTATTTTGTTATATTTGAATAAATATAACATTTCATGTTTGTGTCTGTTACCTGTGTATAGTATTATAAAATAGCCCAAGTCCTTGGAAAGTATCATCCTACCAATTTCTAAGGAAACAATAATTCCTGTTGTGTTATCTGAAGATTACCTCAATTGGGGTAAAAACTTTGCTAAAATTGGCTTATCTGTTCTTTGGTCCTATTCTTAAGGAGTATGGGGTGTCACGTGCCTCTGATGTGGGTTTTCAGGAAGTTTTGATCACATGCTCAATTTCTTAAATCTTATTTGTACACGTTTTGAAAAGTCAAATTGTTGATGCCTCATTCTTCAGTCAGAGTTATATTAAATAATCTCAACAAGTAGCTATACCTTAGTTTTCACCACAGTATATGGAAGGAGAATCAGCGTTTAGCAACCCTTTCCAAGGAAGGTCAGTGTCTCCTCACACTAATATAGAATGAATTATGAGTTTCCCTTTGGAGAAGAAGCTGTGTTTATTTTAACTGGTCCACAGAGGACACGAATTAAAGTCACTGATCAATAAGCAGAGTCACATGATAAATATTTAAAGATTTGTCCATCAGTTTCCTGCAGAAAATAACTCTGGGAGTTAACCTCTGTAATTTATAATTCTGCATATTTCTTATTGCTCATAGATTGTATTATGTTATATTTTTAATTTTTAAATTTGCTCTAACAATACATGAATGCATATTCTTGTTACAAATAGTCAAACAACAGGAAAGTATATATACCCAACTTGATTTTTCCCACTTCCTTCTCTTACCCAATCCAATAT
This sequence comes from Balaenoptera physalus, assembly GCF_965194825.1. Lineage (NCBI taxonomy): Eukaryota > Metazoa > Chordata > Mammalia > Artiodactyla > Balaenopteridae > Balaenoptera > Balaenoptera physalus. Next base: position 95,905,419 of record NC_138884.1, read on the forward strand.
CCCTCCTGAAATGTCCCTTAGAAAACAAACTTATGGTTACCAAAGGGGAAAGCTTGGGGGGGGGGGGGGAAGTGATAAATTAGGAGTTTGGGATTAAGAGATACCAACTAATATATATAAAATAAACAACAAGGACCAACAAGGACATACTATATGGCACAGAGAACTATATTCAATATCTTGCAATAATCTATAATGGAAAAGAATCTGAAATAACTGAATCACTTTGCTGTACACCTGAAACTAACACAACACTGGAAATCAACTATACTTATTGATTGTTTGATTTGTAAAAAATATATAATGTTGATCGTTCAGTGTATTTTTTCCATTAAACAAATGTTCAAGTTGTCAGTTTTGAAAACAAAAGGTATCTCTCATTGCCAGACATGCAGAATTGTTAACAACTGACATAGGATAGACACTAATTAAAAAGAACACAGACCATAAACAACTAAAATAGCTATAATAAGGCACATGAGCTGAATATAGGTCCCATATATTATCATTTTTGATCATTTTCAAATACTATGTATATTAGGTCTTCTTTGTGTATTCTTTCATTGTTCTTTCAGCCCTAAAAACTCCTTCTAAGCTCTTGTGATGAAAACACAGTTTCTAAAAACTTTATGTCTGTCACAACTGATTTGACCAAATGGTAGTCTCTATCTTTGACCCAACTAACTAGGTTTATATCAAAGGTACCATCTAGATCTAAAGGAGATCCCTGATTTTATTTATCTTTCCCTATTGATGTGTCTTTCTCAACAGATCTCATTTAAATCCAATATTACTTTTCCATTGCTTCTGAAATCCTTGCATTCTTCAATAAATTAGTCTCTCTTAAAATCTTCTGGAAGGAGAAACAAAGAAAGGCTACCTAGGACCAGATTAGACTTTATGGTTCTTAATCTCTCTTCTACATGCTGCCTAAAGTTGACCAGAAGCTTAACATGGTTTACAGTAAAGGGTTTTATCTCTGTGATTAAATTTGCAGTGATCTAAAAAATCAGATATGTTTTGCCAAAGCAATCCTCAGACCCATTAAAATAGCCTTCAGGGCCTGGATTAAACTAGTCCTAGAGCATACTCTATTTAAATAAATAGCTTGCTTAATCAAATAATAGCTCCCCTAAAGAGCTCACTCAGTGAATGAACCTTTTCCTCTTAGGATTCCTTTTACTGCACCCAGATGTAATTTCTTTGCAAATTGCCTCTGGCAATATTTTTTTCTTTTGTCTTAATGTACAGATTTTTAAATTTTATATTCATTTACCATAGTCTTCAGTGATTCCTCACTGAAGGGTTTTCTGTTGAGTAATATTTTACTCTATGTGAATCAACTATCCTCTCTACCTGACCTAATATACCTAAGCAATCATTTTAAGTAAGATAGTACTGTGGTATACACAGCAACAATTGATCAAATAGCTCCCATTGCTTAAATTATTTTTGATTATTAACCAGGGCATTTACTTCAGGTTAGTGGAGATTTTACTAAGCATGCTAGCAGAGCCCATTTACCGAATAGGATATTTGCCTCTACAGCACTATTTGTCCACAAAGCTGGTTAAGTCAAACCACTCAGAAGAATCTCCGACAATTCGGATTCAGCCATTAGAAGATCTACTCTGGAGATATTGTTTAGTTTGTTTATTTTTATCATTTTTTGTGTGTTTGTTTTTGACCACAACTGCCTCACAGTTGTGTGAATTCCCCTATTCACAAATAACTTAATCTTCTGCAGTTTCTGTTTCCCAATCAATAAAATAGTAACAAACCTCTATATTTTACAGTGCTGCTAAAATGATTCATTATGCCCAAAATAGTACATCACGCTTAGTAAATGATTAAGGAATGTGGATCTCTTCCCCCTGACCCTTATTTGTCTATTCATACTCTCCCTACCCCTCCTTCTCTCTGTCCCTCATCTCCCTCTCTCTCTCTCAGTTCTTTTTTCTCTTCTTCACCTAATAAGCAAAGTATCATTTTGCTTCCTCCTACTTTTGAATCTGTATTTTTAGCCAAATTTGCAAGGTAGAATGACACAAGATTAGCTATTTGTGATGATGTTACATACCTAAACAGTTCAGGAAACTGCCTGTCATATAGTCGTTGCTTAGTAAATCCTGGTTCTGTTCTGTGTCACGACAAAGAAAGAATCAAATTCATTCAAGTTGTGGTTGATTTTAGTTGGTGCTGTGGTAGTTGTTATGGTTATGATTGTTGTTGCATATGCGAGATTCTTGATAATTTTGTTTTGCTTGCGTTTTTGCCTAAGGGAGCATCTTTGTGACATTCTCTTCAAAAACATTACTCAAATTTAGTTGACATTTTACAGTGATATTTGAAAAATTACTCATAAGTGGTGTTTTTTTAACCATTATTGTTATTGTCATTGTCATTGGAAATGTTACCTAGTCCAAGCTCGCTCTGCTCGCAGCACGACAGGCCAGTAAATCAGAGACGAGGCGTTGAGGCAAAGAATACTACGAAAAGCGGGCAGACCGAGAAGGTGGCAGACTAAAGTCTCAAAATAACATCTTACCGGGGTTTGGATGCCAGTTTCTTTTATAGCACAGAGAGGGGGAGGAAATGAGGAAGTAAAGTAAAAAGGCCATAAATTTTGCAAATATCCCCTGGAATGGCTAGCCTCAGGGAGGAGATATGTTAATTTCTTCTTTCTTGTAGCCATCCACAGGTGTACAGGGTCCAGATGTTTGCCTGAACAAAGGCACTTTCGTTTAACATTCAGACAGGGGGGCAGTGTTACCGGAGGCAGGACATTATGTATAGACAGTATCTTTTTAGTGAACAAAAGCAGCAGAAAGCAAAGGTTAAAGTAAAAGAAACAGATCCAACATGTAGTCAGATTTGGCTCTTCCCTGTTACAGAAATAAGCATTTAAGTGGGTTTCTTACATTTACTCATTGCTTAATATAATCCAGGAACTATGCCAAGAACATTACGTATACTGTTGTACTTAATCCCTCAAAAATTTTAAGAAAGCAGGAGCTGAGACCTAAAGAGGTTAAATACATTGAATATTTATCTAAAACTATATAGTTAATGAGTGGCACATCCAGAATTGCAACCCAGGACCGTCATCTTCAACCAAAACTTTTAAAAGGATCATGTGACATCTACAGTTCAGCATTTGCAACAAAGGGTGTTGTCACTTAACTCCTTTGTCTCCTTTACCTTAACTACCTCACTTCAAATTCCCTTTATCCATTTTTCATAACTATCCAAAGTGATGTATTTAAGATATAAATCTTATTGTGACCCTTATTTTTTCTTCCTAAAGTCCATCTATGGCTCCTCATTTTCTCAGCATAAATTCCAGTCTCCAAATCAGTACTGGATCTCTTTATAAAATGTTCTCTATTTACCATCTACACGTGCCACGTTAAACTATTTGCACTTCTCCCCCCAAATCATGATCCCTCCAGATGGCTGACATTTGTACATGTTGTTCCCTCTGCCTGGACTTCTCTCCCATCCCTCATTCCCTAATACCTACTCATCTTTCAAGACTAAGTCTGTCTATTACCTACTCAAGGAAGCTGTCTTTGATTGACCAGGGCTGAGTGAGGTATCCCATAACTGGTTGCTCTCAGAACACCTGGAGCAAATTTCCACTCTAGCATGAATTCCACTGTTGGTGAATTTGTCTGTTTTATACAAAAGGATATGATCTGCTTGAAGGCAGGATTGTGTTTTATTCTCTTAACACAATGCCTGTCACAGAGCTGGAATTTACAAAGCAATCAGTTGATTAGAACTGAATGAAATTAAATGCCTACTGGAAAAATACTGCCAAATCCGGATTTTCAATTATGTTACTGGTTCCACATAAGACCACTGAGGGACTTGTTCCCTGGGATTTCTCTGTAAGATTGGAGCCATCCTGATGCTATGATGTGGGAAGGAAGGCTCTGCTTCTATCAGAGGCTAAGAGCTTGATGTTCCGGACTCAAGGATGTCAAGGGTAATGAAAAAAATAATATCAATCTGCAAATTTTCAGACACAATGAGCCAGGACCTTCAACATCAAGAAGACCAGAGACATCAAAAGGATCCTTATAACGTGGGAATTAGTCATAGAGAAACCAAGAACTACTGAGTAAAAGGAACAGTATCAGAGAAAATGCAGATTTAACTACTTTGCTGTGTATTCTTCAAATTTGATTGTGTTTCTACTTTGACAAGACTCATTCTCAATGTATCAAGAATGCAACCCTAAAAACAACCACCAAGTATTACGACTGTCACGTGTTTTGCATATAGTTAAATTAGTTTTCAATCTTACCAAGCAAAAACATCTTGAGGTTGTATTAACTAAAGTTCCCACTTCAATTTCCATCCTTTCAGCTGAAGTAAAATGCAACTGTCAGTAGATATGGGTGTTGGATGTAATTACATACAAGTCTACTACAGCAGAAGAATGTCAGATTTTCCCCTGCCTAATAATTCTCATTATTCTGTCTGGATCCTGCTGAAGTCTCTTAGGGTAATTTTGAGAAGGAGAGTCCAAAATGGACATCACATTTCTAGTCATCACATTTTTAATAGGAAGATGATTTCTCTAATGGAAGTTTACTCTCTTTTCTGTCACTACGACTTTATTTGCAAGGAATGGTGAAGGAGATATTTATAACATCCCTCTTTCTGAGTTTCTACAGTCAGCTTTTCCATTATAGAATAGATAGCAAGTATACTGTACTTTATGCAACTGCCAGTGGAGTCCTGTTTAACTCATCCTATCAGTTTGCATTAATTAATGCAAGAGTAAGAAGGATTGGAAAGTTGGCAGCCCAGCATTTCTGAAGCCTGAGATTCCTTAGTCAGTAAATGTATATCTCAAATTGGTATATTAGGTTATCAAAGAAGTTTTATAAACCTGGGGACTGAGAGTAAGCAGGATCTACACCTTGCTGGATTTATCCTTGCATGCTAATGTATTCGTAGAAGAATTTTATTCATCAGTTGCTATAGATAATGTTCTCTAGACAGGCCATTATTATTATTATTTTCTTGAAACCATGGTAGATGATTTGTTTAGTTTTGACATAAGTTGGATTATTTGGATTCCACAATCATACCTTTCATATGCAGTACTGCATCTTCTTAAAACAAACTCAGTAAAGACAGATTTAATATGGATTTGCCCCTAGCAGTCTGTCAGCATTCTTGAATATTTTATTATCAGAACTAACAATAATAATTTCCCAAGTCCCAAGTTTATGCTGGTAGCTGAGCTGAAATCACATTTAAGAATGATCCATACCTTTTTAGGTCAACATCTAAATGAGAAGAAAGAGAAAAGGTGAAGGCAAGGGACTTTAGACCATGAAATTTGCCAGCCAGTGATTATATACCCTTACATCTCCTATGACATGATAGACACAAGCCTGCTCTAATTGCTTTTAGGAAAATGTTTATAGGACACTGAGGTTTTGAACACAAATAGTTTCAAAATGTTTACAATCAGTGCTCCTAGAGAGAGTATTTACCCACTGAAATTAGGTATTGCAGTTTAAAACAGTGGTTGGGAATAGAGTACACTAAGGTGAATTTGGGAGAACAAATGTAATTATTTGGTTTCAGTTTCAGTTGGACTTCGTGCATAAATATGCTGACTGTTGTAACCAAGTTAAAAAAAGACAGAGACTCTTGTTTTACAACCTCTTCAAGGACCTGTTCTCCAGTTTTGGTTACCAATCTCAATCTTCAATAAAACGCATTGGTGCTGGAGGGGGATTCCAACAAGACCAGGTATCTTAGCCCTTGAGAAAAATGAAAATATACAAACAAGATAGCAAATACCATGGGAAAGATAAAATATAGAAAAATAACATTAGTTTTTAACTAACGGACACCTCTTTTTCCCAGCTCTTTGGCTGAACATTGATCACTTCTTCAAATGATTTTGCAGTATTGTTTTTTACATTTAAAATATAAAGATATAATGTAAAGATAATGTAGATTTTTCTCTTTGGGGTTTGATCAAAATTTGTTTTTGTTAGTGATAACAAAACATGGTAAGTTTCTCTGAGCTTAGTAACTCAACCGTTGATGAGATGTACACTTTAAAAAATGTTATCAAATCAGGAAAACCTCTATCAAAAAAAGAACTGCATCTGTATTAATTTGACATATAATGGAACTGAATTGTTCACTTACTATTTTACATGTCTGATGACAGGAGAAACTTCAAGAGCTTCTCCCTCTGGACATTTCCAACCTTGTTTTTTCTCTACCAGCCATATACTTCTGGCTACTATTGCAATCACACCTCAGGTCATAAACTTTTGAGTACTAACATAGGTGCAATGGCACAGTGCATGGTATAAGTGTTCTTAGGAGCCATTCCTATACCAGGATGGCTAGCTAACAATACATACATGGACCGCATAAATACAGCCCATTAAATTTAAATTAAAAGTATCTCCAACTCAGCATTGTTTACATTAATCAAAGAAAAGGGACTTCCCTGGTGGTGCAGTGGTTAAGAATCCGCCTGCCACTGCAGGGTACACGAGTTCAATCCCTGGTCCGGGAAGATCCCACATGCTGTGGAGCAACTAAGCCCGTGCACCACAACTATTAAGCCTGTGCTCTAAAGCCCACAAGCCACAACTACTGAGCCCACATGCCACAACTACAGAAGCCCGTGCGCCTAGACCCCATGCTCCGCAACAAGAGAAGCCACCGCAATGAGAAGCACGCACACCGCAACAAACGGTAGCCCTCGCTCACCGCAAATAAAGAAAGCCCGTGCGCAGCAACGAAGATCCAATGCAGACAAAAATAAATAAATACAATAAATAAATTTATTAGAAAAAATCAAAGAAAAAAAATCCCAAGGCCACTCTGACAACAGAAAATGAAAGGAACTTGGAGTAGAAGGAGACAGTATTCTTAACTGACTTCAGTTAAAATACTGTATTTTGAAGAGCTTGCAAATAAATACAGCCAATTCATTGCTAAGGTCCTTTCAGGGTTTTGGAAAGGGTCCATTTAAGTGGAGCCCTGAAATCTGTGCTTCCTTAATTTCACAGTAAATCAATTTCTCCTGCTGTGTTTTATTCAGGAATTACATGGTAGGATTAAGAGAGAGAAAGAGAGAGAAGAATGAGATAGTATAATTGATGAAGAGTGGGAAAACTAAAAGAGATAGAATAAACATCAAGACTTGATAAAGTACAAAGAGCTCTCAGCTAAGGATAATAATCATAACCATAACAACAATAATAACTAAAAGTTTTGTAGCATTTATTATGTGCCAGTGTGTTTCCATCTCAGAGAAAAAGCTCTACAATTGTTAGCTATAACTATAATTAGTAAATATTAAGGACTCTTAAGTTAATCTGTCATCTTATAAGCATCAAACCCCTGGTTTATAACTGTGAGTACTTTTCACTCTACAGAATCTGAATTCTTGGAGTGAATATCACTCCATCCCCATTGGAGCTCATAATGGGGCTTGAGACTTGATTCTTAAAAACCATGCAACTCACACCCAATTCATCCTGTACATTGCAGGACAGTGATTACAAGTAATAGCAAAGTGTGTAGAAAACTTTCCAAGGAACCAAATGTAGGTGGATGTAACCAAACAAGATTTAGGTTCAAATGTAGGTAGTGTTTATTTAATACCTACTATGTGCTAGATTTTGCCATAAGTGCTTTCACAAATATTAGCTTTATACTCCTCAAACAACAAATAAATCTCCATTCATATGTACTCACTTTAGGGAGACCTAACATTAAAACCCAATGAAGTAAGCCTTTCAAGCAAGCTAGAATATTTTGGAAATTGTCAGCAACTTCCATTCATCAGTATAAATTTAAAAGCAGAATACAGAATGCTTTGGGAAACTAGAAAGTCATATATAGAATTTTCATTTGATCCTTATAATCTAGTTCAAGGGTTGGCAATATTTCTGTAAAGGGCCAAATCATAAATATTATAGGCTTTGCAGCCTGATGGTCTGTGCTGCAACTACTCTAGTCACAGATGAGTGAAGAAATAGCCTGGCCATGTTTCAATAAAACTTTATTTATAAAAACAGACAGAGGACAGATGGGATTTGCCTCATGAGCTATAGTTTGCTGATGTCTGTGTAGTATACTGTACCTGATAATTTAAACATGACTTTTAAGAACAACAGACAGTACTTATATCTTATGGATAATTTAAGTGTTTTTTCAAGGGATATTTTTACTGTTATGATTTGCCTAGGCAGTGGCTCAAGATCTTAATATGAGCATATGTCACAACTCCTATGTCTATGGATTATTTAGATCTTTCGAAGATAGTTAAGTTCTCCAAAAATATTTTGTTGAATCAAATTGACCCTTAGAAAGGTTTAAGTAATATGATAAACCACTAAGATACATAATGATTACATTCATAAAGCACTAGTCTAAGCAAAATGCTTTTCTCTAAAGATAGTGCAAATCACATGCACTCAGATTTTTTTCTTACATGGGAAATTACCATGCTTAAAAAGCTGTATTGTTTGAACTAACAAACATGGCTCAGGATAAAGAGGCTTTAGTATTTTGTTAATACTTAGCATAAATTCAATTGAGTAAAACATATATTTCTGTCTAGTGTTTTGTTTCTCTATTTTCTGTTTGTTTTGTTTTGTTTGTTATTCAGTAATGGGATTAGAGTGAGGATATGGCTGTGCCATCTGATCAACTTAATAAACAGTGAGGTAATGGTAAAGTTTGTGACTTTTTCTACTGCTCTAAGTAAAATTTATGCAAAATACACATCTTCCTAAAGTCTATATTTATTAAAAAGAAAAAATACATAATGTCTATAGAACCTGAAATATTCTGGAAAACAAAACAAAATGAAACTTTGAAAAAAAATAGTCTTACTTTAAATACCCCAGAGGGAGGGAAATGTACTCTGTTGTTGATTTCTATGCCCAGAGCGGCTGGCACAAGATTAAAACAAAGATAACTATAACTACAATAATTATAGTACTATTTACTCTTCTGTTAATATGGCTGTTACAGTGCAGATGCTTACTTGAGAGCTGACTGTCCCTCAAATGCTAAATAGCAGATAAGGACAAAACTCAAATCCCCTTTATCTGTATAAGTGATATTTTTACAATTAAAGACTGTTTACTGGTAATTGGTTGCACATGAAATTGCTGCATAGCTCAGTTTTTAGCATGCGGTTTTAAGAATAAAAGAAATGATTTCCATTCAAGCATATTTTTGATGATTTCTTAGAAAAGTAATGCTGGGGTAATGAATTACTCTTGAGACTATCAGCATTCTCGTAGGTTATCAGTCAAGACAGCAGATGCTTAAGTACACTCCTCTCACCTTTGAGGAAAACAGTTTAAAATATCTATGTGGAGCAATTTACATGATTAGTGCGTGCCTTTCACATACATAACTGAGGACTAGATTTGTGGAAAAGGCTAGCAAATTGCTATTTCTTTTGGATTAAATTTTTGGATTAATTCAACATGATAGATACAATTTCTATATTCATATAAACACTTATGGGTAATTTATGGCATAACATCTCTCTTGGCAAGTATATATAGCTGTTTTATGTTGTCTTTATTATAATAAAAATGTAAAGGAAGGCAATGGAATCTAAAGTTAGTTGGAAATGCAAACCTCTGGTATCTTGTTGAAATCTGAAAGATTTGAAAGTGAAAGATATTGGTATCTTGCTTATATATTAAAATTTGTGAGTGTATCTCCAGAAATCCCCTTCTCAAACCTCACACGGTACTCCCACTAAGTGGGATTTTTTTGTTGTGTTTTTCTTGTTGTTGCCATTGAACTGTAAAAAAATCACCTCCCAAAATGCAGCATTAGGCAAAGAGTGGCTTCCAGAAATGATATTTCAAAAGTGCTGGTATGTTAGCTTTTGGTTTGGATTTTGTTTTCTTTTTTAAAGCACAGCATCCAAGATATTCCCCAAAATATAATCATAGGGCAGAAGATACAGTAGAAAGTTAATAGCAAAATCACCTTTTTTCTACCAAAAGGAATTTCTCCTTTCCTAGGTGTTCAGATACCTGTACTCTGAGTCAGGATGTTTACATTCTCAGCACATCAGAAAGGGAGGAGTGGAATATGTAAGATATGTGAGGAAAAATGCCCCTAATGTTTACATGTGATGTAATCACTAGAAAACAAACAAAAACCTTAAAACTTCAGTTCGCCTCATTATGTTTTATTTTGAAACCTAAAAGTTCTGATCCACATTAGAACATTTTCCACATTATATCCTTATAATGTTACAGAGATCAGTCAATTGCATACAGTTCTTCAGGCTTACATGGAATTGCTAATAAGCAAGCCCCAAATCACCCAAAGTTTAACACTTGGAAACAGAATGGCCTCAGGCTATTGAGAATTTGGAGGGGGAAAGGTATATATTATGTCCCCTCCCCTGATAGAAAAAGTTAGAGTGCCAATGATCATAAACCCCTAGAACCACTGCAACATCACAAATGAACCATCACAAATAAACTCTAACTTATTTGAGCAGACATAAGACACATTGTGTACCAGTAGCTATTGTGAAATATCAAAATTTCACCCAACTCCTTTCAACCGGGTGTAGAAAGTGAGGCAGTGTATTTTCAGTAACCTTTATATTTTAATTTTTCATTAACTAATTTAATTCAAAGTTCTCAGCCAGAGCCACTAAATTAATCATAGTAAAGGCCTTCAGGTTGGATGTGGTCTGGAAGATCAAAAGGAGTCAACATCCCTAGCAAGTCACAGACACCAACATTAGCCACTTAGCACGTAGCAGTGCTAAACATATTAATAACATGGTAAATATTTAAATTTAATATTTAAATTTAGCTTCTTGATGAAACTGCAGAAAACCTAAAGACGCTAAAACTTCTCTTATTGGGAATAGTAAGTAAAATAGGATATAATATGAGAAAGATGCTAAAAGAAGTCTCCTATAGCAACACTTAGACTTCAGAATTTTATAGGTTTTGTAGTACATTAAGGATGAATAAATTTAAAGTGTATGGGGAATAGGGGACAAGGATAGATCAGCACAATAGAAGAAAATGCAAACGAAGATGCTATAAGGAATATTTATGAAGGTTTTTGCAGGGAATGCATTGCAATGTAATGCCTCATAGATACATTTCCAAATGTAAAAGTCAATCTAACAACAAAAATATATGCTAATGAATAACATTAGTAACGGGTCATACTGAATTCCTATTAACTGCTGAAATTAATGTTTTCTAACCATTTCTAAGTCTGCAGAGCTTTTGATCTGTCTTTATTGTATTAATGTCCAAAACACAAAGGAAAACAATAACAACAACAACAAAAAAAGGATGAAGAACAGCCCTAAGGTGATTTTTTTAGAATAATTTCATTTTTGTGTGAGCTTCCAAATGTGGTGACTTCAATTCAGATTGTACTTATTACCACTATAAACAATTATTATTTCAGTGATCATACCAGGCATGGAATGGAGCTATATAAGAAAGTGCTATAATACTAAATTACTGTTAAAGTCTTTTCTTATTGTGTCTATTCTTATTATATTATTATGTATTAAAGAAAAATGATTCCTTAATTAATGAAACTTACAAGTAGTAAGAACTCATTTTTGGTTTTGATATTATTATAAATCTGTAAGTAATAAGCAAGGTTGCCAAGAGTTTTAATTTCTTTCTTCTCACCAACTGAAGAAAGTGCTTAAATGAGTAGAAACTGAGAAGGCAAAAAAATCAGTGGAAGCAGAATATCTTGATAATCATGAGTGGTCAAAATGAGCATATGGGTCAAAGGATTTTCTTTTTTTAGAAAGCTCCCTTTTTTTTTTTTTTTTTTAAAGCCTTATTTTTTTTTTAATTAATTAATTTATTTATTTATTTTGGGGTGTGCTGGGTCTTTGTTTCCGTGCGAGGGCTTTCTCTAGTTGCGGCAAGCGGGGGCCACTCTTCATCGCGGTGCGCGGGCCTCTCACCGTCGCGGCCTCTTGTGGCGGAGCACAGGCTCCAGACGCGCAGGCTCAGTAGCTGTGGCTCACGGGCCCATCTGCTCCGCGGCACGTGGGATCCTCCCAGACCAGGGCCCGAACCCGCGTCCCCCGCACTGGCAGGCGGACTCTCAACCACTGCGCCACCAGGGAAGCCCCTAGAAAGCTCCCTTTAATCAAGCTAAAGTTATACTTTTGAAATTTCTTTTTTATGAGCCATCTCTTAAAATATTTTAATTCATTTCCAAATTGAGAATTTTACAGCACAGCTACTCGTAATACATGTCTAATTAAAAATCCCAATGTTATTTGTATAAATAACCATGACCTAAATTCCAGTGTACTCTTTAAATTTTTAATGAACAACATACTTTTAGTGTCGTCTCAGAATAGTTTCTGATTTCACTTAATATCAACTCAGAATATTTTTGAAAAAAAACCACCATTCGCAGAGTTTATTATTTGTAAACCTGAAATTCAAACCCAAATAGTATAGATTCAGAGGGATGTTTGAATGGAACAATAAAGCGTGTGCTGGTTCTAACTCCTGATTCTGATGTATCTGATATGAGTGAAAATAAACTTATTTTACTTCAGTGGGCTTCAGAAAGAGCTGTGTGTCTACTGGAACCAACATGCTTTCATTTGAGTTTAGGAGGTACACACTGAGCCATGGCCAGGGAATATACTGCATAATGATGAAGAATAAAGGTAAGATTGCTGACTGCATTTCAGGATTCCATGGATGCCTTGGTCTTTTCATGCTGTTATAAAAATAGCATAAACTGGGTGGCTCACAAACTTCGAATACTTACTTCTCACAGTTTGGGGGACTGAAAAGCTCAAGATCATGGCACTGGCAGATCAGTATCTGGGGAGAGACAGACAGTGCCTTCTCCCTGTGTCCTCACATGGTAGAAGGGCCACAGAGAGCTCCAGGGCCTCTTTGATAAGGGCATTAATCCTATTTATGAGGGCTCTGCCCTCATGAACTAATCACCTCTCAAAGGCCCCACCTCCTAAAATCATCACCTGGGACATAAGGTTTCAACATATGAAAGGGGACACAAATATGCCTCCATAGCCATGGGTACACTGGAGTACTTTAACTGGGAGATGGAGGGTGAAGGTTGAGTCTTTAAGGATATATGTAAACAATTATAGAATTATGCGAGCAGAGATACTACTTGAAAAAAGCTTACGTTTATGGCAGGGATTGAGTTAAATAGGAATGTGAGAAATTGTGTGTTTAATCCCAACAGTATCTTGGCAGTATTAAGCATTGGAGCCCACAGCTAGGACCCTGAAAAACCTCCTGCCTCATTTTAGGAGCAATGTGGCAAAAGGCCTGCATCTGGCTTTACATAGTAGTTTGGCTACTTTCAAAGAAAAAGGTAAAAAAGATAACTATGTATAGTAAATACATTAAAACAATAGCTGTAAGAAGTAAATAAGCATGATAATTAAAAGATTCATTACCTGATGGGGCTAAACTTTTATTCTTTTTTCTTCATGGAATAGCATGTATGTCCTGTAAATAACATTATTCCTCCATATAATTATTTTTAAATACTTATGGATTTTGGAGTCAACGTATGCTTACTTTTGACCGCGCTGCTCCTAACTCCTTTCTGTGTTGACCCTGGAAGTTTCCAATCTTGAGTGGTGTACACAGCAAGAGAAGATATATAGGCTTGGCCAGGTTCCAAAACCATTAACTCTTTCACTAAGCCCTGCTAAGTTATTAGTTTCCATGAAGCTCAAAGTATCTTCTGCAGTTTGTTACATCATACAGAGCCTATAGCAAGCCTCAGAATTAGAGCAGACATCACTATGGTTTTATTCTCCTTTAAAAAAAAATACCTCTTGATTAACTAGTGGACCCTGATAGAAAGGAAACAACTGACTATGAAAGCCAAGCTGCCATCATCGGTTTCCAGGGGCCCATCAATTAACTATAACCAACAAGATTTTGTCTTCAAGTGAGAGTCTATACGAGGAATGGGCCTGAGTAGGTACTGAAGTCATATGTGTATTTCATAAACAGTGAGCTTATACTGTCATCTGGCCTACTCCTGCCATAGTGTTGGTTTTCCTTCAATCCACCTTTATGATCTCATGGAAAGCTCCTTTTAAACATTTGAATAAAGATTAGAAAAATGGTGTAAATATGCTTAATAAATGCAGCTGGGGTGCAAACATTAGCCTACCGTGTAGCTAATGCATTTCAATAGCATTCAGAAATATCCTAGAAAGAAAATAGAAATGTTAAAACTTTTCATGGCCCGAATGTCAAGAAGTGCATCTTGCTTTTTACTTTTCCAGGAAGAAAAGTGTGCTACAATCTATGGCAATTTGTGGAGGGAGGTTAATTTTTATAAAAATGATCAAGGGCTTCGTAGGAACAAGAATAATTTTTTTTGTTTTGTTTTGTTTTTTTTTTTTTAAGATTTTTTTGATGTGGACCATTTTTTTAAAAATTTATTTATTTATTTATTTATGGCTGTGTTGGGTCTTCGTTTCTGTGCGAGGGCTTTCTCTAGTTGTGGCAAGCGGGGGCCACTCACTCTTCATCGCGGTGCACGGGCCTCTCACTGTCGCGGCCTCTCTTGTTGCGGAGCACAGGCTCCAGACGCGCAGGCTCAGTAACTGTGGCTCACGGGCTCAGTTGCTCCGCGGCATGTGGGATCTTCCCAGACCAGGGTTCGAACCCGTGTCACCTGCATTGGCAGGCAGATTCTCAACCACTGCGCCACCAGGGAAGCCCAAGAATAAATTATTAATAAGAAGTTTAGGGAAACATTGTATAGAGGGTCCTTTCAGAGTGGGTCCAGAGTATGAGAATATGCATAGTTTGCAAATGCTCATCATTATAGCTCTAACCATCAAAGAAACCCATACTTACCAAGTGCAGCAACTTCAACTGCTCTGGGGACGTGAGTCAACAAACTCAATGTTTTCCCAATAAAATTAATAGCCAAAAGGACCATGATGGGGGGAAAAGGCAGTAGACTGTGAATAAGTTCAACAATAGTCCTCTCTTCAGCAAACTGGACTGACTCTCCTGTTGTTGAAATGCAAAATTGATGCTTATTATCATAAGTAGCAAAAAACTTCACTCTCCAGTATGATTCCAAAACCATATAATGGAGATGATCCCCTATGAACAAGGTAACGGATCAGTGCCTGGCACATGGTATAAATATTACCTATTATGATCATCATGACTAGAGGTTCATATGCATTCTAATCAGACACAGAAGAGTAGTAATTTACCCCTGATGGATTAGATACCTTAATTCATTTTACCCGACATGTCTCTGCTAGCATCACCATTCATTGGGCTTAGGAAAAAACCTTGCAGTGTTAAAGTGAAATAGGTTCTATACTATGAATCAGAGATGAAATGTATTAATGAACCCACTTAGTGCTTCCTGATACCTCCTTACTGAGTGAGAGAATCTAATGGATGACCAAAACACATTCAGGTAGGGCTTCCAAAGTCACATATTCCGTAGGAATACAGATTTTGATTATAAAGTGCATTAAAGAGTCTCTCAACCAACTAAAGTGATGGATGGAGGAAAAGAAAATGTGAAAGGGATGGTAGAGGAAGGATGTTTTAAGGCAAGCTTTGGTTAATTGATTAGCTGTAGAATGAGGAATGTAGTCTCCAACTGATTTCCATTTTTTTCTTCCTTTTTTTCCCAACATTAACTGTGAAAAGTGTTGGTGGAATTTACCTTTAAGATTTTTGATTATAAGTTGCCATACATAAAGAAAGAGTTCCTGGACATGGATGTAGATACTGATGGAAACCTTCTGTGTCCCCCATTGGGGAAAATGTAAGTTCAGGTCCCATTACCCCAGAGTTAGTTAGGCCAGAGCATATTTTGGGGAATAAAAGAGGAAGAATGATGTATATAAATATTTACAGTTCAAAATAGTGAAGTGCAGCATTAACTTATATCTGATTTTGTTTAACTAGAACCTCAGTTACCTTTCTACTTTTAAGAATTCTAAATATGTGAGTTCGAAGAAAGAGAAGTCTATGCCTTTTACTCTCAAAGCTAAAGGGGGCCAGAAGTCACTCTCCTCAGCTGCTATGAATCTCTGCACTGGACTGTGGCATTGTCTCAGTCAACCAGAGGTCCCCAACTGGTTCAGGATCTAGTGTTAGTGACAGAAAGTCTTGTAACATTTCACAGAGATGATGTACAGCAAGGGCGTCAGTGTCCCCTGAATGATGAACCACCTAATAGCACACACCCAATGATGGAATCCCCTTCATACTGTTTCTATGGTATAAAGATGGGTATATTTTTGGCTGCCTGGTTTCACTTGGTTTCTTTCCATATTCTGACCCTAGTTCTCCAAGGCCTCGTCTGCTGACTCTTTGAATTACTTAATATCATTGCATTAAGTTTACTTTCTACTTAAGTTAACCAAGGTTAATTTTGCTGATTATTAATTCTTATCAATAAATATATGATATGGAATATAATCTATGAAAAATTTGGGGCCTGGCACCTGCCAGCATATCATGTATGCTATAAATGATGGTTCTTACTCCATTCTTTTTATTTTCTATCAACTCAAAGAAAAGAGTAAATAGCTCTGTTAATAACAACACATTCAGTTAAAATAACACTAGCTACTCTAACAAAAACAAAAGCACATAACATAGGTAATGGGCAATATATGATATTTTATTTTTAACTCATGTATAATCTAAAATAAGTGCTTTTGATCTATAGTTCTTCCCTAATTAGTGAATGAGAGACCCCAAATTCTTCCATCTCATACCTCTGCCAACTTCAACACAGAGTTGTAAAGGCACTGAGCTTGTCTACATAAGCTGACGGCATGAGGAAGAGTATGGAAAATCTTACATGGGCAGTTTCCGTGGGCCAAGCCTGGAAGTGATGCATGTCATTTGTTTGCATTCCATTTGCTGGACCTCAGTGACACAATCACACCATAATGCAAGGGATGCTGGAAAATGCTCTCCATCTATTTGCCTAAAAGGAAGAAAAATGAATTGACAAAGAGCTAACATGTCTTAGTGACAAATAATAATCCTCCTTTTTGTATCTTCCAGGAGCCAGTAGTATACTAAGCACTTTATATCCATAACCTGACTCATTAAGTCATCACAACAACAATGAAAATAGACATTATTTTGCCCACTTTATACATGATGTAATTTAGGTTTAGAGAATTTAATTTTTCAAATACTGTACAGCTTTGCATCAAAAGAACTGGAAAATATACACAGATGGTTCTACCTGAAAAACTGATGCTTGTTATACTATGGTACACTACCTTTTCATTTTCATCAAAGCTGTTACATTTCTCATATCAAACATACTTGGAAACAAAACCATGGTTGAATCAGGATTATTGTTGAACTGTACCCTTTTACCAGTAGTCACTTGGCCAAAAACTCAAATAATATGTTTCTTACTAAATTTTATACAAAACAATGATTTGGACCAGAAATACATAAACTATCAGAATGCTTGCAAGAATGCACATCTCCTATGTTTGTTATATTATTTTGAATCTTTGAGTTATTCCATATTAAAAAATCTCTCAATCTGTGCCCCATAGTAGACTTAAATCTAGTTTGGGGGCTAAAGAATAATTATTGAATACTTTACATTTCATGTATGGCAAATTTAGAAAATGGCATTAGAAAAATCCTGATAATTGAAGCTATGATATTTCATGAGATAAACATATAGGTACAAAGACATGATATATACTTATTTCTAATTTCCCACCAAGACTATCCAAAATTACTATGCCATTTGCTTGTGAAAGTTGCTTTTCTTAAGAAATATTTAATGGTACGTTCAAGTCAATTCCTTAGTATATAGCAAATAAGGTTATTTTTGCCCTTTATTGGATGATTGTAACTTTTATTTTCCTACTGTATCAACAAGGAAAGATGAGCACACCTTTCACATCCACAAGTGAAAAATATGAAATGAACAAGGGACCAAAAATATAATTCTTTTTCATAAAATATATTGCTCACTTTGTGAAAGAAAAGAAAGTCTACAGTTGTACAGCCCAGTGAGGACAGCTTAAATGGGTTTTTATTCAGAAACAAAGGCTATTGAAAGAACACATTTTCTGAATGGCAATTGAAACTTATAGGAATAAATGTAAACTCTTTCTCTGAAAGGAATAGCTGATAAAGGCATAAGTCTTATTATCCATGAAGCAGAAAGTATAATATAATCCCAAAGTCTTCGATTTTAAATAATAGATTTTCAGAAGACTTCTTCAAACAATAGCTCAGAAAGTAATAGAGCCTTTTTAAATGAAGATATTATAAAAATCATTTTATGAAAAGAGAACGTTTTCTGAGGAGCAAAGTTTTTCATTGTTTCTTTCTATTCATAGTTTACTTTGCAAACTGAGATCTTGCAAGTTGAAGGGAATTCATATGCAAATATCATAGATTTTTGCAGCCAGACATTAAAAAAAAAATGGATTATAAGGCTTTCTTTTTCATTCAGTCAGGATCATCGTATGCTCTTCCTTTTTCCATGTTATTAATAGAGAAAATTATAGATTTTCATTTTATTTACTATCTTCAAATCACTTTCACACTTCTACAACGATCTTTGTGGTAAGGCTATCCATGGTCTTTAGAGAACTACTCAGAAGAAGAAAAGAGAAACTAAAGTGATATTATCCAAAAACCCACATTTTTTTGTTTCAATTTTTTCTCTTATAAGTAAATTATTTTTATTCGAAAGTCAAAATTTCCATATCAATAAATAGAGTTTCCTGGTTAAGTTGAAGACCTTTACATTATAAGTCTCCCATTTATTTTTTTCTTTTGCTTTGCAGAAGGAAGATACATCAGAGATTGAGTTTAGATGCCCCTTCCCCAGGATGAGTCTATTATAAACACACACACACACACACACAATGCATCCATAGGTTATAATCACAAATATAGGGGGAAATGATATTCCTACAACAATAAAATGTAAAAAGGGCTGGATCCCTTATCTATAAAGCATATTGTTACCATTACACTTAGCATTCTGAGTATGGATGAACATCTAAATTGTATCTTTATATCTGTAACTATAGATTGAAAAAAAAAAGTACCTCAGTATTTTGTTGATTACACTGTGGGTTCTGGCTCTCTGTAGTAGCTTCCATTCTAAGGTAACTGTAGAACTTGAAAATGTAACTATACAAATAGATATTGTAAACTCCAGAGGTAGAGAATGAGTTTTCACTACTCTTTGTTTTATTTGAGGGCTAAACTAACTGCTTGAACAACATCAGCTTTGTACAGGCCAATTTAAAAGCGAGACTTCCTTTAAAGCAGAACCTTGCAAAATAAAATAGTCACTCCATGAAGGCTACTTTGCATCGGGCACATTTTCTGTGGCCTTTATCTGACTAGATATTGACAGAATATTTGAATGAGAAATCATATCTAGGACTTCATTAGTCAGTAACAAATCAGCTTTTGCAAAATGCCAATATGTCATTAACACCTTAACAAAAATTAATTTATTGGATTTATCAAGTTACCCACGAATTTACACTTTCAAAACTCCCAAGAGTTCAATAATTAGGTAATTCGTGCTTTTTAGAAAATGTCGTCTGCAAGATTAAGAGGCTCTTCATGGGTCATTTGATCATTTTTACTCTTATACCTGGCCAGCTCCAAAGCGTACAGCCTGAACCCAGCCCTTCAAGGGTTATCCACTATACGCGTGGACCATGGCTTGCCCTCAGCCCCACAGTCCCAGAGAAATGAGTCCCAGGAGATTATAAAAAGAGAAATGTCCAGTGTGGCACCCGCAATTTAGGGCTCACGAAAGAGAAACTCAAGAATTATTTTATATAAAATCTTTAAGCTCCTTGTGCAATACAATATTTGTGAAGCTTCAAGCAATAATCTCCTCACTCAGCCTCTTCCAGCAGGGCATGAAAGCTACAGGGTGTTAGGTGATACTTATACTGATTGTTTTGCCCCTTGTAGTCTCTTTTCCTTTGAAACATCAACAACAGAATGAGGAAAGGTAGCTCCATCATTATCAAGGCAGCTTTATGAACTCACACTGAGCAGAGTATGGTATATATTTTTTACGTATTAGTGGGAGGAATTCTTTGATTTTATGCATGCAATTAAAAATACTGCTAGCATCAGATCTGTTCTATGAGCTCATCATTCAGGAGCCATTTATGTAATGAAAAATATATCACTTCAGAGGACACAGTGGAAATGACATTACAAATAACTACTATGAATATTTGTGTACAAGTTTTTAAATATGTTTTCAATTTTCTTGCTTAAATACCTAGGAGTGGAATGACTGAATCATAATGTGGGTTTATGATCAAATAAACTATCCAACTTAGGGATTATCTTTGAACTTTTCTATATCATTAAGTAATTTTTTTTTTTTAAATCAAATTATCATTGGGTTTTGGGCATTAAATCTTATGGTTACTCCACAATTTATTAAACTAATTTCCAAGGTTTGAATGTTTAAGTTATTGCCATATTTTAACCCATTAAGTATATATTAGTAAATAATATTTTCATTTATAAGTCTTTATCAACTCTGATTACTTCTTTAAAATATACAACTGTAAGTGGAATTACTGGAATTATTGGATCAATAGAGTTACCTTTTCAAAGACTCTTTGTAGAGTAGTTTTAGGTATAGAACAATTTTGAGAGGAAAGTATAGAGATTTCTCATATATCCCTCCCCCACACGTGCAAAGCCTCCCCCATTGTCAACATCAATCCTCAGAATGGTACATTTTTTTTTTAACCAAGGATGATCTGATATTGACACATCATAATTACCCAAAGTCCATAGTTTACCTTAAGAGTTATATATTTTTAAGTCTCCTCTTATAGACTGTGAAATTGATTTTCTGAAAGGTTAAAAAATATATATATTTTCAAAGAGTGAAAAAAAATCTGAATTAAACTTTTACCAAAATAAAAAGTTTTTCTACATTTGGTAGAATTTCAGAATTAAAAGGAACAACAGACTTTCCCTAACCCAATCTTTTACCTAGTCCTTGTATATCCTCTGTAAAATACATAGAAGTACTTTTCCAGGCCCTGCTTGGGTAAGAGAGTGTATGGGTTTTGTCTGTTGTTGGACTGCATTAATAACTGAAAAGAGTTTCCTTCCAGTGAGCAGTGATCTGCCTCATTTTAGCATTTCCCACATTTTACCAAGTTTCAGATAAACAGAAACCATAGTCCAGCTGAGGTTCTGGGCCAAATCTATACACTTCATGCAGTGTAGAAATGAAGACATGGGAATTTGCTGTGCTCCAAAAAATGTTCAGCTCTATCTGGACTTCACTACTTCTCTGGCTGTGTATCAGTCTTTCTTTGACCAATAAGTATAAGTTACTAATTAATAGTGAATGTAAAATAACTAGCTCAATGTTTGGCAAATTTCAAATACTGAATGAATACTGGATATAATTTCTATTAATTTTTAATAATTACTATATTACTTGTATGTATAGAATATGTATTTATGATTTCTGTTTCTAATTTTGAAAAAAATAAATTTGATAAGCTTAGTTGCTAATTCCTCTGTCTCTTTTTTGTTTTTGAATTATTTCAACTGATAATTTGTTCTGAAGCAATGAAAAAAAATACAACTTCTAATGTGATGGTTAATTTCTTGTGTCAACTTGAGTGGGCCATGGGATGCCCAGTTATTTGGTTAAATATTATTCTGAGTGTTTCTATGAGGACGTTTTTGGATGAGATTAAGATTTAAATTGGTAGACTGAGTAAAGCAGATTGCCCTCCATAATGTAGATAGGCCTCATCTAGTCAGTTGAAAGCGCAAATAGAATAAAAGGCTGAAACTTCTCTGAGTAAGAGAGAATTCTTTCTGCCTGATTGCCTTTGAACAGAGACATTGGCTTTTTCCTGCCTTCATACTCAAACTGAAACATCAGCTCTCCCAGGTCCTCTAGACTTCTGGCCAGTGAACTGGAAAAAACAAAACAAACAAAAACAAAAAACAAAAATCATTGGCTCTCCTAGATCTCCAGCTTCCTGACTTACCCTGCACATCTTGGGAATTGCCAGACTCCATAATCATGTGAGCCAATTCCTTATAATTAGTCTTCTTACTGTATATCCTTTCTGGAGAACTCTGATAAATACACCTAGCTTATAGAATTCAACATAATGAACTAAGCACTGCATTTGGAAGTATAGAAAACACAGACTTGTAACACTGCCCAGCTTCCTTAGAATTAAGTCAGGAACCTGGAGGTTAAGTTCTTTCTTTCTTATTCAGTAACTGAAATTGGAGTAAGACTACAAAATAATTTCACACAAAAGCTAAAAGCAATCTATCTGGGAAAATAATGTGGATACATCTAAGAAGAAAGCCCGAAGCTCTTATTCCTAGCCCTACAAGTCATCCAGTTCTCCTTCGTGTCCATCTTGACTGAGAGCCTTAATGCTAGTTGCAAGTCAGAGCAAGTGTAACTAGCAAAAAAGCCCCTAGGACTGATATGAAAGCCACAGTTTGAAGAGTATGAAAAATTACTAGCTATTGAGAAAAGAACTCATTTCTCTGTAAGTACTTGCTTGAAGAAACCAACTGGAAATCTGAATGATAAAATAGAGATTCACTCAATCTTGGTGTCTCCCTCCCACCTCACCCACTCCCTCCAAACAAAAGCTTATTCAACTTTACGGAAAGAAAATTGACAATTTCTCCAGGTTGACCTTTATCTTTTTTAGACAAATTTCTTTTTAGTGGTGGGGTAGTCTTCCAAGGTCTCAAGAGATTGTTTTCAAGGATATATTAGTTTATTTTAGAGAGGTACAGAGCTTTACTTTCTAACATTGTGCTGGCTTAAATGTATTCAAATACATTGTCTACTTTGAAATGTGTTTTTGAAATGTTTTGCAACCATCCTGTATTTATCTCTGAAGTGGAAATTAAGCACATACTTCTCTGTGCATTCAAAATATCTGTATATATCCTTCTTTTAAGTTTTTTGTATCATTATTATTTCAAAGAATATATCAGAGTGGCCTCACTGAAATATATTTAAATGATTATTCAGTTACGTTATTTAAGTAGATGGTATTTTATTGCAACTTTATATTGGAGTTTTAAATGAATGTCATAGTATTTTAAAATACTTTCCCACAATTGAGATAATCCTTGTTTAAAATAGAAAGCAAAGAATAAAAAAGGACCGTATTTCAATGTTCCATTTCTTGCAAATAAACATGGGTTTTACTTCGTGCATTTCCTAAGAAGTTCTTGGACCTCTTCATTCAGGGTTTTCAATGATTCCCTGTGTAGAATGGGTACCCAAAATATACATTCCATTCTTAATTTTTATCAGGATAGGGGAAGCAAAAATTTAGCTATGCATCTATCTTTGTTGCTGTTGTTCTTGCTGTTCTTGTTGTTGTTGACATTAAATGCTGGCCAAAGCTGGCAAAAAAGAAAGATTTATTTTTCTTGGGGAACACTGGATGTATAATCCCATGGTCAGGAAAGTGTTTAAGCTGTCACCATTCTATAGCATAGATTTTCCAAAATCACCCATCATTTCCTATGATCTACTTCAAGTCCTTAGGCAAGCAACAATGCTGCAAAGTAAGTCAGCTACAGATTTCACTGGACAACCCTTCTAGAATCGCAACTTCACTCGTTGAAGCAGTTTGACTGGGTTATCTGTCAGAGTTTGAACATGGTATCTGGAGGCGGCTGATACAATCTATTTGAACAATCTTTGTCTTTGCCTATGACTTTTAATAACAAAATTATAAAAATAAGTCCAGGAAACTATTGCCTAAGATTATAATTAATACAGTGTGCTTCTAAGCTTTATATATGTCACAACAACAACAGAACATCAAATGAGAAAAAGTTCTCAAATGTAAGATAGTCCATAGAGAAAAGCCAATAGATACAGAATCATAAAACGCTGACTCTATGCAGCTACAAGTCCAGGGGAAGGAGAACCTTTGACATAACTACTGTTAGTCTGATATAAACTAAGGGAATATT
The DNA here is from genome assembly GCF_965194825.1 of Balaenoptera physalus. NCBI lineage: Eukaryota > Metazoa > Chordata > Mammalia > Artiodactyla > Balaenopteridae > Balaenoptera > Balaenoptera physalus. The sequence continues at coordinate 95,929,505 of NC_138884.1, forward strand.
CTGATATATGATTCAGAGGAAGCACTGGATAAATTTTTTGCCTTCTGGCTGCAGATGACATTGAAGGAAGGATGGACAAGGACTGATTTGGCTTTGGTCAGGATGTTTGCCTGCCTGGATGTATTACTACATGTAGGATTTATATCTAACTCTTTAAAAAAATGGGTGAGGAGGAAATTTTGAAAGAAATCTATTCCAGAAGTTTCATTAGCCCACAAAATAATTTGATATCGTCAATATCAAGAAAAAAAAATCTAAGAATTAATTTCCATCTACCTATGGCTATCAGGAGGAAAAATTAACTTTTATAAAGGAGGGGCACATATAACTATCAGAGACAATTGTGTGTGTAAATTTAAGTTAACTTCACTTTTATAATTTCAAATCTATTCATTGTTTTTTTTTTAATTTTTTTTTAATTTATTATTTTATGGCTGTGTTGGGTCTTCGTTTCTGTGCAAGGGCTTTCTCCAGTTGTGGCAAGCGGGTGCCACTCTTCATCGCGGTGCGCAGGCCTCTCACTATCGCGACCTCTCTTCTTGCGGAGCACAGCCTCCAGACGCGCAGGGTCAGTAATTGTGGTTCACGGGCCCAGTTGCTCTGCGGCATGTGGGATCTTCCCAGACCAGGGCTCGAACCCGTGTCCCCTGCATTGGCAGGCAAATTCTCAACCACTGCGCCACCAGGGAAACCCTATTCATTGTTTTTTTTTTTTCAGTGAAATAGTAACTATAAATGTAGTTTATATATCAAAATATATATTTATCGTGATTATAAATGATTTTAGTAATTTTATTAACAGAAATATCTTCTATGAGTTTTATTTGATAGCCAAATAGACATCTATTTTAAAAATGTTCAACCCAAAGATTGGCAAAGTTTATAGCAAGGGCCTAATGGTCTGCACTAGTAGATAGTTATGTATAATTCTGTTAATTGAATGCATACTAGGACAATTCTTTAAATATAGACAAAGTACTTATTGAAACATATACACACAATGTATTTGATTTTATTTATTTATTTTTTATTTTATATATATATATATATATATTTTTTTTTTTTTTTTTTTTTTTTTGGGACACTCTGCATGGCTTGTGGGATCTTAGTTCCCCGACCAGGGATTGAACCCTTACCCCCTACAATGGAAGCACAGACTCTTAACCACTGGACCGCCAGGGAATTCCCTGTATTTGATTTTAAATCAGACCATTTTATACAATCTAAAAGTGTCCAAATGATTTTTGAGGTAATTTCTGGAGCTTAAAAAATTTTGATTTTTCTGGAGTACCTACACTTATGGCCTAAAATGCAAATATAAGACTTTTGGCCCCATCGAGCTATATGCATTTTCAATAAGACATAATTTAACCCATGATGTATAAGTGTTCATTTGAAATTAGTTAATATTAACTCATTCCTGTGTAACTTGACTTTCTTTTCAGTTTGTAGTGTAGACATGTTCATTATGCATGTAACATTACAAAGTACTTCTGCTAGATGCCAGGGAGTCAAGGTAAACTTTTGAATATAAGAATTTTTGTCAATGTGTTTGAAAGAAATAAGATTTAAAATAACATCAAACAAGTAGAGCAAGTGGAGCTCAAGTGTTCTTATAATATGATGCTGTCTCAAAGACACGGTGGAAGCACTCCCAACTCTCACTCTTCACTATGTTTTAGCAGTAGGTTTATTGCCCCGACTACACTTACGGTCAAATAAATGAATGTTCTGGAAAATGCACTTCTTGGTTTGTCACTAGTTTATGATAGAAATATCATAACCTTTACTGTTTATTCAAAGTTGGTTATAACCTGCTCTGTATATCATGGCATGAACTCAGTGTAGCATTCTGTTTAATAGACAAAAATCATAGGAAGTTAAGTCTTAGATGAAGGAAAATAAATTATACATTTATGAGCAATCTAAATAACCGGCTTTCATGCTTTAGATGTATCTTTCCATTCTTTTATTAAAAAAATATCTATTGAAGACCAAGTAGAGGCTATAAACTTTGCTAGATGCTGGTATTTTAAAGATGAATAAGACATGCTTTGCTAGATGCTGGTATTTTAAAGATGAATAAGACATGCTTTCAGCTCTCAAGTTGTCTAAATTCCGGCCAGGGATATTACAGTAAACCCACACTCTAATAGTTGTGTATTTAGGAATTTCACAGTCATTTGTTGTTTGTATCTCAGAAAAGCACAGCCAAAATTCATTCTCTAATGTCCCAATTAACACATATGTACTCCACATAGTTGCCTTTGGGTATATTTAATTTCTGATAATGAAATAGTATAAACTCTTCCAAAACTGTGAAACCTGTTTAAATCTATTATTTTTAAATGCATATGCCTTCGAAGAAACTAATTAAATCAATTAAACATTAAAATTGGAACATTAAAGCATGACAAAAACTGTTTCCTTAGAACTCTAATAATTTGTGTCTCTCACAATCTCTCAGGAAATAATGATTAGCATTTCCCTTAGGACTCATGAAAGAGTTCCTTCGAAGAAAAAGATGCATTTTAAAATACTAGAATTTTTTATTGCCTTAAATTTATTTAGCATGAGTGTCATTCCATACTTCTCATTCACTCTTACATTTAACACTTTGATAATATTTAGGTTAAAAATGTTACTTAGTCTGTCCTACTTCCATCATTCAGAGAGAGTCCTCTTTGTGTTTTATTTCGCTAATTCGAATCTGTTTTAATTTGTTAATCCCTGTGATCTACAATTTCTTCCTAGAAGTAGGTTTTACAAACTAAGTAGTATCTTCCAGGTTATTGGAGCACCATTCTATAAACATAGGAAGCCAGAATGTTCTGAATGATACGCTTGTGGTTTAAATAAATTAAGAGTTTCTAAAACTAGCTACTTCATTCCAAGAGAATTATAAAGGTTGTAAATTGATATATCTTAGTTCTTTAAAGAAGAATCTTATGGATAGCACCATTGTGTTTTTGAGAGCATAAAATACTAGTTTTATTTGGAACTGGGCAATTTATATAATTTTAAATGCAATAATAAGAATGATAAAATGAGATATTAGTAGTAATATTAACATCATTTTGGGCTAGAGAAGCCAGTAATCTTCTAATTATGCTTTAACCCAATGATACCTCTTTCCCGAAAAGTCCTTCAGGGAGATATCTGTGCAAAACGGCACAAGAAATAAAGGAAATGGTGCTGTATTAATAATGTCACAACTCTGGTTAACTAGATTGGACCAAACTGAGAGTGTTCTGCCTAGACTAAAGGTTCTAACTCTAAAGAGTAATTAAAAGCCACTTGTTGCAGTACAAGAATAATATTAACCAAAAAAATAGGAAGAAAATGCATACATGCCTACTGAAATGTACCAACATGGCCAGAAAATATCTTCACTTCCTCTCCATCAGGTCTACTTAGGCTGGGTCTAAGGAAGGTGGAGATTCAGAAGAGGAAGACAAAGATAGTTGGCTTGACTCCATAGAATCAGGATTACTTCATCTTTTCTCTGTTGCCTCATGTAAGTTGATATATAAAGCCTCATGAACTGGCAAACTGTTAGGAAGGATCTAGACAACAACAAAAAGAGTCATAGAAATTACTTAATACAAAGATACCCCCATATTAAGCAAGTAATACATAGACAAGAATAACAAAAGATGTAATTAAATCTGTGTCCTCTGTCAAATCCAGCCCAGCTTGACTCTCATACTGTTCACCACATACCTTTAAACTTGAAATAAAGAAAACTCAGATAAATAGAATTCACTGTGGAATCATTTGTCTCTAACTTCTTATTAGAGTTTAACAGTGACTAAACTTTAAACCATCAATTATATTGCATATGTCCTAAGTAAATTTTACTGATTCCTCTATTTTGCTCTAGAGATTCTCATATTCAGGGGTAGAGAATATCTGATGGTCTAGTTATATAAAATTTATTCAATTAAATTAACATTTACTGTGCCTGATGCAATGAAGAAAGCAACAGGGTTAATATTGCTGTCATGGAGCTTATATTATGTGGTAGGACATAACACATGAATAGATATGTAGAATGCTTAAGTATACAATTAAAATCAAGGTAAAAATGAAACAGTTGTCAAATTTTATCTCTCTCTCTCTCTTTCCTTTTGTTTTCACTTCTTTCTTTTATTTGACCTGCCTTCCCAGGGGAGGACCTGAAACTTTGGAGACAGCAAGGCACTAATCAGGAACCTAGGTGTAGAGCAGTGGAAATGGGAGCCTGAGTCCTGAGCAGGTGTTATGCAGTCAGCAAGGGACACAGGCTGGTCCTGTGCTCCCATTGGGACCGAAGAGAAAGTAAAATATCACTTTTCCTATGTTTCCTATTACTCTTTCCTTGGTTTGTATGTCCTTGGGTAGCTTCAGGAATCTTTCCGTCTTTCACCTGATCTTTTGTGCATTATGTTGTCAATATAAATATCCTAAATTTGACCTACTTCATTCTTGGAGCCACCATATATGACTGCCCTCTTCTCAGGAATTGGGTCCTTTTTGTAAAACATTAACCACTGTCTTTGGGACTTTAACCACTGGTCATACTGAGGATAAACCTTCTGTAAAACCTGAATGCAGAGCCTACCTGCCTGGTTCTATTGGCTCCTAAGTCCTCCTGGGACTCAGAGCTTTGCTCTAGCTTTATATCTGAACTGATCAATATGCAAATGGTGCCTCTCATATAAGTGGACTGGATTCAAACTTAAGATCATCAGGAGAGACCAACTCCTGCCCAAATTTTCTGTCATCATTTTTATTTATATCTAATCAGAGTCAGGTTCTTAAACCTTGAATATTTCAATTTTTTTAAACAGCCTCAGTGTTTTGTTTCCATAAAAAATCAAAAAATGACTCTCTTTTTTGCTTTTCAATATGTTTCTTTCAAAGTTTGTAGACATTTCAATTTTTCTTTTGTATATTTTTTTCTAACTTTCTCAACACTCCTTCCCTGAACAGCGTATATCCACCATATTCATTACCCTATTTTGAATAAAGCATGAACACATGCTAGACAGTTATACTTTAACATTCCTATTCTAATCACTCTTCCTAACACTTGCACCCTTGAGCCCTATGTTTGAGATGGGTATTTGTCTACTAACATTCACTAACTTCTTCCACAGTACAGATTTATTACTCAAAAACTGCTTTCTAACCAGACAATATACTTCTTAGCTACTGTTTCATCTTGTTTGGCCATATGACTAGCTTTTGTCAAAGAAATGAGCAAAAGTATCCCAGTTCTGGTTTAAGGCTTCAAAACACAAATCCATGCTCTCTTATTACTTCCAATAGCTATGTGCAAATAATGATAAGGAAATAGGGGATTGTGGAGCTAGAGCCCCCAAATGGAAGAATCCTGGGTCACTGTATCACTAAAGGGAAGAAAGACATGCTACAACCAAGAATAACAGAAAAGAATTTTTTCATAAATAATAAATAAGATTATTTTTCAGATATATATTTTGGATCATTTTATTATCACCACACACTTGTGTTAACTAACTAAAACAACCTGAACCCTTTTAATCCAAATAACTTTGATGTTTTTCCATTGGGAAGTCTTTTGTGGATGTTCCTAGACTAGTTTGCGTGTTCCTCCTATGTGCTCCCTAAGTCCATGTTATATCACATATAATGTCTATCATTAAGCCATATTACATAGTTTTAATTTAACTTCCCAAGTAGACTGTATTTGTTTTTGCTTGCAGAATAGGAGTAGTTTCTGCCTCATTCTGGATAACATCCCCAGGACCTAGCCTTGTGACTCGGAACATATGAAGTCCTAAATAAATATGCACTCAAGTAAGAAATGATAGAACATATAGAAATGATTGGAAAGCCACATTGATTTAAGATCTAAAGGCTCTAGTGACCCCTCAGAAAGTCAATAAATACATTAATTTGAAAACAGTGTTTTCCCTTATTTATTCATTGAATGTCTTTTAAAATAAGGCCTTACAACTTCACTAAAAATATTTCCAAATGAACAGTTGCATAAGCTTATTTTATTAAATGCTAGATTTGTAGAATTTGAAAATAGTGTTCATAATACCATGTGAGAGTTAAAAAAAAAATCTAATGAATGTGCTAATTTTTCTTATTTGCTGCAAAAATAGTAGTCAATATTTGTGTCATGCCCATCAATATGCCTCATATACTTATTTAACATTGATATGTTAAATATAAATAAAAATTAAAAGTGTTAGTGGCTACGCATATATGCATTTTGTATGATTAATTTTCAAAAGAAAAAATTATCAACAGCGAAAACACTTCAGAAATGTAGTTCAGAAATTCAAAGAAGCTTTTACTAGATTAACCAACCATGTGAAAATAGCGTCTTTGAACTATAGATATTTTTGCTTAATATGACAGCTAACTAAGCTTCTCTTAAGTACAATTTTTCTACAGAAACTGAAAAGCTTTTCCAACTCATTTATAGATTGGACATTTTTATATATTCAAAGGGAGATGATGCTTGCTTCCTTACCTCTTCAATTTTTGGTGCTTGCACTCCTAAATAAAATAGATTTTTTTCAGGTTAATCGCCTTTAGCCAGAATCTGAACTGTTTCTTGTTAAATTCAATTGCTTTTAGGCTTAAGCTACTTTTTAGATGTCCCCTTTCATAATTAAGATAAAATCCTCAATTAAAATCCTTTCTGAAAGAGTTCTGGTTTACTGTCCGCATACCAAGGCTATGGAGTGTAACCTAATTCACTGTTAGATCTCTAGTGTGCCTGAAAATGTACAATAATTCATGTTCATCTGAGTATACTTACCAATTATAAGTTGAACATTTCTTTGAGGCTTAATGAGTGTGTTCTTTCTTTTAATACTCATTTTGGAGTTGCAATTCACTTTCTAGTTTTCCTATCCTATCAATTCTAAACTAATCAGCCAATTCACTGTTAATTCGGTTAGGTTTTTATTTTTGAGTTATTCTTAAGAAGGAAGGGAGGTTTGATATGTTATACTTTGTATCTAAGCCTTATCTAAAATATCTGATTAGTGCTTGGAACAAATTATACCACATGATTCTTACTGTTCCATACCACCACTAAATACAAACAAGGAACTCTAAATATTACTTTTATAACCAAATATTTTTGGTTTCATTCATGCCTGTGCATATGTATCTGAATTTATCTTATTACCAATGAAAATGTTCTTCATTTATGGCAAGTTGTTTGTTGAGCTTTGAAAGCAGGGCATAGGGACCCAAATCATTAGTCATGATTCAGAGAGACCCAAATAAGTGAATCTTTTTGAAAATTGAATCACAGCATGGCCTTTATGATTTTGTTTGTGTGTTAGTACTTTGGGACATCTAAAAGTTTTGGAAAAGTACACAAAGTTTCAGTATTGCAAGCACAATTCACAATGGTGAATCCAGCCGATATATAATCCCAAGAGTGAAAATAAATTAAAATAAAATAAAAGATGATTTCTAACCTAACTTCATACTTCTGTTTATCAGCAAAAAGTACAAGCTTTGTTAAAGCTCAGGGTGTCAATTATCTTACTTTTCTTTGTATATTTCCTACATAATTAAAAAAACATGTTTAATATTTTAATTTTATCTTTTTAGAGCATTTTCTTGCATCTGCATGAAGTGATTAAAATATTTTTGAACAAAAGGAAAAAGTATTCATGTCTGTATATGGTGTTCAAGTGTTATTCATTCTCTGTAATCATGTTTAGATGGTTTTTCTCCATCTTATCTCTTCTTTTTCTTCCTTGCTTAACTATTTTTGGTCTTTGCCAATATCTTGAAAACTAACTTGGAATTTTTCATAATTTCACTCTTTCAATACAGTGAAACTGTTCTTTCTTTAAGGATCTATGTAGTTCTGTGCATGAAGATAAAATAGATTCCATATAGTTTGGTCTAACAAGTAAACTGCTTATCCAGAAGTAATCCAGGGAATATCATATAATAAAATATGGTAAAAAGAAGGCCATTGTCATAGATCGGTTTTCCTGGGAAGCAGACTTGGCAAAGGAGGTTAGATGATGGAGTTTTGTTAGGGTGTGCCCTCAAGTTCTATGTGTCACGTCATGGAGATAAGTTGGCCTAGGATGCAGTCACAATGAGAACTTTAGCGGATCTTATGGGACACACTGAAGCTGAGATGATCCTTCAGAGGTTTCCCAGGTTGAGGCAATGAGGTCATGTCTTTATATCCCGGCAGTTACCTATCACTGGATGTGGCCTTCCCAGGGACCAGAGTTTGTCAGTTGAGACGATTTCCAAAGTGAGCTCACAGCTCAGAACTACCAGCCAACAACCTGCCCAAGAGCTGAAGGAATAAATCCTCTAGAACTGAAGGCAGTATCCGGCGGCACAGCATCCGCAATAGGCAATATGCCTAATATTATTACCTTGATATAAAATTAAAAGTATCAATAAGTTCTTTCAATTTGATGCATAATTGAAATCATAGGAAAACTAAAAGTTTAGAGTTATTCATATCTGAAAAGTGGGAGAGTATTGTCACCTGAACAGAATTTACGTTTAGTACCTTCTTTCTTTTATTTCTGTGCTTACTCTCCTTTCTTAGTAATCTTTCTCTCTTTTTTTTTCTGATAAATACCCATTATCCTCATATGTTTTCTCTGAATTCATAATCTCTCCTCCTTTACACCCCCAATTATCCTATTTTCTCCAATATCTTGATTTCAAATAGCAGCTTTGGAATAAATAATTCTATTTAACTAAGGTATAAAATATAATGTATATCATTAGCAACTGAATATTTGCCACAAGATGAATTGTAAAATAATTCTTCATGAGGCATTTTCCTGTAAAATGAATGTCTTCCATCCCCATTCATGTCACCTGAACCCTATTCTTGACAACCTGTAATGGGAAAGGCACCCCACTAGTGATTACTTTCCTAATCTCATATGTACCTAATGACCTCTGATTTTACAGATATAAGGGATGAAAGAGTTTAAGTCACTCTTCCAGTAACAGGCTGCTCCAAAACTGCAAGAACCTGTTACTGATCTTTCCATTATGTCTCAATGTTTAATTAGTGTCCCCACGGCTATCACAATGTCTAGAGAATAAAAAGTCTTTGAAAAATATTTGTTGCTAGAAGTAGACAGAGAGATAGGAATAAACCAATAAAATGATCTTCAGTAATGGAACACCAGGCAACAAAGCTATCAGAAAAAACAGCTATTTTGTGGTCAAGAATTTAGAACACATTTACTATTATAAAATTTACAATGTATAAAAGTTACGTTAAAGTTTATGTAAAGATTATATATTCTGCATGTTAAGTACCCTTAGCAGCAATTAAGAACTTGCAAAGACGTCAGCTGGGTTCCTGGTCATCACTATATTAAGCTTCTGTTGATTCTAGGACAAATAAAATAAGTAAATTAGGAAGTAAATGGGAAACACTTACTGATCTTATCTTTCCCTTTAGAAGTAATCTTCTAGAAAGTGAGAAATAGAGCATATCTCTGATCATGTAAACAGGACTGGATGATTTTAATGAGTCTAGTAATTTTATAATATTGGCTCGCCTTAAGACTATATCATCTGAGTCTTGTACTAACTCTGAGCTTGTTTCCTCCGCTGAAAAGTGAGGTGCTTGCTCTACAGTCTCAGAAGTCTCCCCAAGCACTAACATTCTCTAAATCTATGAATACCCCTTGCTCATTTCCATCTGCATCGTTTCTCACGTTTTTATTTCTTTATGTGTGTTTTTTTTGTTTCCCAGTTTATCATGCAGTACTTTTTGCAACCTTACACATTCCTCTGGGTACATTTTCTCATATATAAGGCACATTTGTGGCTAAAACATCAGAATTATACTTTTGAGAATACCCATATCTTTAGCTTCTAAAATGTTAATATATGTAATCTTGAAATGCTGAGTCAAACCTTGTGAACGATGTCCTGTAAGGTGTATACATTGTATTAACTTCTTAGAATCAAAAAACATAAATAAGATATTCTGAGTTCCAAAACACTTCTGGCTCTACTGAATTCATGTAAGTTTTATGGACCTGAATATATATTTTACAAAATTGATAAAGAGATTGTTGTTCTTAAGACTGAGATATGGACTTTTAATTAGAATGGCTTTTACTGCTTTTCACAGGTTTAAAACTTTCAATGAACAAGTAATTTTATTGTTTCATTGACATAAATCATTACTTTTATCATCTCTCATTACTTATTGTTTTAATGCTTTGCTAGTTAATCAGAGGCCCCAGCTTACTATTCTTCTACTATATAGTGCTAAAACAAACACTTCCACTTGCCCGATATACTACACATTTAATTCTTGATTTAAAAATAAACACTAGGCTAAATAGAGTTTGCAATGACTTTCTAATCGCTTAAGTTAGTTCCGGGTTTTAGACTTTGAATATTTTTTCCTCGTTGCTATGATCATTCACAATTTTTTCTAGTGCTCAGTCCAGTGAGATTTCCACTTTGAGTGCTAGTGTTAATTTCTGGAGCCAGATCCCACTGAGTGCAGAAGGGCCATTTATTGTTACAGAGCAACAAAACCTTGTACCAGAAAAAAATGTTCCCCAGTCCTACATGCTTGCTACAAACTTTCATCTTCCAGAGTGTGCCTTTTGACATAAATAGTTGTGCAAAAATTATGAAGCGCTTCTGAATAAATCTACAATATATTTTTAAAGAATAGTTCTCCCAAAGTAGCCCATGAGGAGAAATATAACAAACAAGCAAGACACTCACTGAAAAGGATGGTCTGAAATGTAATTGAAAATTGTTGATTCACTGCAGAGAATTTCATAATTAACTCTCCCGATTATTGCAGTGATTATTCAAGTTTTAATATATCCTAGCAAAAGTCCTTCCAGTACAAGGGTAAGATATTTAAATAAGTGGCTGTTGTAGTTTTAAAAACTTTAATATCGTGTTATATTTTGTCATATGAAATCTTGCAAGTGATATTACCATTATTGCTTTGGCTCCTATTATTTTCCAAAAACTTAAATACTTTTAGATCTTCCAACACAGTACAAGTCTCTCATTTGTAGAAGTGAAGGAAAGAATACGGAGCCTTCCATAGAATTGAATATTGTCTTACTACAGATTGATTCTTCCTGAGTCCTAATTTTAGTGATTTCCTTCCTTATGAGTTTGTAGACTATATTAGAAAAAATACCTGCATTTTAGAGTCAGAATGACTTAGTTTCAAATCTCAATTCCTAGCTGTATAACTTCAGAAAAAAAATGTCATTTTCTTCATGTGTACAAAGAAAAATAATTGTACCACCTTCATAATACTATGACTCTGACCAACAAACCAACTGATGTGACAGTCTGCTGTCACACCTCAGTAAGTACTGGCTTCTTTTCCACTAAGTGGAAGGAGACACCCTATCTGAGCTATGTAACCTAAGCTCTGAAATTTGTGAAAAAAAGTTTTAACTCTTTTACCAAACAGTCAGATATAAGTTTTAAAATTCTTTAATTAATAATAGTAATTTTTAAAAGTATATATTGAATGCTTACTATTTTCTAGGCATCACAGAATCAGGGAAGAATGTAAAGTTCTGGGACGAGATATAGATAGATAGATAAATAGATAGATACACACACACAAATATGTGTTATATTAGAGGTAAAAGCCAACAAAAGTAAATTTTATTTATTTTCTAGGCTCATACTAGATTTATTAGTACTGATAAGTATCTAGAAACTTTTGTCTGAAAAAGAAATGGTACCTCTTTTTGGTGATTAATGATTTTCCATCTTTGCTCATAGTTATCACAAATGACCTGAGATTCATGATATGCAGTCCATGTACGTGTTACAGGTAGGGCAGAAAAATTCCATTGAGAACACTGATTTCCTTGTTATTGCAATCTTCTTTTCTTTGCAAGTTCAATTCTACTTTATCCAAAGAAAATATATAAATGTTTGAAATATTTTCTACCTAATATCTTCCAGCTCAACCTAGTCTCCCTCTCTGGGCAACAATATTCATTTCTTTTGGTTGTTACTTTTCCTCTTATTAGTTATTTTCAAATAAGGTATTTATACTTCCATTTCTTGATTCATCAATTTTAGACATATTTATTTACTTCATCACTTGTTTCCTACTGAAGTGTGGTTTACATGTATTATCACTCCCTTCTTTGCCATATCAGCATTGATAAATCACAATTTGAATTAAAATGCATTCATTCTTTTTTTTTTTTTTTTTTTTTAAAATGCATTCATTCTTACCATGTTGTGACTATATAATTTGGGTCGCTGCAAATTCAAGGACTGTTTGGTGATTATTTTTCTGCTATATATGTTTTTATGTTTATGGAGTTAAAGTGTGCCTTTTTCAAATTACTTGCTTGGAATTAGTATTAAAAAGATAGATATGTGTAGTCTAGAACCTCGGCATCTTGGCCAGTTCCCAAATTCAAACTATTCCTGTGAAAAGCCTCCTTGCTTAGAACGTGGCACTATGGAAGGCCAGTGCTGTTTCCTAATGTGCGTGTGGGCATGAGTACGCATGAGTGGGAGAATGTGTGGGAGAATGTGTGTTTTTAGAAGTCTCTAGCCCCAGTGTTACAGATAGTCTTGGCACCAGCATGACCTATCCTATATCAGAACCAAGGTATCCAAAGCCAGTATTATGAGTAGACATAACCATCTGTGATGTGCAAATGAGAAGATGTCACTGCCTACTAGACATCTCCTGAGTTTAGTGTAGTCCCTAAGGAGGCTTGCACTTGAACTGAGTCATCTTACTATTTCCTTGGGAGAGAAGGTAACATATAGAGAGAGATTGCCCCCTAGAGACAAGGGTTCTAAGGGTCAGACGCAGATGAGGGAGGAGAGTGGGACTCACTGGGTACACTGGGGCACCACGCACAGTGACGCTAGGCTTTTGGATAACTGGAACATATTAGGAAACATCTAGTCCACATTTTCTCTCTTTGGAAGGAAGCTTAGCAGAGTAGAGACAGAAAGACCCAGTTTTAAACTCTAACCTCATCATTTACTAATTTGTATGACCTTAAGCAAGTCATTTAACTCTGTGCCTCAGTTTTCTCATATGTAAAATAAAGGTAATCAGTAATTACCATGTAATTGTAGGTCATTGTAAGAATTCAAAAGTTTGCATATATTTGATTTTGAAATTATTCAACAAATGAGAATCATATTAATATTGGAAACAAATTTTTAAAAATAAAATTCCTTGCTTGGGTTCAAAGGAACTATCCTTTATGAATTTCAATAAACCAATTTATATATAAGTTAACTACCAATATTTAGTTTCCAGTTCTTAAAGATATCAGATTATCTATCTATCTATTTATCTATCTGTTTTGTTTCCCTGGTGGATTCTCTCTCACCATTCTCTGTCCTCCTACTTCAATCTAAACTGTTTGCTTTCTGGGCTTACTGCAAATTTTACACCCTGAATGTAACTTTCTTGCTTTCTAATGTAGGAAATCTTGGTGCCTAGATCCCATTCATTTTTCTTATTTTCTTAAGAATGGGTATATATTAGATCATTTCTGAGCTCTTGCATATTTGAAAATGCTTTTCTCTTGGAAATAGTAATTGAAAGTTTGGCTAGGCATAGATTGCCAGAATGAAATGTTTCCTCCTTACTAAGAAAGTGTTGCTCTATCATCAACTAGATCCACTGTTGCTGTTGAGTAGTCTAATTTGCTCTTCAATTCTTGGCATATAAATCATTTGTTCTTAGCAGAATAATTTTTGGTCTCCTACTTATCACCTGTCTTCTGAAATGTCACAATCAATTAAATAGGATCGGGTTTTGATTCTCTGTCAGTTTGTCTACTTCCATGAAGGAGAAAGTCATATTAGTTCATTGGTATTAGACTTTAACAATTAGATGATAAATAGCTTGACCCTGTTAACAGAACTACAGAAACTCTTAGAACCAGCACCATAAACAGGCAATGGTGTCTTCTACATTTTAATAACAATAAGATTTTGATTACTCGTTTTACATGTTTTCTTCTGTGAAATGACATTGGCTTTATTTTTATGGTGGTAACATAAAGTTTTCTTTTTAGATGTAGTTATATGCGTCAGAAAAATGGTTCACAAAATATATTGAGGAGGAAAAAAGGTGGTAATCATGTATGGCCAAAACCACAAGCTGGTACATGGATTTAGCAAAATGCACAAAAGACAGATGAGAATATTAAAGGTGATGCTAAAAGGTAGTGTTACACTCTGTTACCTCTGTCTCTTTGTGTATAGGCCTAATATGTCCAGTGCTCAAGAGCTATAGGACCTTTCATAACTACTTTTCTGTTTGGTGTAACAGGAGCCCTGTGATTCAGCATCAATATTTTTGTCTGAGTTCCTATAGTTTCTCACCACAAAGATGTAGGGTGCAATTTGCTCAGTATCATTTTGCAACAATGATACTGTGACTTTGAGGATAGTTTCTAGTTACTTCTCTATTTGTTTCTATCACCTAGCTAAATGGGCCCCAAAAGATGGCTTTTATTTGATATCATCTGACCAAATATTTATAAAATGGTGGCCTAAGTGTTGCACTCCTTTGTTTCTTAATATGATGTTCTCAGGGTAGGAATTTTGATCACTCTTCTTTACTCAAAGCCTTTCTGGTGGAGGATAGAGACAGAAAGATGACATGGGCGAGCAGCTGATTATTCATTGTCCGCTCTTTGGCAGAGCTATGAAGTATTGTTCTTTTTGTGAATGTGGACCCAAGATTGATTTTATCTGAGGGTCCCTCATCCATCAGATATTTCCCATGCCTGTGTATTTTAAAAAGGACAATAGCTGTCATCTGTTTCTCAGACTCTGTTTTCTTTGGTTCAACTAGTTGGATTAGTGATATATTTGAAATCACACTCACAGGAATGACAGGCTACTTTTTTTATTGCACTCACGCCAAAGTTTTAGGCTGCTGATTAGAGATCTTAAGGCATTTTAATAAATTCTGTTTTATCATATGTGTGGTCAAGCCACTCAGGATGGCTGTTCTCTTGCTTTCTGTACATCCCCTGCTTGACCACCGCCTGCTTCACTTATACCCTACTTACATGACCGACCTTCCTGCATACTTGCCCCAGGTCCCAGCTAGTGACTATTCTTACCAAAGGGGCAGTGAGGGGTGTGCCCCTCTGCTAGTTTCCCTGGTAATCAATAAGCCAATCTGAGGACAATTCCCCCTATACCTGGCAATCCCCCTTTCCCCCCTCCCCCTCCTCAGAGTGAAAACTGTTGCCTTGTGCTGCCCACCACTGCACAGGGTGGGTGTCACTCTAGGACCTTGCTTCAGACGTGTAAGCTCCCTCTATCCGTTAAACCACTGACGTCTCTGTTGCTGACTCTGGGCTCTTTCTTTGGTCTTGAAGCTGGGCATGTGCAGATCTTGTAGGCCTGTGGGGTGCAGCCCAACATCATACAAGATACCATCTTTGGAAACTTAGCTCCCGTCCTGGCAACTTCTAGTATATAGAGTCCTGCATGTGTGTTTTATAAGAGTTGAAGGTGCTTTAGCTCCAGTGGGAGAAAAAATGGAGTGTGTGTACACATGTGTTTGTATAGACCTATGAATGTATAAGACTGTTTTGGAAACAGTTAGAAAAGAAACTTCTTGTAATAAAATTCAGCAATCCATACTAATTTAAAGGAAACATTTCTAGAACTGGAATGAATCACAGAGACTTCACATTAAAAAAAAAAATTACAATAGTTTTAAATAATAGCTTGCAATTGTCATTTTTTGTTCAGATACTATGTTAATCATTACTGGTGTGTCACATTCTGGTGTCCATACAATTGAACATCAACACTACTTCCCTATAAACCTGCAAGCATGTATGTTTTAAAGCACTTCGTATAAACTTTTGATCTGGGCTGTATCTTGTTTTAATAATCATTTTCACTTATGAAATAGTGGGAAAGTACACATTCCTCTTAAATTGCTCTAAGATCCACTTCAGTTACATTAGTAAGCTAAAATTTTGGGAGGCTATTTCTCCCTATCAAATATCTTTTGACTTGCTTTTAAAAACAGAACATCTAGGAGCAAACCTATCAAATAATTTAGCATAATTGTTTTTGATCTTTTTGAGCTAATTTTTGAATGCTATTTGTTCCATATCTGAAAAGAACCAAAGCCTCCAAACAGTATCTTGCAGATATTGAATGCTTCCTCAGGTATTTTGCTAATCTCTGGGTTTAAGAATGACAGGTTTTAACTGGAGATCAGAGGAAACAACCTTGAGAAGAAGTACATAGTGCTCTAGTTAATGGAAATATTTTTCACATTTTATTCACATGAATAAGATGACCTTAAAACACATCCTGTTTACCACTCCGCAATGATAAGAGTTCTACTGAATGACTTTAGGCAACTTAAAAAAAAAAATCAATGAAGTGATCAAAACCTTGTTAGTGGAGAAGTTCCTATCACTAGGCTATGAGGAGAACATTGTCACATTGATATATATGGCTTACTGTAAGTTGAAAGACAATAATGATTTTAATACAGAATTTAATCCTCTGTGGGCCAGGAGAAGGCATTATTAGAAGAACTGAAATACACAGTAGTAGATACTTAGTATATTAAAGCTGACATTTTTTGATAAAAAATGCTGCTTTTTTTTTCCTTTACTCATTTTATTTTGTTTTTACATGCTCCCAATTTTTGTTTGTTTGTTTTTGCTTTGTGTTGACTTTTTTTTTTTAATTGTGGTAACAGCATCAAATTCCAAGAACTTGGAAGGTAGACACATATGTCACTTTTTAAAATATTCTTCGTTCTGACCTAGTGTGTAGCACACTTACCCATGAATATAATGGAGGACTAGAAAGAAACAT
Organism: Balaenoptera physalus; assembly: GCF_965194825.1. NCBI lineage: Eukaryota > Metazoa > Chordata > Mammalia > Artiodactyla > Balaenopteridae > Balaenoptera > Balaenoptera physalus. Next base: position 95,946,368 of record NC_138884.1, read on the forward strand.
CTAAATCAATTCCAATCCAAATAGGTGTTCTCTAACTTCAATGTGTGCAACAATCACCTAAGGACTTGTTAAAACAAAAATTGCTGAGCCTACCCCCAGAGTTTCTGACTCAGGAGGTATTGGGTATTTATATTCCTGTTGCTTTCCCAAGTGATGCTGACGTTACTAGCCTATGGATCACACTTTGAGAACCAGTGACTTAAACGTCTTCCTATTCTAGCCACTATTTACCTCTGCCTAAAACACCTATCTCTCCTTATCCTCTTAACTAGCATCTACCCAATATCAAAATTCAACTGAGAAGACACACCTTTTATGGGAAAATTTCTCAAACACCCCCAGCTTAGATTCGATGTCTTTATCTGCCAGATCTATTCGGGAGACAGAATATACATGGTAATTTGAAAATAGAATATAAAGAATACTAATTATAACAGGGGATTGGAGTAAAGAGGGCTTGCTAGTAAGAGTTAAGGAGAACTCTAAAAAGTGGAGGAATAGCAAAGATAAGGAACAACCACTGCTCCAAGGGATGTGATCCACACTATTTCCTCACTAGAGAGGAAATAAACACGGCACACTGAATGGCATAGAAGTCCCTCTGGACGCTAGAAATCTGCCTTCTTAGGTAGCTGTCCACCGGGATGGTGTAGTACACAGAATCTGGGGCTACAGAAAGTGCACATGGTATAGAAGCCTGGTGCTAGATAACTCACTCTTGCTGCAGGAGCTGGGCACTGGGTATGTAAGAGGAACACACTGGAATAAGGAAGGAAAGCCCCTTCATTTTGCAATACGTCTCCAGCACCCAATAGTGACAAAGCTTAACATTATGCCATCTGAGAAAGAAAAAATGTTTAAAGGACCCGTGTTAATTTGTGCAGAAGAGGCAACGCAGAATAAACCTGGGACTGAGAACCAATACATTGGTGATTGATACAGTACCTCTGGTATTTGATCTGGGGGATACACTATGCACTCAAAAAATATATGTTGAACTGAACTCCCATGATAACTGTGTATGCTTTATTAACACATATAATGGTTCCTTCAGTAGATATTATTGAATGTACAATACCACTTGTTACATTATTATTTTAACCCCAGCACTCACTAAGTACGTGGAACATTCTAAGAGCTCAGCAAATATTTATAGAATGCATGATTATTATATAACAGAAGTAAAATGTCAAGTCAAATATTTTGAAATGACTTGGGATGTTTATATTTTAACTTTTTCAGAGAGAGGTAATAAATAAAACTGTAAATAGGTAAAAACATAAATGGCCATGTCTGTTAGGACTTTTGTGCTATAAAATTTAGTTAAGATTATTTTAAGAACAATACTATAGAAATACTAACAAAATTATCAATAAGTTGACCTATAAATAATTGAATTTGAATAAAAAAAGATATTCATCAAAAAAACAATACCCTAGGATGAACTGAAAATTATACTGTTTTCCCAATTCTTAACTATGACAGCTATGTCTACATACATCAACATATGACATGATTATGATATTAAGAAGAATGAGAAGGATCTTGTAATTCAATCTCCAGAAAATAAAATAAAATGTTGTCATTACAAAGAAGAGTGCTGCTTCATTTTTTTTGATTGCTGTCAGAGAGAGACAGAGAAAGGAAATCTCATATATTTCATTAGTGGAATAAAATAAATAAGGAAACGTAGAATAATATGTGCTGTATATATGTTCATGTATTTTATACATATGTACATATGTATCCCTTTTTACAAAGTGGCACATATATTAACACATTTATAACTACCAAGAGAAATAGGCAATCTTATTAACACCATTTTGCAGATGACACAACTGAGGAACTAAGAGATCAACCACGTGCTCAGAATCACACTAGTAGAAAATATCAGGACTGGGATTTAAACTTGGCACATTGTTGTTATACCCTTTTCTCTTAAACACTACACCATATACATATATAAAATGAAGGTAAAATTGACATACATTATATTAGTTTCAGGTGTACAATATAATGATTTGATATTTGTATATATTGTAAAATTATCAGCACAGTAAGTCTAGTTACCAGCATCATGATACATAGATAAAGATTTTGTGTGTGTATGATGAGAAATTTTAAACTCTACTCTCTTAGCAATTTTCAAATATGCAATACAGTATTATTAAATATAGTCATCATGTTGTACATTACATTCTCATGGTGCACTGGAAATTTGCACCTGTTGTCACCCTTCACTTTTTCGCCAACCTATCACTTCCAGCATCTGGCAACCACCAACTTGTTCTCTGTATCTATGAGCTTGACATTCCTTCTTTTTTAGACTCCACAAGTAAGTGAGATCGTATGGTATTTGTCCTTGTCTGTCTGTCTGTCTGACTTATTTGACTGGCATAATGCCTTCCAGGTCCATCCATGTTGTCACAAAGGGCAAGATTTCATTTTTTATGACTGAATATATTCTGTTGTGTATATATACTACATCTTCTTCAATGGACACTCAAGTTTTTCCCATATCTTGTCTATTGTAAATAATGTTGCAGTGAACATGGGTGCATATATCTTTTTGAGTTAGTGTTATTGTTTTCTTTGGATAAATACTCAGAAGAGGAATTTCTGGATCATATTGTAGTTCTATTTTCAATTTGTTGAGGAAACTCCATACTGTTTCCATAGTGGCTGAACCAATTTACATTCCCACCAACAGTGTATGAGGATATCCTTTTCTCCACATCCTTGCCAGAAATTGTTGTCTCTTCCCTTTCTGATAATAGCCATTCTGACAGATGTGAAGTGATATCTCCTTGTGATTTTGATTTGCATTTCCCTGATGATTAGTGATCTTGAGACCCTTTTTATGTACCTGTTGGCCATCTGTTTATCTTCTTTGGAAAAATGTCTATTCGGATCTCTGCCCATTTTTCAATCAGATTGTTTTGCTATTGAGTTTTATGAACTCTTTCGATATTTTGGATATTAACATCTTATCAGATATATGATTTGCAAATATTTTCTCCCATGAGTAAGTTGCCTTTTCATTTTTTTTTTTTTGATGGTTTCCTTTACAGAATTCTTTTAGTTTGAAGTCTCCACTTGTCTATTTTTGCTTTTGTTACCATTGCTTTTGGTGTCAAATACAAAAAATCATCATAAGATTAAATTTTTTTTTCTATAAGATTTATGGCTTCAGGTCTTATATTCAAATCGTTAACTCATTTTGAGTTAATTTTTGTGTATGTTGTAAGATAGTTGTCCAGTTTCATTCTTTTGCATGTAGCTGTCCAGTTTTTCCCAACACCATTTATTAAAGAGACAGTTCTTTCCTTATTGTATATTCTTAACTCCTTAGTCACAGATTAATTGACCACATGTGAGTGGGTTTACTTCTGAGCTCTTTATTATGTCCCATTGATCTATATGTCTTTTTTTATACAAGTACCATACTGTTTTGATTATGATAGCTTTGTAATATAGTTTGAGACCAGGGAGCATAATGCCTCCAGCTTTGTTCTTTCTCAGGATTGCTTTCATGATTCAGAATCTTTTGGTTCCATACGAATATTAAGATTATTTGTTCTATTTCTGTGAAAAATGCCATTGGAATTTTAGTAGGGATTGCATTACATCTGTAGATTGCTTTGAATAGTATGGGCATATTAATAATATTAATTTTTCCGCTTCATGAGCACAAGATAGCTTCCATTTCTTTGTGTCTTCTTCAATTTCTTTCATCAATGTCTAATAGTTTTCAGTCTTTTACTTCCTTGGTTAAATTTATTTCTAGGATTTTATTCTTTTTGATGCAATTGCAAATGGGATTGTTTTCTTAATGTCTCTTTCTGATAGTTCATTGTTAGTATATATAAACATAACAGATTTTTGTATATTGATTTTGTGTTCTGCAACTTCACTGAAATCATTGAGACTTTCAATGGAGTCTTTAGGTTTTCTACATATAATAGCATGTCATCTCCAAATAGTGACAGCTTTATTTCTTTCTTTTCAATTTGGATGCTTTTTGTTTTATTTTTCTTGCCAATTTTCTCTGGTTATGTTGAATAATAGTGGCAATTGCAGGCATCCTTGTCATATTCCTGATCTTAGAGAGAAAACTTTCAGCTTTTCAATGTTGAGTATGATGTTAGCTATGGGTTTGTCATATATGGCCCATATTATGTTATGTTCCCTCTAGACGCACTTTGCTGAGAATTTTTATCATAAATAGTTGTTGAATTGTGTCAAATGCTTCAAATATTTTTTCTGCATCTATTGAGATGGTCATATAAGTTTCATCTTTCATTTTTTAATATAGTATAGTATGTTAATTGATTTGCAGATGTTGAACCATCCTTGTATATCTGGAATAAACTCCACTTGACTGTGGTATATTATTCTTTTAATGTATTTTTGAGTTTGGTCTGCCAATATATTGTTGAGGATTTTTACACTGATGTTTATCTGGGTTATTGGCCTGTAGTTTTCTTTTCTTGTGGTATCCTTGTCTGGTTTTGGTATTGGGGTAATACTGGGCTCATAAGATGAGTTTGAAAGTATTCCCTCATATTCTATTTTTCAGAGAAGTTTAACAATTGGTATTCATTCTTCTTTGACTGGTGGAATTCACCAGGGAAGCCATCTGGTCCTGAATTTCATTTGGGAGAGTTTTTCGACTACTATTTCAATCTCCTCACTAGTAATCAGTCTGTCCAGATTTTCTATTTCTTTATGATTCAGTATTAAAAAGTTGTATGTTTCTAGGAAGTTATCCATTTCTTATAGGTTGCCCAATTTGTTGACATATAATTTTTTGTAGTAGTGTCTTATGATACATTATATTTTTACACCAGAACATATGTTAAATAGAAATGCTGTGGCCCTACATAGGTAATTGGTATCTCCTTTCCAAACAGACTAAAGTATTAACTTCTACTTTGGCATGCTAGAGCATTTCTAATCCAGGTCAAATCTTCCTTCCCTTCCATGACCCTTACATAAACTCTATGCTTCTGTCAGCCTCATCTTTGTATCATTCTCATGACATATTTTGTCTTTTCCTTTAAATAGATTATTGCTGATACTTCATATTCATGTGTCCATTTCAACTACTATTTTTCCATAACCAAAAGCTATCAAAACTTTCCTGCACTTCTCAGTCAGCTTATTGTCACCTCCAGTTACTTAGATATGAAATAGTTATACCATTGCTAACTGATGGATCCAACTAAATTTAAACAATCTCTCTCCTCCTTTATCCAATGACCCACAACCTGTTCTTTTTCCATTTTATTATTTTCTCATACTATTCAGGGTCCCTCTTTCACTTACTCATTAAAATTATTCTATGGAATGTAAAGAAGGATTAATCAAGAAATAATTAATGTGGTTCTTATAATCTAACCCCACTGTGATGACTATTTTAATTCAGTCTCTCTCCTTTTCCACTACGGTTACTTCTGTAGTCTCTTAACACTCTTAACTTACTCCAATCCACAGTCCCTGATCCAGAATGATCTTCTTACATTGTTAAAATATACAGAGTTTCCTTGGTATTTCAATGGAATTTATAATCTTTAATAAGTCATACAAAACCCTGGTCACAGTTTCAGTCTCATCCTGCACTAACTCCCAGTATTCTTTACTCCTGAACTATGTAACCACTTGTAATCCTGCAAGGATGTTCTGCCATTTCTCTTTGATTCCAGGGCACTCTTCAACTTACTTAAATTTCCTCTTTTAATTTCATTATTTTTTCTAAGTCTTACAAATTTATTCAGGGTCAGCTAATTTAGAAAGTTTATCTTTAGTCTTTGTAAAAATAAAGAATGGGCTTACCGTTTCTACTCCCATATCCCTATATATTTGTATTTATTAATGTGCATTCAGATAGGCATAAAGTAACATGTTAGAACTGATGCATTAAAACAACATTTTTTTCAAATTTACTTTTATCTTGATCTTAAAAGTAACTTACATTAAGTTGTTGCAAATTTCAAAATTATAGAAAGTGTGAGAAAGAAAAATATTTTATATTATCAAGAAAATGAAGCAGTGACTGTTTTCATTTTATTATATCAATTCCTGGTATTTCTCTATGATGATGTTGCATAATTATTCAAAAAATAATTTATTTGATGTCTGTTAGAATTATCTAATGAATGTGTTATGCCCATATTATTAAGTCAATTTTCTATTCTTAAAAACTAATAATAATGACAGTAAAATTAAATTTTGCTGAGCACTTACTTTATATGTGGAACTGTAAGGAAAATATTATGTGAATAATCTCATTTAATTCCCACAGTAATCCTATGGAGCTGGTACCATTCTTTCACACCTTTTCTGAAGAAGAAATTTGTCTCAGAGAGACTAAATAATTCATGCAAGCTTATAGACCAGCAAGTGGGGTGTCAGCATTGAAAATTTTTTTATTCCAGAGGAGATGTTTCTTTTTAACATGAAGACTACAGAGGCTTTTACTTCTTTTTCCCCAATAGGCTCTGCAAAATGCTGATTATCTGCTTTACTTGTTAGTCCTGGGAATATGTTTGGTTTGTGTGCTTAGCCCTGCAGCTTTTCCTGACTTGCATGCCCTGACCTTTCCTTTTCCTCTCTTTTGTCTAGAATCCTCTCTCACACTGCAGTGATGAAAAACATGATATATTTAACTCCCTTCAGGGAAAAGAAGTACTTGTAGATTAGGTTTCAAAGGGAAAAACACAAATAAACAAATAAATAAAAATAAAGTGAAAGTAATCACACGTGAAGTTATATGACACTTTTTCATCGTTCCTTGGCTGAAGAAATACTAGGAGGTTATTATTTAAACATGTAATGACCAATTATATCTAAACTGCATCTTATACTATATTTTTTAATTTTTTTTCCTGTCCTACTAGATTTTTACCTTTTTGAGTCATTATTGTATTTTTAGAACTGAAAAAATGTCAAGCACATAGAACATTCAGGAAATGCTTATGTAAATCAACTAATAAATAAACAAATGGACGGGTCATATTCTGCAAGAAAACATATGCCAGAGCTACTGGGAACCATTAATGTTGCATGGTCAAATAGAGGCAGTAAACAGAGGTATCCCATGTTGCGCAACGTCTCCAAAATTCAAAACTCAAAATGACTATATCCTTTCTCAATCATTACTATAAAAAGGGAAGCTCCTCTGTATGGAAAAACCCCAGTAATAGTTACTCCACTTGCCAAGTCTTGTCCATGAAATGAGTCCATGAATCACTACACTCTCAACGATAGTGATATTTGAGGCTGGAGAATTGTTTTTGTTGGGGCTGTCCTGTGTAGGACAGTTAACAGCATCTCTAGCCTCTACCCATTAATGCCAGGACCGTCTCCAGTCTTCACAAGTAAAAATGTTTCTAGAGATTGCCAGATGTCCCTAGAGAGGCAAAACCTCAAACTTTAGGTCATCAGAATCACCCAAACTACTTGTGAAAACACAGACCTGGGCCCCATTCCCAGAAGTTCTGGTTCAGTAGATGTAGGGTAGAGCCCGAATATTTGCATTTCTAACAACTTCCCATGTGATCTTGGTGTTGAAGCTGCTGGTCCAGGGACCTTACTTTGAGAGTCGCCACTCTAAAGAACACTGCATTGTTGCAAAATAATTTTTAAGCCAAAAGGAAGATTTGGGAATTTTCTGCATTGGCATTCATGTTTGTGTTGGTTTGTTTGGTTTTTACAAAATAGAAATGGTATTAAAATTAAACCTCACTCTTTAAAATTAAACCACTAATAGTTACATGTTTCATTAGCTCATGATACCTTTCTTACGTATAATACTGTAAGGTGAAATAATGTGAATTCAATTGCACTAAACGGTATACTTTTCTAAAGCCAAAGTCAAATAAAATTGTGATTCTGCTACAGGCATTCAACAATTTTATCTTTAGCTCTAAATTTAGACTTAACATCCGCAAATACACGCAGTGGCTACCAAGTAGGCATAGAGAAATAATACAAATAGGTTTTTCCCTACATAAGCTTATTCTGCGCATATATTAAGCCATAATTTATTTGGATAATTGAAATCTAATGTCTCTCAAGTCTAAGTTATTCTACAGCACGTGAAAAGTAAAAAAAAAAAAAAATCTGAATAATTTAGTCTAATTAGAGGTATGAAGAATGTTTCTAGAAGCTTTCAGCTATCCATATAAGTGCTGTGCTTCTTCTTCTCCACCTGTCTTTTTAGTCTCAGGTTAAAATGGGATTACCTAAATTATCATTGTTATAGCTCTAAATACATTGTAGGCACTTTGTGGGCATGTACTACTATTTTTCTCTTGTTCGTAATTTGTTGAATTAACATTGCACAACTAACTCAAATGTAGGAAATCAGTGATGGAAGATATGAATGTGGTTGATGAACTGAATTTACTTCTGCACACATAGAAATTATCAATGATAAAATGTCTTCTCTGTTCTCTTCATTCATTAAGTTGGTATTTATTAATAGCATCCACAATGTGACAGTAAGTAAAGACAAAGTCTTTCTTCTCATAGTACTTGCTTTCTGTGTATATGTTAATAAAACAATCAAACAAATCAGTTACATGTGGAAAAGCTTGGCATAGTCAAAAAACTAAAAGGTCCATGTGATTGGAGCCCAGAGGTCAAAGGGTAGAGTGAGGCACATGACACTCAAGAAGTTGAGGAAGGGCTGAGCTAAGCAAAGTTGTCTGCAAGGATGTTGATCTTTAATCCTAAGAGCTTGGGCAATCCATAGAAATATGTTATCACAGCAAATGTCATGAGGAGATCTGAATTTTGAAGACAACTCTTAATACAGTGCAAAGGAGGAACTGGAGGGTACTAGAGTGATTGTGGGAGACTAGTTGGAGGTCTGTCCTTTGGAGTTGAGTGGTAACCATGGGGGTGGGGCAAAATGACACCATTTGAGGAATAAAATTAGCAGCATAAACCGTGTGATAGAATATGGGCCCTGAGGAAAAGGGAAGAAAACAAAGATGCTTTAGCCTTTTAGCACCTATAAAGTATTTTGCTTCCTGTAACCTTATTTCAGAGAAGATAAATAATTTGTGTGTTCAAGTAAATCTGTGTTATAATTTTCTGGTAACTAAAATTCTTAATACTTTTTAATGACAAACATCTAGGATTTTGCAAGGTGAAGGATACTCCAATTAAAGGAGCTACATGACAAAAGGATAGTAGTGCAGGTAAAAGATTCAATTCTGTAGTAGAAGCTCCTGGTTTTAAAACACGCCATGTTACATGATGTTACACCAAGGACAAACCTACACACTATATTCAGAAACCTTTTTAGTCTGTTTAGACTATTCTGGCTTCCTATTGGCAGATGTACTCTGCCCCATAAGTGAAAAGGTATTTTCTAAACAATGAAGGTGAGTTTATAATAACCCAAGTTAAACTAATGGAAAGCATTGAATCGATCAACAGGAAACTTGAGAAAGGTTAAAATAGCCTCCATTTTTATGTTGCTGTACAGTAGTGAGTAATGTTAATTGAATTCCCCTTGTGAGATTCTAAGAGATTTTTCCACAGGATCCTGTGCTGTATAAAAAGGAAACAATGGCTTGTGGTAAAGTTAATTCACGCTGAGATACATTAACTGCACCACATTATCGGTTGCTAAGAGTGCTATTAACACACATCACCCACTGTGTATATTTGTGAATTAGGAGGTTTCCTTGTTAGTGGAAATGAGACACTTTCCTTGAAAATACCAAGCCCTGTGGATGTTGAGATTTTTAAAAAAAATTTTTTTTTTTTTTACTTATTTCTCCCCCCTACCTCCCACCCCCCAACCCTGCTGCTAACAACCACCAGGCTGATTTCTCTGTATCTCTGATCTTTTTTATTTGTTTGGTTTTTAGATTTCACTTATAAAAGAGATCATAAGTTGTTTGTCTTTCTCTGTCTGACTTATCAGTAGATATGGTTTTTAAGAAGCATGAAAGGAGAAAAATACCTTTATTCCATATATGATATGGCTCTTCTCACTTTGGATAAAACACTTTTTACTATTTATTTTCTCTTTGTCCTATTTGCTGTTGTGGTTTTGTCTTTTCTTTGTTTTTTCTTATCTTTTTTTTGTAGTGGTGGTGGAGGAACATTTTAGATAGAGTCACACCATGAAAACACTTGCATTCAAGTTTACTAACCTATTTTGAATATTCTAAAATAACAGCTGCTGGTTACAGAAACATCCCAGCTATGGAATCAGAAAATTCAAGATCAGATCCTGGCTGTGGTTCTACCTCTACATACGTGCCTGTGAAAGTGGGAAAAGGAGGAACAATAGTTATGAAAAGCTTATATAATATGCCAGGCAGTGGGCTTGGCTTCACTTATGTTCTTTCCTTTAAATTAACTGTGACCTATATGTTATGTTTCTCCTCTCTTTAGGATTGAGGAATCTGTGACTCTGAGAAAGGCAGTTTCTTTACTGATCTATAAAATAAGAGTTACAGGCTAGGTGAATTCTGTGGCCCCTTCATCACAGAACAGTCATACAGACATATTCCCACGCCTTCCCTCACCTTTTCCCACACACATCAACACAGACACTAGCGCTTAAAAAGTTAAAGAAAACAATAAGTATTGGATAACTTCATTTTTTTTTTATCATTTCCTATTGCAGCAACCTTATGTGAAAGAAATATTTCAGTATTTTGATTGTTTAATTAGTCCTCTACTTATAAACTCACGTTATGCATTAATGTTATTCTACCAGATATTTCTTACACTTGATCAAACACCAAAAAGTATAGCACTATAGCACTTAAAAACAATAATTTAAAACTATGCTGCTGACATTTTCACACTACATTTACTTTATTCCAAAAGTGGACCCAGGGTATGAATAGAAATGTAATTCCTCACCAATTACATGGAAACAAAACAACAGTACAATTACATGATTAAAAATGAATTTTATTTATGCTTTTCCGTGCATGAAATCTACATACTTCCTGCCTGGTTTGTAAATAGGCTCTGAAGTACTCTTCCGAATGTGTAATAACTTTCACTGGTGAAGTGCTCATAAAATTGTAATTATGTGTGGAAAAAATTAGCTTCCAGAACTCTAAGCTAGAAATGTAGGGAGAGCAACATGATAGAAACTCAGAAAATGTGTTTTCAATTGCCCACCCTCTGTAAATGGCTATGTCAATGACATAGATTTATGAAGCCACTGGTACAATAGGAATATCTATTTAGTTCATTCATTGATTTTAAAAAAGTATGGTAAAGTGGATTCTGGTTGACAAATATACCACTGAGAGTACTTTGCATCATTATTAATCAAACATTTAGGGCATATTTAAATATAAAATCTTTCTTTTCTGTTATGTGCATGAAATTTTTACTTACAGGAAATACTTTTTTGTAGGTAAAGAGAAACAAACAAAAACTTCTCTGGGAAATTTTTGTCTGGGAAAAATAACAATAAGAGTTAATAAAATAAGAAACAATAGTTGATGAGATATAGATAAAATCATCTAAATCAAAACTAAAAATAGACTACAGAAAACTCTCAGCATTCCACAGCATTCTCCCCGACTTCTTGTGCATATCACTTGTGCCAGAGATAGTTACCTGCTCACCACAACCTGCTTTCTTTTCTTCCTGGGCACAGAAGTAGTCCACATTTTTCAGTTTCTCTTTGTTTAAGTTTTGGCTACAGTATAGTTGGTAAAATATGAGCAGTGTAATATGTGCGCTTCCAGGACTGGCTCTTAATCACCCACCACTCTCCTCACCTACCTCCTGCTCCACCTCCTCTTCTGTGAATGGTCCTGTTGGCTCTTTCTCTGTTTTCCTTTTTAATGGCTGGTCATCAACGTGTGTGTTGGATTAGAAGGCATGTGTTGAAGAAGCAGGCCCACCTGTGTCTTTAAATAATAAAGTGGATGAACACCACACATCGGCCAATCTAGAATTATCTTGGATTGCCTATGTGAGAAAAATCTTTCAGTTGTACTTAATCCGTTATAACTCCGGAGTTCTAATTTTAAGAAATGAGCCCATACTAACTAGTAATTAGTATATTTCACTTTTTTTTGATCAGAATCTAGAGGATACACATAGAAAACATAGTCTAATATTAGAACATCTTCAGAAAACAATGAATAAACAACTATGTATATGTATATATACACGTGCACAATAAATACATAAATGAAACTTCTGTCAATAGAATTAGAAAATAAAGGCATTATCTGGACAATACATATTTCCTTAAGTTTCTAACAGATGACCAAACCTTAAAGAAGTACCAGGAGGCTGTCAGACTGTCCAAAAAGTGTGGCTGTTCATGCATTGCCTAGTCAGAAGACTGATTGAGAAAGCAATGCTCCACTCAACCAGTTTGTCTTTATTTACATAGATGGAAGAGTAAGTGATCTGAAGCAACCCAAACTGAGAGGACTGCGTCCAAAACCTAGGTATTTAGCCTATTCTGTGTGATTCAAGAGAAAAATAACAGAGCAAGCAGTGGTTTTTTTTGCTTTTTACTTTAGACCATGCTTTTTCTGTTTCAGTGCTGATTAGCACTTCCACCAAAATTGGTTAAGGAGGGGAATCTGAAAATCCTCACTCACTGGTATTGATCTACTAAACTAGTATTAGTCACATCACCTCTGCTACCTTGCCTGTATGGCCACTCAATATCAATCATATTTTGACTACACCACTCCAAGGCATGGATTCTAATTTGAAAAATGGAACAAATATTGGCAGCAACAGACACTAGACTGCATTACTGAGTGCTGGCAACAGAAAGATGCCTGAAGATGGCGTTTTTAAGACAACATTCAATCCATTTGTTGCTATAAAGAAAACATCTACAGTATTAAGAATTCCGTATTGCAAAAAGCTGAAAAACACCCATTAACTAAAATCAATGCTTTCCTTTTCTTCCAAACAACATTGTTTGCTTTTAGAAAGTGCTGAAATTTTCCACTGTTCACCAAAATGTATCTTTATCCTTTGCCAAATATAAACATTTTGTGACAGGTCTTGCTTTAGTTATCATTTTAATTGTTGTTTCTAAGAATCTCACAAATTTCAGACAAAAATATTTTTAAAATTTCATTATAACTAATCCTTTTTACAGACTAATATTAGAATATGTAGTTTTTATAAATCAAAATCTTATAGTATCACTGTGTAGTCTTTCTGCTATAATTATATTGCTAGCATAATTGTCCCTATATATCATTTGTTAGTATTTTTGTTGAACACCTACTATATGCAAGATACTGTGTTAGGTGCTGAGAATATAAAGATAACACAACACAAACTGATTCCTTATTTGAAAGTGAGCAACACAAATATAAAAGGACTGAGGTGTGACAGTTGCGCAGGGAAGGGTCTTATACATGAACACCAGTCTCAGGTTTAAAAGGAGGGTTACTATGCTACAATTTGTGATATGTTCAATTTATATTCTAGAGCTCTGCTTGGACACTGTGTGCCTCATTTGACTCTAGAAAGGAAATAACAAAGAAGGTAGAAGATCAATACTATGAAGACAATAATTTCAAGTGTTTTATGTAAAATTATAGTCACCCATGACATATTTCATTTTAATTTGTTAAATTGCCTAACAAATTAAAAATTGGATTTAATTAAATGTAACTGACACCTGCTATATATGCATACCTATTTGTTTGTTTATTTGTGATTGGTAATCTAAGGCCAAGGCATTCTTTCAATGTCTTGAATAATCAAAAATAAAATATGTTTGAAGAGTGAAGTAAATAAGAGAGAAAAACAAATACCGTATGCTAACACATATATATGGAATCTAAAAAATAATGGTTCTGAAGAACCTAAGCGCAAGACAGGAATAAATATGCAGACATAGAGAATGGAGTTGAGGACACGGGGAGGGGAAAGGGTAAACTGGGACAAAGTGAGTAGCATTGACATATATACACTACCAAATGTAAAATAGATAGCTAGTGGGAAGCAGCTGCATAGCACAGGGAGATCAGCTTGTGCTTTGTGACCACCTACACGGGTGGGAGAGGGAGGGTGGGAGGGAGACAAAAAAGGGAGGGGATATGGGGATATATGTATATGTATAGCTGATTCACTTTGTTATACAGCAGAAACTAACACACCTTTGTAAAGCAATTATACTCCAATAAAGATGTTAAAAAAAAAGAATAAATAAAGCTGTACTAATTACTTTTTATAACATAAACTCTATCAAAATTGTCGTTCGTAAGTTACCTAGTCTAGGAAGTCTTTTAAATAAATAAATAAATAAATAAAATATGTTTGAGACAGATTAAATACAAGTCTGAAAATTTGTTCTTAGGGTTTCTAAGCTTTCTTCAAAAATATTTATAATATCATTTTTATGATACACATTTGCATTAAAAATGACCAATTCTTTATAAAAACTAATATTCATTTTATTATTTATATATAACACAAACTATTAAATGAAAACAATCAAATTTTTTTAAAATAATGGAAAATTATTAGATAATTGAAATAATATGCTTGTTTGAGGGATTAAAAAAATCTACACGATTTAGAGCAGGCATGGATTCCATTACTGGATTCTGATCTCAGCTTTGTCACTATCACTTTTCAGTCATTTTAGGCTAATTAGTAAGGCATTTTAAAATGTCCACATCGTAGTAAAACCGATAGCTAGTGGGAAGCAGCCGCATAGCACAGGGAGATCAGCTCGGTGCTTTGTCACCACCTAGCCAGGTGGGATAGGGAGGGTGGGAGGGAGGGAGATGCAAGACGGAAGAGATATGGGGATATATGTATATGTATAGCTGATTCAGTTTGTTATACAGCAGACGCTAACACACCATTGTAAAGCAATTATACTCCAATAAAGATGTTAAAAAATAATATTAATTAATTAATTAATTAATTAAAATGTCCACATTGTAAATGAGGGTGATTTGATTTTATTCTTTGTCTATTTCCCATGATAAATCTCTGTGATTCAAAATATTTTGTCTAGGGGGCTCTTAGGTATTTAGTGCCAGTATGAATTTGAGACTCCTTTCTCAAATCCAGGATAACAGACTTGGCTTTCCTATTGCAAACACAATTTCAAGGCATAGAATTAAAGATACGACCGGAATTCTACATCTTTAGAGACTGAACTAAAGATTCTTGTTCTCTTTGTATATTGAAGCCTGTTTGCCTATAAACCATTATTTTCAGGATTTCTCCTTTGACAAGTTCCTGGAAGCAGGAAAGAACTGAACTGTCCCTATTCTCTGCATCATAAATTGTCAGGATTAACTGTGGAATCACATCATTTTTTTGGATGCCACATAAAGTTTTATGTTAACAGTATATTGGAGAGAGCCCCCCATGTTAAATTTTGGGTTTGGGAATGAAACTAGAGTTATCTGACTTCCTTGTTGAAGAAATGAGTATTGAAAAGAGCATAGGTTTGGAATAAGACAGATCTAAGTTCAAATACTATTTTTGCTGCTTATTAGCTGCCTGTTTAAATGATCTGAGTTCTGATGATTAGAAGTGAGTTTCATGTGGTGATTGTAA
Organism: Balaenoptera physalus; assembly: GCF_965194825.1. NCBI lineage: Eukaryota > Metazoa > Chordata > Mammalia > Artiodactyla > Balaenopteridae > Balaenoptera > Balaenoptera physalus. The sequence goes on from NC_138884.1 coordinate 95,961,929, forward strand.
GAATTAATAAGGCAAAATGTACAAAGAGTTTGATATGTAAACATAAATGTTGGTGCCCTCATCCTTTCTATTTGTTAATCTTCTTTCCTTTCTCTTGATTTCTCACTCTACCTATTTTCAGAAAAAAAATTGTGTGCTATTAAATATGATCTCTAAATGTTATGAGGTGTTAGAGAACAGAGTTATGATAATCCATTCTCTCATGACTCCTGTCTTCTCAATTTTATACCTAAGGAAGCATACATACTAGGAACAATAGCAAATTAATGAAAAACTATCTAATTAATTAAATATGAGGTAGTTTTTAATATCCCATGATGTGAGGATTGGTTAGTAACTATATAGGGGCTCCCTGACCCGTCCAGGAAGACTAAACATGCTTTCTATTTAATCTTCTCAGTCTATGATTGCCTGATACATCTAACATTTTACCTCTTTACAAATATGTGTGGAGGTGGAAGAGGCTGCAAAGGACATAGAAAGGATCAGACAGTTTTTGTTTTAGCTATTCAGCCTCCTAAGGAAACATACCCAGTGACTGTTCCATTCTCTTCCCCTTTACAGTAACATCATGGGCCTTGGATAGGAGTTATGGAGAAAAGGAATTGTTTCTCTATCCTTTCCAAAGTAACAATTTAGGGAGAGGGAAAAATCATCCACTCTCTGTCTATGTTTGTTCACCTTTTGAATTAGTCTAACACTGATAATGGTACCCTATATTATAGGAGTCAAGAAAGTATAAGTACATTTCTGTTATAGCAAACTTTTATTGCAAAGAGGTTCTGTAAGAGAATCTCATGATAGAAATTTAATTTCTGTAATTTGAGAACCTAAAATGAAACAGGGCTGATATGTTAAATTTTGTAAAGCATAATCAATTGGAAAGAAGCATATTGAAGAGAAAGAAACAACTTTCCCAACCTGCTTCATCTGCACTCCCACTAGGATGGTTACTTGCCATGTTGACACAATCTTTGTTTATGAAATTGAGCAATTAATCAGTTTTAAATAGGATTTTAGTGTTTTTGCTATAAAATTCACTGAAAATAGTTAAAGAGTAAAACTTCTTGGTTTAGTGTTTAATAATTTCAACATATTTTTAATATGGGTGAGAATATATGGGCCTAAGTCATCTACTGTATGAAACTGCTATCACTGGATTAATAGAGTAAGGTTCTCAATGAGTTCACCTATGGTACATGGAAATAGTTTTGACCTACTGAACACTTTTTTCAGTTCTTTTTGTTTTTTTTTTGGTTATGAGATAAAATTATTTAGTAATTAAGAATCAGGCTTGAGAACAGAACATCAGGGGTCTCCAAATTTTACCATACACTGACTTTGTGACAATGGACAAGTTACCTTTCATTGAATCATGTTTCCTACCTTAAAATGTGATGACAAGAGGATAAATGTGATAGTCTTGTGAGGATTAAATGAATTAATTAATGAATTAATTAATGAATTAATTAATTATAGTAAAGTGCTAGAAATAATGCCTGGGAATATAATGCACACTGTAAATTATAGCAATTCTATTATTAACCAAATTGCTTTGACATTTACTCTTAATGAATTGCATTGATACATGTTTTGTTTTGTCTCCTAGTAGACAATAAGTGTTAAAAGGGCAAGGGTTTGTCCCTGGTGCTATATCATCAGAGTGTGCAAGTGCCTGACACACATTTAAAAAATATGCTAAATAAGGTAAATGAATAAGTGAATTCAATTTTTTAAAATTGCCTTAAAAGCATGGGGGAGTTATTGCTTACACAATAATAATTTAATATAATTTAATAATTTAATAACAATTGTTTATTAGTCAATTACTATGTGCCTATCTTTGACTTCATTGTTTAATAGAAACCCCACAGGAGCCTTAGAGGTGGTTATCATTATTATCCGCATTTTAGATCTGAGGAATCTGACATTCAAAAAGATGCATAAGTTTTTCAAGATTGCTTATTAAATGTTGAAGCCAGGATTTATGCCCAAGTCAAGTATGATTTATAGACAAAATGTGATTTTGCTTCTTATTGACAGGGAATATGTTCCTTTTCAGATTTCTACAGAGATTTTTATGCTATAAAATATAATAATTGAGTGGAAATTAGAAATTGTCATTTCAGAATAAGTTAAAAAGTTTTCAAATATGAATCTTTCAGTTATATCTCAACACACACAGCAAAAGGGACACATGATGGCAACAAAGGGACAAGCAACTCCTTAAACTTTAAGGAAAGGGCTTTCATTGATTTTCATCCTGGCTGAAGGCCATTTTGAAATAAGTTGGTATGTAGCTCATAAAACTTACAATGAAAAACAACCAAACAATCAGAAGGCCAGGTTGAAATTATCCAGCAGTCAGAACTTTTGTGAAGGAAAAATACACAGTGTACCATCAAATATAGGGTAGAGATGAATTATCTTCTGCCTGATGAGGAAATAAATCAAGTAATATCCATTTATTTATAGATATAATGGATATTTATATATCAAAAAGATACATTTTTCTGATTTTTTCAAGAATGGAAATTTAAACCAAAATAAACTATGTGAGATCCTGGTGCCAAATTTATAACAACATATTTATCAAAAGTTTGTTTGTACTGTATCCCATAGAAAAGGGCTTTATAAAATGATAAAAAGCAGACAGTCACCTTGAAGAGTAAAAAACTGAATGAAAAACAGCCATGGTCGGATATGCCAGCCTAATTTGATTGTTGCCTAATGAATTGCATCAAACTCTTTAAAGTGAAATTTTAGATCAAGAAACATTATTTTAAAGAGAAACTTTAGAAATTATGTAGTAGAAGGATGTTAAACATTTCTAAATCAATTACATTATGACATTAAAATTAAAAGCAAATATTCTATAAAGTCAGAGAGATTTATGAAAAGATATAAGAAAAATGGTGAGAGTAAAATATATTAATTCAATGTCCAACAAATACTTCATAACTATGATGTGCCAGGCAACATGCCAGGGTAAGATTAATGATTTCTCTCTCTTCAGAGTTTCAGATTATAGATTATAAACTATAAATAAAGATTAGGTGATATTGCCAGTGATTCAAGGTAAGGGAGAGAAGTTACAGAACACCAATGATAAATAGTAAGGCAGGTTTAATTGTAGGGCGCAAAATTCAGAAATTTAGGATAGATTTTGCTTAGTTGCCTGGTATATTTCTTTATTTTCTGTAGGATTATAGGTATCCTTTCAAGGTATGAGCCAAATCTGGGAAAAAAGAAGGGGCTAATTAATAAGTTGTATATGACTTATGTATACAAACTTTAAATGCCAGTGAACCAACAGCTTAACCAAAAGCACTAAAAATAAAGCACCATTCATGAAATAGCCTCAGTGAATTATAGCAAATATTGGAGTATCACAGTTTCAAAAGTTATTTTATGTACAAAACACTCCAAAATATTTCATGTAAATATTGATAGAATGTAGCTATTTCTATAATTTTTATTCAAAATAAAATGATAGCACTATATTCTACAAGCTAAACTAGTGGTATCTAGAAATATGATGAGGAATAAAAGATAGTTCCTACCCTTCACATGCTCATATTTCAATCAGAGCATAAAATTACATAGATAGATAGATAGATAGATAGATAATAAAGAGATAGAGACAGACAGTTATGGTACAATTATGTATACATGGACTCAGAGAAAGAGGAGTTTTTAATTGTGCTTGGAGAGGACAGGGAAGACTTCCTAAAGAGTTCCTATATTCCTGAGTGTCAAAGGAAAGGAAACTTTTCAGACAAGTGGTGTAAGAAAAGTGAACTTTCTGGCAGAGGGAACAAGTATTTAAAAATGTATATCAAGTTCAGGGATTATAAATGAGCTTAGAGGAGCAGGATCCCCAGACCATACAGGAACTTTATAATAACTGAAATTAGAAAATTGGAACTATAAAGCTTTAGATAGACTTGTCCTTACCTTTAAGGAGTTTGGGTGGTTGGAAACACTTGACAGGTTGAGAATGGGTTTTAGAAAGACCACTCTAGCAGCAATGTGGAGAGTAGTGTTCAAGAGAGAAGAAACTAGAGCCAAATAATCCATTAACAAGACTATTACAATTGTTCAAGAGAAAATTCGAAGAGACATGAAATAAAGCAGTAGTAGTAGAGAATAAGTGAAGGGGATGGGTTACCGTGATTTTAAGAATTTGGACATGAAAGTACCTGTTTGTCTAATTAGATGTGGGGGTCAAATGAAAAAGAAGAATTTACACAAGTGATTCTAAAACCCTCCCTTCTTCATTAAATACATATTTTAGCACACACAAATTTTATATAGAATTACAGGTAGTTTTCTCATATAATCTGAAACTCAAACTGAATGTATCAATCAGGATTCAACCAGAGGAGCAAAGTCAATGAAAGTTTATCTCTACTTCTTTCTCTACGTCTATCATCTCTCTATATTATCTATATCTATGTCTACATCTACATCTTTGTCTGTTGCAAGGAATTAACTAACACAAGCATGGCTGAAACTGCAGATTACATAGGATAATCTCCCTTCCTTGAAGTTATCTGATTATTGATTTTAACCACAGCTACAAAATACCTTTATAGCAACACTAGATTAATGTTAGATTAAATAACTGGGGATTGTTTGGTTTTTTTTGATATTGAGCTGCATGAGCTACTTGTAAATTTTGGAGATTAATCCTTTGTCAGTTGCTTCATTTGCAAATATTTTCTCCCATTCTGAGGGTTGTCTTTTCATCTTGTTTATGTTTTCCTTTGCTGGGCAAAAGCTTTTAAGTTTCATTAGGTCCCATGTGTTTATTTTGTTTTTATTTCCATTTCTCTAGGAGGTGGGTCAAAAAAGATCTTACTGTGATTTATGTCATAGAGAGTTGTGCCTATGTTTTCCTCTAAGAGTTTTACAGTGTCTGGCCTTACATTCAGGTCTTTAATCCATTTTGAGTTTATTTTTGTGTATGGTGTTAAGGAGTGTTCTAATTTCATTCTTTTACATGTAGCTGTCCAGTTTTCCCAGCACCACTAATTGAAGAGGCTGTCTTTTCTCCATCATATATTCTTGCCTCCTTTATCAAAAATAAGGTGACCATATGTGCGTGGGTTTATCTCTGGGCTTATTTCTGCAGTGGCAGTTGTTACTTCTCCTTTTTCATTTCTAATTCTATTAACTTGAGTCTTCTCCCTTTTTTCCTTGGGTAGTATAGTCATTTTCACAATGTTGATTCTTCCAGTCCAAGAACATGGTATATCTCTCCATCTCTTTGTATCATCTTTAATTTCTTTCATCAGTGTCTTATAGTTTTCTGCATACAGGTTTTTGTCTCCTTAGGTAGGTTTACTCCTAGGTATTTTATTCTTTTTGTTGCAATCTCCAAAATTTACAAGCAACTCATGCAGCTCAATATCAAAAAAACAAACAACCCAATCCAAAAATGGGCAGAAGACCTAAAAAGACATTTCTCCAAAGAAGATATACAGATTGCCAACAAACAGATGAAAGGTTGTTCAACATCACTAATCATTAGAGAAATGCAAATCAAAACTACAATGAGGTATCACCTCATACCAGTCAGAATGGCCATCATCAAAAAATCTATAAACAATAATTGCTGGAGAGGGTGTGGAGAAAAGGGAACCCTCCTGCACTGTTGGTGGGAATGTAAATTGATACAGCCACTCTGGAGAGTAGTATGGAGGTTCCTTAAAAAACTAAAAATAGAACTACCATACAACCCAGCAATCCCACTACTGGGCATATACCCTGAGAAAACCATAATTCAGAAAGAGTCATGCACCACAATGTTCATTGCAGCTCTATTTACAATAGCCAGGACATGGAAGCAACCTAAATGCCCATCGACAGATGAATGGATAAAGAAGATGTGGCATATATATACAATGGAATATTACTCAGCCATAAAAAGAAATGAAATTGAGTTATTTGTAGTGAGGTGGATAGACCTAGAGTCCGTCATACAGAGTGAAGAAAGTCAGAAAGAGAAAAACAAATACCCTATGCTAACACATATATATGGAATCTAAAAAAAGAACAAAAAATTGTTGTGAAGAGCCTAGGGGCAGGACAGGAATAAAGACACAGATGTAGAAAATGGACTTGAGGATACGGGGAGGGGGAAGGGGAAGCTGAGGCAAAGTGAGAGAGGGCATGGACATATATACACTTCCAAATGTAAAATAGATAGCCATTGGGAAGCAGCTGCATAGCACAGGAAGATCAGCTTGGTGCTTTGTGACCACCTAGAGGGGTGAGATAGGGAGGGTGAGAGGGAAATGCAAGAGGGAGGGGATATGGGGATATATGTATGCATATAGCTGATTCACTTTGTTATATAGCAGAAACTAAAACAACATTGTAAAGCAATTATACTCCAATAAAGATGTTAAAAAAGAATAGGATCAATTATCCAAGAAAAAAATAAAATATAAATAAATAAATAAATAACTGAGGATTTAGCCTACCCAAGTTGTCAGAAAGACTACCACACTCATATATAGACCTCAGCTTAAAAAAAAAAAAATCTCTGTTTTCACAGGATTCCTAGATTTCTTGCTCAGAAAATTGGGATAATCACCCTGTAATTAATCAAAATAGGAGAGAGAAAAAGGAAAAGATTAGTATATTTTTGGTGAAGATAAGGAGGTGTAAATTGAATTGTTGTTTCTGAAGTTACCATGGAGTGTTAAATATTAAAATATGTTATTTGATATTTTAAATGAATGTAAAAAATGCTTTTATGACATACTAATATATGAGAAAGAACTTAGCATGCTTTCCTTAAAATAGTGTTGTGTGGTAGAGAGTGCAGGCAGGTGATGATGGGAAACCTGCATTTTAGTAGTTGATATTTCACTGGAAAGCTAGTATTTGGGAAAGATATGTAACCTCTCTGGATTTCACTGTCTTTATCTGTGAAATAAGGAGAACAGACTAGATTGCTCTATCTTCTATTGTAGTATTACATAATGAATGCATTAAAATGTTTCCTAATGTAATGATGATCAAAATAATTATCTTCAAATTTGTGGGTAAGTTTGTTATTAACCAACTCTTCATAGATAGCCTACAGTCAGTATTAGATAAAATATATTAAAGTGTGGATATGAAAGAAACAGAGAGGGTTGGGAGTAGAGTGCTTTCTGTGGTTACATCTAGTTATTCAAACATTATTTCTCTTTTCTTTTTAAATTCTAAATTCACTGAAAAAAAGGGCATTTAATAATCAAAATTTTGCAGCCATATATTTCTAGGCACTCCCTATTGATCTTACGTAGTTCTTTTTTCCCCCAAATTGGATTTAAATTTTTTTTCTAAATAGGAAAAGGAGGATAAGAAAGATGGATATGAAAAGAAAGGAGAGAGTGAGAGAACGAGGACAAAAAAATATGAAGGTGAAGTAAAATCAACATTGGTTAGTTGGTTAGTGTTGCTTTTGACAGGCAAAAAAAAAAAAAAATTAATCACTGTGATAATAAATTATTACATCCCATTTAAACCTCCTCTATGTAAAATTTCCTACACCAATGGATTATTGTTGGACTAAATGTATTTTGTGTCTGAGCTGCTGAATTTATACTCTATTCTGCAATCCTACCACCCAGAGGGTGTTTAGTATAATTTCTGGCTGTGTTTGTTCATGAAACATATTGCTCCCAATCCATAGGTCTTAAGTATTGATGATTGCCAACTCCCCAGCTGAGACTTCTCCTTGTCAGATTTGCCACAATAGGTTAACTGGACATTTGAAGGAAGATAAGCTAAGGACTATTACTGAGCAAGAGTATTTTCTTTCTCTTTTACTAATCAGTTTATCTCATTTCTCACTATGATTCTTCATCATATCCTAGAGTCAGTTATTAACATTTACACTGAGATTTAATAAGTAAAAAGAAAGTTCTCATCATAGGTTAAGTATGCAGTTGAGCTAAATTCTCTATGTTGGGCTTTGCTCAAAAAATGGATAAACATTAAATTTGATTTAATTATTTTCAAAATATATATTAATGATATTAACTGAGCTGTCTTTTCCAAGTGGCCCAAGTTACTCCCTCATATTTTGTTTGGTGATAACCAGAATGCTTTTAGCAAAAAAAATTTTCACATAACCGATCCTGTGCAGACCTTCTCTTGCTTTTCACAATCATGGTTATGATACACCCAACGGCAATGAGTATTGGCAGCATGATAAAGTGGAAAATTATTTTTTGAATTTTAAGATTTTTTTTGTTTACTCTTGCTTTTCATCTAGGCTAACTTTTTTCAGAATTTAAAAATATAGTCTATGAATTGGCCTGATCTTTCATCTACTACAACTTCAGTTTCTTTGCCTAACAAAGGAAATCAAAGATTAAAATGATGCACATTGTAAAAATCATGCTGATTTCACTATAGAATGTATTTTGATTTTCATATATTGCCACCATTTCTTTAAATGTTGTGGGCATTCATTCACAACCTTTAAAATAATGAAGCCCCTTGGTTCTCCATTTTCCATTAACTCTAGTCTGTCATTCAGATTAATTGTAAATAGAGTTGGTGATGATATTATCAAAGATTTTACTTGCTTATAGGGACTAATAATTCCTCTGTGGTCATCTTTTTGGAGGCTATTCAAAGCTTAATGATTAATCACATTGGCAGCTTAATCATATATAAGGCATTTTAAGATTTAAGTAAGTAGACTTATCTTAGAGATGAACTTGAAAGCTGATTCACTCTCTGAAATAATATTAAACAGACCACATCATCTGTGTGCTACCTACTCATTTTACCACTTGCCACACTCACAGCATAATTAATCATTTTCACATAGTTATTATTTACCTGATTCGTTGTGCAAGTAAACCTTAAGTCAAATTATAAAAATACAAAACAAAACAACAATAACATAAATTAGAAATGATACCAACAAGATCACATCAATGTAGGACATAAGCAGTTCCAAAACCACCACAGAAAGTGAGTGAGCCATGATTGAAATACAGGATGGAAATGGCAGCTTTTACATCGCATGATTGGAAGGTTGTCAGGGCGAGGTGTAGTTATTGAAAATCTCTCTGCTACCAACTAGTCAAGATGCCTAAAATTTCTCCATAAAGTTATTTCTTTTAATTAAGACATTATGTCATCCATAGTCCACTGTATACTTTATTGCTTCTGGAATATAACAGCGATTAACACCTCAGCCTCAATTACTTTAGTTAATGGTTTACACAGGTATTTAGTAACTTTGCTTGATAGTCATTGTTTCTATGGTTGGATTGCCTTATTCTCCTGTATCCTAGATCACATGCTCTGTTTCACAGGGGACACAAACCAAGAGAAATGTCTGCAAGTATAATTACTTCTTCTAGAAATTGAATTTCTGACATAGAGACCTCCGTTTTTCTCCACTGGTAAACAGTGGAGTGGGCTGTGCTACTAGAAATACACTTTGAGCTTCTTTTAACCTCTTTTTCCTTTTATTTCTTTCTCTCTATTTCTTTCAACTGAAGAGCAATATTTGGGCCATGGACCATGTGGCGTCTATTTGGCTACAGAGGGTGACCCAATACAATTAGCTACAAACTACAACTTTATAAAATAAAGTAAAATAACTGGCTCATTGACTCCTACACAAGGGGTGAATCATGCTAGTTGGGTTTATATTTTGGGGGTGGTGGTGGTGCAGAGGGTTGCATGTCCTCGAATAGTTGAACTTGAATTCTAGAAGATGGAAAAATGAACCCGTGGAATATGAATGTTTTTTGAGAGTATATTTATTTTTCTTTCTTCTTTCTTTCTTTCTCTCTCTCTCTTTCTTTCCTTCTCTCTCTTTCTTTCTCTCTCTTTCTTTCTTTCTTTCTTTTCTCCCTCTCTCCCTCCCTCCTTCCCTCCCTCCCTTTCTTTTTCTTTCTTTCTTTTTCTTTCATCTCTCTATTATATATCTATCATCTATCATAATCCATCTGTCTGTCCATCCATCTGTTTATCTATCTATCATCTAGCTAGCTATCTCTTAACTATTTAAAATAAGTTTAGATGTGATTTTACAGCATATGCATGCACTCTGTGAGTCTCACTATCTTATCCCAGTGTGGAGTGGCTGTGTTTTTCACAGGATCATTCCAGCCAAGAGATGTACAACCTTGTGTGATCACGTGCTCAAAGCCCAGAGACCAGGAACCTCCACAAATTCTTGAGGTCCAGGTTTCTCAAAGTAGTTTACATTGTGCCACACATAGAAAATAATAAAATGTACTTGGCACAATGGGATAGACTGGATTGGGAACTTTCATTTGTAAGAGGTTTGCAGAAAAGGCTCACTTCACTTTCTAATAAAATAAATCCAGTTTTGAGAAATATATTAATATTTAATTTGCTGCGAGTTTTAAAATAAAACACTCCTAAAATTTTAATGAGAAAAATGTGCTTACATCAGTGATCATTGAAGTAGTTATTTATAATACCTGATGAAGATTTTTAATAACGATATCTTGAGAATTTTCAAAAACACTGTTAACAACAAAAAAAGAAAAAGAAAAATCAAACATAGAAAACCAAGAAATGGGTTACAAAAGCAATTTTAATTTTCAAACAGATCTTCAAAATCATTTCAAAGTTTACACTTTTGAATTTTTATTCAAATAATCTAATAATAATTATTATTTTGCTTTCACTGATAGATGTCTCTAAAGACAGAGGCAGAAGCATCTAGTAAGTGTGAATTTAGCCATTCAGGTGAACTAGCTGGAGCTTTGTCTGTCCCCCCACTCTGACTGACTGCTCTTCATCCTATACATCATGCCCCTCCAGCACCTGTGTTGCAGGAAGGGGGAACCCCTCCAGGGCCCAAGAGTGAGCTCTGTCTAACACTCAGAAATGAATTGTCCAAGGAGACAGGTACTGACAAAGCAAGAGACTTTTTTGGGAAGGGGCACCCAGGCAGAGAGCAGCAGGGTAAGGGAACCCTGGATAGCTGCTCTGCTACGTGGCTCACAGTCTCAGGTATTATAGTAATGGGGTTAGTTTCCGGGTTGTCTCTGGCCAGTCATCTTGCTTGGCCCATATTTGGTCTGACTCAGAGCCCTCCCTGGTGGCAGGCACAGCTCTCAGCCAAGATGGATTCCAGTGTGAGGGTTTCTGGGAGATTAGGGCAGGACATGTCACTCCTCCCTCCTCCTTTTGGTCCCTCCTGAATTCTTCTGCTTATTTTTCAGTGGCAGTACCTCATTCTTTATTGGGACCTCCTGTTATGAGACAACTCAGGCAAGTGGTTAATGCCTGGCCAAGGCAAGTGGTTTTGGTCCATGGTTCCCTAACACCTGGACCAAGGAACTGTCCAGGAACTCCACGGGGACCTTGTGCACTGATGGACAGAGGCACAAAATGATCCTGGCTGCTGAGGCAGACAGAGCCCCTGCTGGGAAGTGTGCAGCACACCCCAGTGGAATAGATGTTGCTCATCATTCTTCCTGCCTGCTGGGGCAGCTGGGAGTGCCCTCAGACCCCTGTCAGCTAGGGCCACGCTGAAGAGTACCCAAGGAAGTCAGTGTCTGAGGTTACACCTGTAACCCACTCTGGACAAACTTGAGGGCAATGTTTCACAGAAGAGGAAGCTCTATCTTATCAATAAACTTTCATGGGAAAACATACTCTGGATGAAAATCAACCAGAGCCTTGTTAATATGAGCTCTTATTTTTAAATGCCAGATGTGAGACATCTCTGAAAGAGCATTCTATCTAGGAGAAAGTGGGTACCAATTTTTCATTTAGTCTGGGGGCCAGGAAATTGTCAGTCACATTCCAGCTGACTTCAGAAACTGTTTAATCGAAGAGAGCTCCTGGGAAAAGGAGAAATATTTTTTTGTAAATTAGCAGCCAGAGTTTTGGCAATTTGGCTTTTATCAAGTGATATGAGGAGGAAGATTTTGGAGGTAAAACCATGTGTAAGAAGACATGAAGAGAAAGAAGTGTTGGAGAAGTGTATGTGAGGGTCACACTGGAAAATTCTTAGTCCTTCCAGGTTTCTTACAATTTCACTGTAAACATCTGAAAATCTATGTCTCAACCCTTCCCTTTTTAGCTCTCTTAAATCTATAATTCCAGATATCAGTTTTGGTGGACCATATAACCTGGCAAAAGAGGAGAAACAAGGAATAAAATAGGGTGAAAAATTGAAAGATTGTGTTGCATGTTTTTGTTTCTGAAAGTAAAGTACACTGTTTTATTTTCATTTTATCAGTTATTTCTATGATATCACCTTATTTAAAAATTCTTTTTGTTTAGTCTTTTATTCTTCCTCCCTCTCAAACATAGTCTAAATGCTGTCTAAGAATTGCCTAAAGATCATCTGAGTTGGATGAAATAGCATTAGAGTTAGTGAAAATGATTCAGCCTTTTGAGTCAGGTGAGTCTAGTGTGAATTCTGTCTCCATCACTTTTAAAAATTTATTACTGGACAAGTTAGGGGTCAGGGTTCTCATTTTGCAAATTGTTCTTGTGGACCACCACTCTGCAGGTTAAAAAAGTAAGATGCCTAAAACACACAGGCATGGTGCTATTTCATAATAGGCATCACCAAACAGATTTATTCTCCCTTTTCTCTTCGCCTCTCTTCTTATTCTTTGGCTTGGATGACATCTTACCCTGTACTAAGAAAAACACTAATTATGGATAATTGCTTTTTTAACACAATACTCTTGTCCTCAAAACATACTCATCCCTTTACCTTTACACTCTTTATCCTTTCTTGTCCTTGAACGTTTAGTAATATTCTGTAGTTTTTTTCTTTTTTTATTCTGAACGGGTACAATTTATTTATTTATTTATTTATTTTGTACAAGAATGTTTACAGCCCTTTTATTCATAATAATCAAAAACTGGAAATCGTAAAAATGTCTGTTAACAGAAGACTGGATAAATAAATGTGGTATAGTCACACAATGGAATACTAGTCAGCAATAAAAATGAATGAATTGCTTATACGTGGAACAACGTGGATGAATCTTTTTTTTTTTTTCCTGGAAATATGTTTATTTTGCCTTCACTTTAGGAGGATATTTTCACCAGCTATAGAACTCTAAACTGTCTGTTACCTCCTTTCAGCCTTTTAAAATTCTCATTCATCACTTGGCTTCCATCATTTCTGCTGAGAAGTTAGCTTTTAGTCTTATTGTTGCTCCTGAAAGTAATGCATTTTTTTCTCTAATTGCTGTTATGATTTTCCTCTCTCGATTTGATGATGATGTACCAAAGTGTAGTATTTGTTGCCTTTATCCTGCTTGGGGTTCTTAGTAATTTTTGATTCTGTGACTCAAATTTCTTTACCCTTTTAGAAAATTCTTGGTTATTATCTCTTTCAATATTGCTTCTTCTACATTCTCTCTTTCTTCCCTGCTTGAACCCCTATTATGTTTGCTAGAATATCTCATATGATAAACCATGTCACATGTCTCTGACACTTCCATCCTTTTTGTTCTTTGTGCTTCAGTCAGGATATTTTCTACTGATCCCTCTTCAGCTCACCAGTCCTCTCTTCAGCTGTGTCCAATCTGCTGTTAAACCCCATTTTTGAGTGCAAATTTTGTTTACTATTCTTCAGTTCTAAAATTTCTGTTTGTTTTTTGAAAATATTGATTCCAGTTCTCGACTAAAGTCTTCATTTTTTTCATTTATTTTCTTGATCACATTAATTACAATTATTTTTCAATCTGTGTGTGATAACTGCAATGGTTTGGGACACATGTGAATATATTTCTATTATGCTTTTTTTCTCTTGGCTCTCTTTCTTGGATCCTGGTAATTTTGGATGGGATGCTCATCCCTGTGCCTGAAAGAGGGATCTGGATGAAGTTATTTTCCTCCAGAGAGGATTCACTCTAGGGCCGGCAGGCAGAATGGGTGCAATTTATTTTTAATAGATAGAAAAACAAACTGCTTATGAGAATTAATTGGGAAGAAGAGATCCATTCATCTATTCACTTTTAGGTGATTTTATATATTAATCACCTGCTACATTCTAGGCAATGTCCCAGTAGTTGGGACTAATCAGTGAACCTAACCCTGAATTTCTGAAATTTGCATTCTAGAAGGGGAGACAGACCATGAGCACATAAGTGTATAATATAATGTTATATAGTGATGAGTGGTATGGAGAAAACTGAATAAGTGCAAAAGGTAGAGAGTGACAAATTTGGAGAGGGCAGGGACTGTTATTGTAGAGAAAGTAGACTGGAAAGAGGTCTTTCCATGATATTTCAGCCTGGACATGATGAAGTAAGGAGTGAAACAGGTGAGTTAAAGGCAGATAGGAGGCAAAAATGAATGAAAAATATTCTTTCTCCCCCTCTACCTACCTTAGATTCCTTGGCTGGGGCCTGTGAAGCAAACTGATAGGAGAGAGATTAACAAGAGGAAAAAAAAAAAACAGTGTTAATTACATACCTAGGCACTGGTATTCACACAGAAAAATGTGGCTCAAGGCAGTGGTCAAATAATTAAGGCTTATATTCCATCTTAGGCTAAACAATGGAAAATGGATTTTGGTATTCTGGGCAGAGGAGGAAAGTTACAGGAAAGTGATCAAGAAAAATGTGGTGAACAAGAGTTGTTTAGTGAAGTTTGTTATGCCGATTTAAGTCAGTGCCTTTCCATTAATAAGAGTTGTTGAGTCTCCCTCTTCTTAGTATGGGAGAGGGAGACACCTTTACAAATAGAAATTGTTCTTTATTTAAACAAAACTAGTGCCCTATATTTAGAGAATTTTCTGGTCTGCTGGTTCTAAATGGCCTTTAGCTCAAAATAATCCATATGCCAAAAAGGTATATTTTGAGGTGACATATTCTGGTACCCTTCATTGTAATATTTCACTGCAAAATAGTCCATCCAAGTTTTTTTGTATTTTGGTGGAGAATTCAGTATTTAAACCAATATCTAACCAATATCTAAATAGGTAAAATTCCATTATTTTCAAAAGGGTTTCTCCAAAATTATAAGCCAGGCTTATAAATCTTACTTTATTAAGCCTAATTAAATATAAAAGTATTCTGAATAAGAAAATAAAAATCTAAAATAATTGCTGACATACCAGAAATCTTGAGAATGGCTGGGAAAAAAGCGGCAAGAGATTAGTCAGTAAAGTGCAAAAATTCCTCGCTATGAGATAATATGATATATTTGAAGATGGAGTAGTCGACAATTTTTCTTATTTCTCACTTTATCTATCCCATCAGCTAGTACTGAAATGCCCTGAATATGTGAAAGCATCAATTCCTCCCAGATCTCTTTGCATTGTGCGGCTCAGCAGGTATCTTTTCAAAGGTAAAATGTTCATAGTTGTCATTAACAATAGTGGAGATCTGTGACCATGGTGAGTGCTTCCTTTGTTCCCTCTGGAACTTTCTCTTACAGCTTTTCAATTCTCACTAGTAAAATTGAATCTATCTTTTCCAACTGTTCATCATTGGGTAATTGCATTCCTATTTGGGTAATTATCTCCTTAATGAGAAAATTACAGTTCTTCTTGATTTCTGTCATATTTCTGAGAACCAATTTATTTAGTTCAGTAATAGTAAAGGTCAGCTACCTAGAAATATTTACTTTTTTAAACTCATATCAGTTTCAAACTAATTCATCTGATTTTTAACTAAACTAAGTTTCCTCTTTCTAGAAACACTTGATACAATCATCCCTGATTTTATGCTTATAGTCTTTATTTTCAAATTCTGGGGAAACGTTATTCTTTGTGTAACAGGGAAGAGCTAAATCGGACTCCATGTTAGATCTGTTTCTTTGACTTTAACCTTGCTTTTCGTTGCTCTTGTTATTATAATCATACACAATGGCCTGCTTCAGGGAACCCTGCCCCTCTGCCTGAATGTTGAACTAAAGTGCTTTTGTTCAGCTCACAGGGAGACAATCTGACCCTGCCCACCTGTAAATGGCTGCAAGAAAGGAGAAATTAACACATCCCCTCACCGAGGCTCGCCATTCCAGGAGATATTTTGCAAGACTGATGACCCTTTTTACTTTCCTTCCTCACCAGTCTCTCCCTCTCTATTTTGCCTTTTTACTTTACTTCCCTCTCTGCTTCTGTAAAAGAAACTGGCATCCAGAACCCATAAGATGGTTATTTTGAGACTTTAGTCTGCCGTCTTCTCAGTCTGCCAGCTTTCCGAATAAAGTCATATTCCTTGTCTCAACACCTTGTCTCCGATTTATTGGCCTGTCGTGTGGTGAGCAGAGCAAGCTTGGACTTGGTAACATTCGGATAGTAATCAAACAAATAATTTATTTATTTTGGTTCTAGGTTTTAAATAGTTAATTAAGCATTCCTACTTAGTAACTTGGTAGCTTTGGAGCTAGAAATTAGATGGAATGCTACTGTGTTCTTGTGTTGTTTTACTTGCAATGGGTGTTGAGGACCTAATAATTTTTCAGACATGTGAGTTGTGAGGAACACAGAACAGAAACTTGGGTGGTCTCAGAATTTCAAAAATGTTTGTATAGTTTTTCACCACATAAAATGTATTTGCATTAATAGTAAAAATGTTTATTGTATAGTATAGTAATACATTTCTGATGATTGTGGTGTGTGCCTCTTCATCAGAGTAATTCATTAAAACAGTCAATTCCTTTTGAGATAAGATTTAAATTTTTTTACATATATATGACAACTAAAAAATGTTGCTCGCCACCTGGTTCTACAAGAATGAAGTCACTAGACACTGCAGTCGATGACTTTCAACACACCCTGAAAGGAGTTTAGGGTGGTGATCAGGAATGAGGCAGTCTGTGCTCTGGGAAAACTGGCAGAACAAACCTTCAGACAGTTAGATATTTTCAGTAGAAAATTTTATGAACTCAATTTCTTTTATATTCTCATACCTAGAAAAGCACCAAAATCGTTAATGGAGACATCCTCTCCTCGTGATTAGTAGCGACCTTTGACTGAGATATGGGCCTGGTTGCACGCATCCCTTCTCCAAAATCCCATATATACTGATCTCCCCCCTTAACCTTTTTGGAGCATTTCCTCAGAGATATCTGAGTGGCTGTCTCTCAAGTCCCAAATAAAGCTAAACTCACAGCTCTCATGTTGTGCATTTTTTTCAGTCGACATGTACAAGATATCTTTAAACATTTTTAAAGATGGTGCCAACTAAAATACAAGTTTCAAATTTTAAATATCATCCAGGATAAATATTAACATTCAGGTGTAAAGTATATGAGATCTTAATTTTTTTGCAATATAAAGTCATAAAAACAACGTGCTATGCTATTTGAAGGACCGTACATAATGTATATGTATAATGTATATCAGAGTTGCAAAGACAGTAATCTGAGTCCAATCATACCCATTTGTAGCTTTGTGATCCTGGGCAAATTGTACAACTTCTCTGAGGTTTTGGTTTTACATTTGTAAAACAGAGATTATAATATCTGCCTAATGGATGGCTGTAAGGATAAAATATGATAAATGTATGTAAGCTTAGTACAAAGACTGAGAAACAGTGAACATGCAATAAATTATATTTTGTTCGTTCATTTATTCAACAGATATTTATTTAGAATTTGCACCTCTTACTAGGTTTAGGGAAAAAATATTGAATATATACATGACCATGACAAGTTCATGTAGGAGATGAGAGTGGGAAGGACTAGTGTAGGGTTGGAAATTCAAGTTTAAATATGGTAGCCATAGGAGCCTCACTAATAATGAAATGGAGCAGGACCCTATGGTCCTTGGCCCCTATGTCCTCAGCCTGCCTTTTGTGTGTGGAAAAACTTTACCCAAAGATTAAGTTTAATCAGAGAAGTGAGAAAATACAGAAAAAAAAGAAGACAGACAAAGGAGACCACATAGTAATAGTTTAGTCATTAAGCATAGTCAAAGACATTAGTTCCTCCTCAAGGACTATAGATGATATTCTGACACATATCCTGTGCGCTGTCTTGTAGATACTGAAACCCACACCAGGTGGAAGAAGTTAACTACATGATGACCAGACTGTAGCCATGACCTAAGCTGCCACTATTCCAAGAATTGGCCTCAAAGAAATGGGAACAAACTGACCCTGGAACTGAAGATTAACTGTACTTAAAACAATCAAGATGACGCTGGTCAGACCACCGATGACCAATTTCAAGATGACTGTCAGAGCTGACTGTGCTGTTCCTGCATGTAGCCCCCTCCCTCAGCCTATAAAAGCTCTTGCCCACTGGTTGTCAGTGGGGAGGGAGTCGACCTTTGGACAGGCGTCCACTCTCCCCCCCGGTTGTCAACATCCAAAATAAAGCAGACTTTCCTTTCCACCAACCTTGCCTTTTTATTGGCTTTTGAGCAGCGAGCAGCCAGACCCCACTTTCGGTTACAGTAAGATGAAATTTGAGCAAAGACTGGAGTGAGATGAGAATAGAAGTTATGAGAATATATGGGGATGTGAAACTCAAGCAAAAGTAAAACGAAACAAGTTCGAGGGTTTTGAGGTGAGAATGCATTCCACATATTTAAGGAGAAATAAGGAGGTCACTGGGTAGTGGGGACTGAGTGAGAGAAGAAAACAGTAGAATCTAATGCTTACTGAACACTGACAATGTGTCAGGAATATTCTAGGTACTTTATATTTAACTCATTCAATCCTAGAAAACCCCCATTGATACAGGTATTATTACCACCATTATACAGAAGAGGATATGAGGAATACAGGGATTAAATAACACCTGGAAAGTGAGGGGCCATAATTTGAACATAAGTAGTCAGGCTTCTGAGCCCATGCACTGAACCACTGCATGGTAGGAGATGGAAATAGAAAGGGGAGGGAAGGAAAGACCATATAAACATATAAGACTTTAATTTGAGATGAGAAGCCACTTAAAGATTTTGAGTAGAGGAGTGTCATGATTAGCCTGAACAGGATCACTCTGCCTACCTTGTTAAGAATGACTGTGGGGAAAAGGGCAGAATCAGGGAGAAAGTTAGGTAGCACTTATAGTAGTAAAAGTGTGCAAGGGTGGTAGCTTAGACAAGAGTGAAGATGGGGCTTCCCTGGTGGTGCAGTGGTTGAGAATCTGCCTGCCAATGCAGGGGACATGGGTTCGAGCCCTGGTCTGGAATGATCTCATATGCCACGGAGCAACTAGGCCCTTGAGCCACAACTACTGAGCCTGCGCGTCTGGAGCCTGTGCCCTGCAACAAGAGAGGCCGCGGTAGTAAAAGGCCCACGCACCGTGATGAAGAGTGGCCCCCGCTTGCCGCAACTAGAGAAAGCCCTCTCACGAAACGAAGACCCAACACAGCCAAAAATGAATGAATGAATGAATGAATGAATGAATGAATTAAAAGAAAAAAAGAAGAGTGAAGATGATAGTTTAAAAAAAATGGTGAAATAATATTTAGAATCTGTATATTTTGTGAAATTAAAGCCAACTGTATTTGCTGAAAGAATGAATGTGTGGTATGATGTAGTGTTTTCAAAGATAACTCTGTTTTCTGTCTCAACAACTAGGAGGATATAGCTGCCATTAATTGAGATGAAGGACAATATCTAGGGAAGAAGGTGAAGAGGCTAGTTTTAAACATGTTATATTTCAGATCCCTGTTAGACCTCTAAGGGAGAATATTAAGTGCACTGTAAGATACACAAGTCTGGTTCTTTAGCACATAGATAATATTTAAAGCCATGAAACTGGATGAGATTAATACAAGCAGCAGCATGGATCAAAAAATGCTAAGTCCAAGGGTACAGCCAACTTTTAGCAGCAGGGAGATAAGGAGGAAGTAGGAATGAGAATGAGAAAGACTAGCTAGTGAAGTAGAAGGAAAACAAGAGAATTGTGGTACCATGCATACCTAATGTAATGTTTCTAGGTAGAGTGATTGTGTTAAATGATGCTGAAAGGTCGCATAAGATGAGCACTGAAAATAAAAGCAGCCATTAGATTTAGCAAGATGAATACTATTTGTAACCCTGAGAATAGTAACTTTGGTGAAATGTTGGAGGCAAGCAAGGATGTATATATGTATGTATATTGAGAGAGAGGGAAAAAGAAAGAAAGACATTTATTGACCAATATTTCAAAAGCACTTTATAGTAATTATGAACATAAATAGTGCAACTATTGTCATATATGAAATCAAGAGGGATTCCTTTATTTTAAAGATGGTATATATAAATATACCATATCATATACCATAAATATATAGCATATATATACCACAAATATATTTTTATGGTGATATGGATTATCCAATAAAAAGAGGGAATTGATAATGCAAGAGAGAAAGGAAAAATTCCTAACAAGATGGCCCTAGATAGGTGAAATCAGATGAGATCTAATGTACTCATGGATGAGTTTAGGTTACAATCGCAGAGAATTCATATGCAGTAGGAAATGAGAATATGAAGCTAATGTAGGGAGATGAGTATATGTAGTACTGTGAGTGTGTCGGATTGATGTTCTGATGGTTTTTATTTACTCAGTGACAAAAGAGGAAAAAAATAGGTTATAGGTACATAAAAAATGAGTCTAGAAAGTAAAAGCCTAAGAAAAATATTATAATTGCCAAACAAAATTAAGAAACCACTTGAGGTCAGTAGTCTTGAATTTGACATGATAATTGTCTACATGGTTATATGTTTTTCTCCAGCTTTTTTCAGATAAAAGGACTGTTAACTTGTCACCAAAATTCCTTTCATACTAATCAAGCTATGTTATGCAAATGTCCATCCTGCTTAGAGATTTCTTTTTCACAGATTCCATTTTACCTAGGGAATGTAAAAATGTGGCAAAATCTTACCTGGGAATATGAGCAGAAGTGATATGGGAAACTCCTGCCTCACTTGTTTAAAAGAACATTATTAAACTACACATCCTCTCCAAATTATATGAAATGAGCCATGGTCATGCCTATGACCCAACTCTAATCACGAAGATGAGGATAATGCTATAACAGTGGGAAAGGAGAAAGGGAACCTAGGTCCCTGGTTGTCTGCATGGAGTCCAGAGTCCCTACTAAACTGGACAACTTATCTGGATATCCTTAGTTAAGAAAAAAATAAATTTCTATTTTATTTAGGTCTTTATATTTTGGAGGTTGTCTTGTCCAAACAATTTATTCTTTACCCTGGCTAACAGTCAAGTGAGGATGCAAGCTAAAACAAGAGTTTAGTTTTAACCAGATTTGGAGCCTTGCTAAGACATTACAAGAAAACAAGGGTGAAAATATTGCTAAGAGTATATGCATGGGAAGACATAATGATTAACCATGATATTTAAGTTGTGTAAGACGGAAGTAAGGACATCAGTGAGGGAGAGTGAATGGTAATAGAAACAAGTGATATAGGGTCAAAGCATTGTGGGAGTTAAGTTTCAGAGACAGAGAGTCTAGAGAGAGAGGAGCTGATGGTAGAGAATGGAATAGTTGATATTTAAATTTTGGAAAGTTGCAATTATTTGTAATGACAAGGTTTAGATCACAAGCTTGGTGTTACTTAAATTGATGTAGAGTGAATGATAAGAAAAACAAACTGAGAGACAAGACTATAAGAATGAGGATAAGTCTAGACATTGAAAAAGCTAGAATTACAACTGACCAAAGCAGTGTCAGAGACAGTGACATTAAGCCAGGAGATACATTTTCAAAGAATAAGGAGTGACCCAGGGATTGCTTAATGATTTCAAAAGGAAGGAGTAATTATTATTGTATTATGTGTTTCAGCTTAACCCCAATTAACTTAATCATTTCAAATTTCACAACCATGGTGTTCTTGATAATACATCTTTGACTTCATCCAGAAGCCAAGCATTAAGGATATTCCATAACAGAGGGTTACGCTACACTTGTTCATATTATTACAACTGTGAATTTTGGAGATGTTGCAATTTGCTGAAATAATGAATATTTATTTTTCTAGCTAGTGTTCTGAGGTGGTTTTACTCTTTTATTTATTTATTTTATTTTATTTATTTATCTTTTGCCAAAGCAAATGCCACAGTCAACAAGCTAAAGGGAATCGTTTGTATCACAGCAGGAAACAGAGGACGAGATAAGAAAAGAACAGTGAAAGCCAACTACAACTTCCTTCCCTCTGATCACTCTCCTTTCATAACTAGAGAGCCTGGCTTATTTATTGGATGCCTTGAAAAAGCAATTCAATAAAAAAAAAAAAATTCTAGCTTGAGAAAAATAATGGATTTTATTTAATTTCAAATATCAGGTACTTGAAACAACATTGTAACTGACTAATTTTACAGAACTTTGGAGCATCCATTCTTATGACAATTTTCTGGTCACTGTTTTTCAGAAAAATGCTAGCACGTTTATGATTGAAAAATGCTTGCATTATTTTTTATCTTCAAAGCATCTAAAGTAGCAAAGGGTCTGATTTTCCTCCTGAGACTTGGGGACAATCTCATAATATATTCAAAGAGGGAATATTTGAAATGTGAGTGTGGATTTGGTTTGAGGGAAAGTCTGGAAATTAACAAGTCTTAGATAAATTTAAATACACATGTTTGGGGTGCAGATAGTGTGGATGGTTCTTCCAGTTCTTTTTTCGCTAAGGAATGGTTTTGCATCAGACGGTACTCTCTCAAATTATCTTATTGTGGAATTCCTGGCCTTCCAAGCATCTCCGCTTCTGAAGTCTAAAATGGGATTCCCAGTTTAGTGTTATTACATATCTAAGAACAACGTTAGAAATTTTAGGTTTTGTACAAAACAAACATAATTTGAAGAGAGAAATGGGTAATTTATGTATTTCTTGAACAAATAAGTAGACATGCAGTCAGAGAGGAAGAAGCAGACAGTAAATATGCATCTTTAGGCAAAGTAGACCTACATGAAGCTATATATCCAAAGCAGTCCACAGTCCTTAGTTTAAAATTGTAGGAATAGAAAGAGATTATGGAGACTGTTCACAGTAAAGGAAGGAGATACTGGTATGGTTGCATAATGGAATGATGAATAACAGGTTTGTTTGTTGGAAAGTACAATCAGCTATCAAATAACATATATACGAGCAAAAGTTAAGATGATTGATAATATATAGCAAATGAAAGCTCTTTATGATCTAACAAACCCCCATCCTTAGAATTAAACTGAGTTAACAGACTGTTGTATATTAATCTAAAATTGAACTTGAAAACTATAATCTAACTTAAATAAGTTAATACATATAAAACGTGTAACATAAATGAGCATAACAATAAAATTAACACCTGTAGACTCACAAATCAAAGGAACAATTATGCAAACTTGTAAAGTTCCATGTGTTAAGAAAGAGTAAATGGGCTCAAAATGGAGTCACTGTACTAAGCCCACGTCATCAAACTGAGAATTAATACCTAAATTAATTACAATTTCAACCTTTCCCAGGAGTAGAACCTTAAACCAGTCAATGCAGAATTACCTGGTTACCACTAGTGAGGTAACCTGCCTGATAGTCCCCTGCCTTCACCCAAAGGAAGGTGACCTTGCCTAATATAATCCACTCTTTGCTAGTAACTTCCTTGTCCTGTTTCCTTTATACAGCTTCTTGGAGCTCCTTTCTATTTGTTAGATGGAATGTTGCCCAATTCATAAATCATTCAATAAAGCCAATTAGATCTATAAATATATTCAGTTGAATTTTGTTTTTTAACACCTGCCTGTCCCCCGATGGCCTTAACTCTTCTCCAAAGACAACACCGAATACTGATTTAAGCTTATTTTTTAAATCATTCTCTTGGGGTTTTTTGTTTCTTTTGTTTTGTTTTGTTTTATATTTTTACCAGGTATATATGTATCTATAAACAATATATAGTTTCTGTTTGTTTTCCTGAGACTTGCTTTTTTAACTCATTCATATTCTAATAGTCATCTATCATGTGTGTAGCTGCTGTTCCTTCATTCTATCACAGAATTTTCAATTTTTTGAATATACCGCAATGTATTTACCCATTCTTTTGTTCTGTAAGCAGATGGGGTAGGGAGTCCCTGGAGAAAGAGAAGCAGGCATGGCTTTATGACATAAGAGACACCAGTTTTGACCTAAGCCATTTTGTGATCTAAGCCTGGCTACAGTGCTTATCCTTGAACAGGTTTCAGTAATTGCTGATCTTAAGGGAACAAAAGAATGCAAGAACAAATGACTGTTATCAGGCAAGAGAAGTAACAATAACAAAGATAATATATCAGTTGTAAAGACTCCCTATTCTGTTTCAATGATAAAGATTAGCCTGAAGTGCTCAACCACCAGACCACTTGGAACCTAAAGACTGATGATGTTGACCTTTTTTCACCCTGGTGATTTCAATCAACTAAAGCTTGGACTCTGTCAACCTTTGCCCAAATTCTATGACACCACTCATGCCCCTTCATGAATATGCATGTACCCTTAGCTTAAAAATACCCCAATTTTGGGCTTCCCTGGAGGTGCTGTGGTTGAGAATCCACCTGCCTGTACAGGAGACACTGGTTCGATCCCTGATCTGGGAAGATCCCGCATGGTGTGGAGCAACTAAGCCTGTGTGCCACAACTACTGAAGCCCACGTGCCTAGAGCCCGTGCTCCACAACAAGAGAAGCCACCACAGTGAGAAGCCCGCTATAAAACTCCTCATCGAATCCCCCGGGTTGGGACACACAGTTTTTGATACACAAGTCTGCTCCCTCCCCCTTTGCCTGGCAAAGAAATAACGCTATTCTTTTCTACTTCACCCAAAACTCCGTCTCTGAGATTCAATTCAACAGCAGTGCACAGAGAGTTTTCAGCATCAGGGCGAACCTAGTTTTCAGGTAACAATTGGACATTTGGGTTAGATTTGTATTTGTTTTGCTATTACAAACTCATTCATTATTGTGTTTGCCTTCTGGTGTCCATGTGCAAGAGTCTCTAAAGTGTATACCTTCAATCAAGTAGATTGATAGGTTATGTGATCTGGAATATAGAACTTTACAAAAGATACCAAGTAATTTTGTAAATTGTTTTTAATAATTTCACTTCTACCAGTACTGATATCACCATGGCCATTACATCACATATTTGAAAACATCTGGTATTATTAGAAATTAAAAAATTTTTACCAATCTATTGGATTTTAAATTGTCTCATTGTAGTTTTAATTTAAAGTATAAAATATATTCTGTCATCAATGATGACTCCCCTTCTCTATAGTGGTTACTGTCATTGCATTCTTTTTATTGGCTTGATTATTATCTTTTTCTTAGGAATTTTAGGAGTAATTTCTCAATTCTAATCCTTCACGAAATGTATGGAAAATATTTTTTCCAATGTGTGATTTGTGTTTTAATTTGGAATTCAAATACATAGTGTGATGATGCCTATGTTTAAATAAATAAAAATGGCTATTAAAAATTTACTAGTAACAGGAGACATAAAAATGGGGCAAAATTTAAAAAATCAAAAACAAAAAATATACTCAAATCCTCAAAAAGAAAAATAAAATAAAATAATTTAAATTACTCATTTGAATGCTAAACCACGGTGTAAATCCACATTAAAAAAAAAAAAAATTGGTAAACCAGTTAGTCAATCTAAAGAAAGTACATATAGTACAGAGATGAGGCATAATACACAGAACGTGAAACATGAACAGCTAAAAAATTTCAATCTAAAAATAATTAAGGTTTCAGAGGAAAGAAAATAGCATAGTGACGAGGTAATATTCAAAGGGACAGTGGCTGAGACTTTTCTAAAATTAAAGGAATGAATCCTTAAAAATCTGGAATCTTTTGTTATAATGTTAGAATTGTTAACCCTTTTGCTGAGAGATCTTGATAACATTATAAAGCGCTGAAGAAGCGTGAAGAACCACATGATTTTAGAACTGTGTGGGACCTTAGAAATTAAAGAGCTCTAAACCCTCATTCTATCAGTGACTGTTATACATATTGAGGCATATGACCAGGTCCACTCAGTACAGGTATGTAGAGCAAGGACTGCATAACTTCAGGAGTTTCCATTTACATTGACTTCAGTGATGTGAACTGCATTGGCTAGTCAATGCATTGGCTCATCAGTCACTAGGAATGCCCAAGGTCATTAAAACATAGCCAGAGATATAACTCATGTTGCTATTTCATTCTCCTAAAACAACATTGTGTTCTCAAAGGCCATAAATATTAACCAGATATAGTTGTTAAAACACACACGCACAGATTGAAATCTTACACTTGGTGTGACAAGAAATAATTTTGAAAGAAAGGAATCATGATTTGTCTTCATCCCGCTTAATCTTACCTTTGTCATTTGAAGCCTTGTTTGAAACAGAGTTTGCACCATAGTTTTATTAAGCCTCTAGGTCCTAGGTGGGAAAATTCAAGCTTATAAGTGGAAAACTATCAGTGCTATTGACTGGGTCATCTAGCCCCAGAGAATTACTAAATATGTTATTTCTCAGGTCTGTCTCCAGGACTTGTTCCATGGAAGTATCTTCTTTCCTTCAGAAAAGGAAGAAGTTCTGCTTGTTTCAGAGACATGATATTTTGTTGTTTTTTCAATAACTGAGAAATCAAAGAGACAAATTACTAACTCAAAAAAAAAAAAAGAAAAGTGAGTGATAGAGAGAGAGCAATTTAATTTTGAAACTAGTAGAAGAGTTTAGAAAGGCATGGAGAAATGAACATTTTTCTTCTGACTTTGTCTGATATATTTCCATGATTGCTTTGTATAAGGTTTTGTATCTCTACTTTGCCATAGATCTTGTTCACAAAATAAAAAGATAAATCATTTTTTGTCTCTATTGTAGGTCCCTGTCATGCCATGCAAAGTTTATTAACCCTGATTTTTCTTCTCTAGATGTATAATAGACAATTATATAAAAGGAGATATCAATTTTATGACTTAAGGGCTCAGCTTTAGCCACTAAATAACAATGTTTTTGTTCACTTTTGGATGTTATTGATGGGAGATGTGGAGGAGTTCTTACCCTTGCTCTTAAGCTACTTACTTGCATTTAATACCCTATGCAACTTGAATAACCTTAGCATTTTGTAAAGTCTTTATGACATACTTCTTTGTCACCCAACTTCCATATTAAAGTTCAAATTAAAGCTAGTTAAATAAGAAGGGAGGGCAGAGATCCTTTATCCTTTAGTACTCTGTCCTTTGAACTTGAAACCAAATGCAATTGCCTGTGGTCTGCTTGCTGCGAGGTAACCTCAAAGGCAAAGTCGTTCAAATGACTGGTTTTCCAGGTTACTTCTTAATGGTACTGCCTAACCTCTTACACCCATGCTGTATGGCCTTTGTACAATTGGTTTAATGAGTATATCCTCTAATTGCCCCCCGAAGTGACTTTTCTTCTAGAACATCAAGGATTTTAAGAGGTTAGTCAAACTTTTGAACTAAAAATCTGTCCTTGAATTAAGAATGTGTGTATTCTGCTCTGTATATTATTTATTCATTTCTAATGGGGCGATTCCTGATGGAAACCTTTGGAAAATTGTTTTCATTATTGAAGAGCAAAATGTTGTTTTTTTCTAGGTTGTAAGTGTGGTTTCTTTCTTCATTTCTTTATGTTATTTTGCCTTTATGATTCTCACCTCCTAGTTCTACAGAACAAGCAAGCTGGCAGGCAGATAGTTAGGGAAAAATATTTACTCAGTACCCACCGAAAGCCTGGCACTGTCACGGGAAGGATTCAGGCAATAATCACATAAATTAATAAGAAGAATATTTAAAATGCTGGGAATGGCAACAAAGAAAATAAATAGAATAATAGAAGTTGTGATGGGACCGAGGGGGCATGAATTTGGATAGGGAATTCACTGAAGGCTCTCTGAGAAAACTGACACTTAAACAAAGTCCTAACTGATGAGAAAGAGGCAGCCATATAAGAATCTAAGAGGAAAAGAAGGAAAAAAGTAGAAGAAAAATCAAAGAGGTTCAGATTATGCAATAACCTTGAAGACTGGCAAAGAATACAGGATTTCACTGGGAAATAATAAAAGGCATTAACAAAGAGGTGAGTCATATTTTAGAGAGTGTGACTACTTTCTAAAGAAAGGTGACTAATCTCCAAGAGAAACACAGCTGGACACTAGTTAAAGCATTAAAGACAGATTTCATTCAGTAACTGGTGCAGTTGAAGAAAGAGACTTTTGCAGTAAGAAAATTGAGCTCACCTCCAAACACAACAAAGACAATTGGGGATTGAGAGCCAACAAGGCAAGTGAGAAAGTCAGTGGATGGAAAATTACTAAGAGGAGACATCAAGAATAGGAAGATTCTTGCTGAACTGACCTAAGGAGATTCTCACTAAAGACAGGCCAAGGTCTTATACATCGAGGTGAGGGATAATGAACTTGATCAGATATCAAATACCAAGGGTGAGGGATTCTTGCCAAGTTGACTTAGCAAGATTCTTTGCTAAAACTTGCTTCAGTAGGCCAAGGACAGGGCCGAAGGATGAGACCTAGTCCAAAAGAGGGCTCAGAGGAGACTGTCTAATTTGGTCAAGAAGAGAGTCTCTGTCAAAATCTCTGGGTAGAGAATGTACTTTAAGGGGGCTAAAGAGCCAAGGGAGAGAAACTTATTAGGAGACTATTATGTTAGTCTAGATGAGAGATAATAGTAGCTTTAGCAGAGAAAATGGGAAGAAATTGTTGTTTAGGGATATACTTTTTAAGGTAAACCTGGCTGAACTTACCATCAGAAAGGAGTGAATCCAACGAGATCATGCAGCCTCCTCAGCTTTTAGGCTGAGCAACTGTGTGGAAATAGTGTCAATTACAGCGATGGGTAGATTTACAGAGGGATGGCAGGTGTGGGGTGTGCAGGTCGATCAATAGTCCTTTTGGGGCAGATGATGTTGGAGATACTGTCCAAAAACTCAAAGTTCAGTTTGTAGCTGAAGGGTTAGAGCAGGGCTGGGGATGCCGAGAGGAGCCTTCAACAGAGATGGGTTGAAAGCCATGGAACTAGATGGAATCAATTGAGCAAAAAGCAGAAGGTGATGCAGTTTGCACTTTGCTCATTAAGAATCAAGAAAGTACTTGAAGCCCCCACAATAAATATTCTGACATAATCACCTTGTAGGGAATATATATAGAATGATGTAATAGGCTGGTATATTCCATATGATTGTACAGAGGTAAGTGGCCACTTTATATTTTTCCACAAGGGACGAAGGAGCAGGGAACTAATACATTGAATATCTACTCTGTCATGACCTGTGATAAAAGTTTCTCATAACTGTCTCATTTAATTGTCTCCATGAAGTAGTTATCATTTTCATTTTTGAGAGGAGTAAACCAAGAAATGTGACCACTTTCTGACAACAACACTGCAGGGTCAGGATTCGAACCCACGTTTTTCTGGTTAAAAAGCTTGTGCAGAACTCATCTTTTAAAATCTCTTGGATCTTATGCAGATGGGGATAAATTACTACTACCCCCAGCATATAAAATTTAAATGCTCAGAGTGATTTGTCCTCTCAATTATAAATAGCTAAAACAAAGATCCATAGGACAGAAAAGACTGGCTTTAAGCTGAGTTTTTAATTCCAGTGAATTCCTCCAAGGCACTCTATCTTACCCCAAATTTCCTTGATATGGCCAGAGAAGTTGGAAGCATTGAATAGAAGGTGATGTTGAAAGATGCAAAGTTTTACTGTAGTTTAAGATCCCATCCTGGATACACATATATCCTTCCAAATTAATGAGGGCTTTGGTTATGCAAAACAAAATGCCTGATTTCACTGTTTTATGGCTCATTATGTTGCACATTAACGAGTTATCTGTGGGCATTTGTTTTATCAGAGTTTGTGAGAAGTTGGCCAGCCACTGTGCTGTTATTCTGTATCTCAGCATCCTTTTCTCAGAGGTACATAACAGGACTGACATTTACTTTGGATTCATAATCAATTGATAGTTTATATAATTGATTTCTATTCCCTAGAACTGCTTTTCCTATTGAGAGTGTTTGACCTTGAGGTGTCTTTGTCATTCTACGCTAAGAGTCAATAAACATTTCTTCAAATAACACAGCTTCAGGGGAGGGGTGTGTGGTGTGTGTGTGTGTGTGTGTGTGTATATAAAGGGATGGGAAGCTAACTAAATACAACATCTAAATTTTTGTTTTTAACCCAATTCATTAGTTGCTTTGATACTGGGTTAACACTGGGTGAGATCTTCATTTTGTACTTGAATTCTTAAACATTGCCACTATTTTTTTTCTTTTTTTGGTGAGAACATTTAAGTTCCACTCTCTTAGCAAATTTCAAATATATGATGTGGTGTTATTAACTAATAGTCATGTTTTACATTAGGTCCTCAGAATTTATTCATCTTATAACTGAAAGTTTTTTGCTTTTATCAACCTCCCTATTTTCCCCACTCCCAACCCATCACCACCTTTCTACTGTTTCTATACGTTTGACTTTTTTCTTTTTTCTTTTTTAGATACCATATATAAGTGATACCATGCAGTGTTTGTCTTTCTCACTATCCTTAACCCAGGTCACCAAACAGATAACTTATTTTAAATAAGATAATTCACTTAAAGTATTTAGAAGAGTAGCTGGTGCATACCGAACACATGTGAAGACAAAATAAATTGTGGGAGTGGGCCACATGAAAAATTGGGTACAGGGTTCAAGGCAGAGAGAACAGCAAGCATGAAAGCCCTAAGGCAGAAGGACACTTGGCTTTTTTTTTTTTTTTAATATTTCATTTATTTATTTATTTGGCTGTGCCAGGTCTTAGTTGTGGCATGCAGGATCTTCAGTTGCAACATGTGGGATCTAGTTCCCTGACCAGGGATTGAAGTCAGACCCCCTGCATTGGGAGCACGGAGTCTTAACCACTGGACCATTAGGAAGTCCCCCAATAAAGGGATTTATTATCTTATATAACCAGAGTCTTAAATCAGGGCATCTCTGTAACTTGTAAAAGTAAGTGGCTCAACAATGTTATCAAGGATCCAGGTCCTTTCTATCTTGCTATCTACCAGTCCCAGCTTCTTTTTTCATCGTACTTATCGCCATTTGAGACAATATGACATAGGGGTTAACATAGACTCTGAAGCCAAACTGCTTGAATTTGAAACCTGGCTACCACTTTACTAGGTGTTGAGTTAAACTACTCAATCTCTCAGTTTCAGTATCTGTAAAATGGGGATGATTATTATAGTGTTACCTACCTCATAGGGTTACCTTGAGGATTGAATGAGTTGCTGTGAGGATTAAATATGTAAAATGCTTAAGCAGCCTAAATGCCCATTGACAGACGAATGGATAAAGAAGATGTGGCACATATATACAATGGAATACTACTCGGCCAAAAAAAGGAACGAAATTGGGTCACCTGTAGAGACCTGGATGGACCTAGAGACTGTCATACAGAGTGAAGCAAGTCAGAAAGAGAAAAACAAATATCACATGTCAACGCATATATGTGGAATCTAGAAAAATGGTACAGATGAACCAGTTTGCAAGGCAGAAATAGAAACACAGACTCAGAGAACACCAAGGGCGGAAAATGGCGGTGCGGGGGGGTATGAACTGGGAGATTGGGATTGACACATATACACTAATATGCACAAAATAGGTAAGTAATAAGAACCTGCTGTATAAAAATAAAAAGAAATAAAAATACAAAAAGAAAAAAAGAAACTATAGATTTAGCAGGGCCTC
The DNA here is from genome assembly GCF_965194825.1 of Balaenoptera physalus. Lineage (NCBI taxonomy): Eukaryota > Metazoa > Chordata > Mammalia > Artiodactyla > Balaenopteridae > Balaenoptera > Balaenoptera physalus. The sequence goes on from NC_138884.1 coordinate 95,993,578, forward strand.
CAAAAAATTAATAAATCTGTAAAATGCTTGAAACAGCTACCCTAGTTCTAGTTCATTCCTCAGGCTCAGCTGTATCCTGGAGACATTCCTGTATCCTTTTAATAAATTCCCCTTTCTCATTTAAACCCTTTATTTCTGGGGTTCTCCACGGAGCTCCCCGCCGTCATTTTGCTTTGGCGCCATCTGGCGGCCAAAAGGAAGTGATGCGCCTGCCCTCTCCACTCTCTGCCTTTTGTCTCTTCCCTTGGTCGAATCTGGTACCCGTACCTTTAAGATGCTTGGTCAAGACTGAAGAATTCGGGGTCCGGCGCCAGACACTTGGCATTTTAAAGTAGCAGCATGAGGGAGAGTATGGCTGAGACAGATTTAGAGATAGGAGAGTAGAGATTACATTTGGAGTGTTATTCAGGGGCCAGATGATGTACAAATTTTAGTCCAGGGTAAAGACTTTGGGTTTTGCTCTAAGAGTGATAAGAAGTTCTAAGTGAGATTGGAGGGTTTTCATCAGGGAAATGACAGAATTTGACTTGTAACTTTTTAAAGTGACTACTACTTAACTATTAACACAATTAATATATATATGTATACTGGATGTACACATACACATCTATCTATCTATATACCTGATATACATAGGCCACATATATTACTGATTTATATAAAATATATAAAGATATGTGAGTCTATATAATATGTAACATGTATAAATATACATGGCCATATATATATATATAAATATATAAAACATATCTTATTCCATTTTGGGACCAACACTGTGTATCAAATCTGAAGACATAGAAAATTGTCCTGAATTTCAAGACATTTACAATCTAAGCCAGCCAGCAAGCAAGCAAGCAAGATCTATCTTTGAAACAGACAAGCATGTATTTACTTGGCTTTTTTAACTTAGTTTACTCTCTTAGTGATCTTGGGTCTATCACTCATAAATGGTATAATTTTGGATATAGTGTCTAGTGTCATTGAGGCTTTCTTTTCTATGAAATAACAAAAATAACAATAGCTATTTCAGACAATAATAATATATTGGAAGGCAGGGGCTCCAAGGCACACTTGCCAAAGATAAGACCACATGAGATCTTTGTGGGGGAAAAAGTATACTAAATATACAAAGTAGCAATCCAGTGTGTGGAAAGGAGTTCAGTTATTATTAATAAAATATTTTGAAAATTAGTATATTTGAAAAAAAAAAGGAAAGTGGGAAAGGAGAACAAAAGGAAGTGAGGGAGGGAAATTAAGCCTATTTTATAAATATTTGCTAAATTTGCATTATAACTGTAGAGTAGTAATAGCTGACAGTGAGTGGTTTCAAAGTGCCATACATTAAAGTATTTTATACATATTAAGTTCATCTTCAAAACTTTTGTATGAGATAAGTAGTGTTTTTATTTGCACTTTACAGAAAGGAAAGTTAAGGCCTAGATTTTAGATAACTTGTCTCAGGTCACACTGTAAATGATCTTGGTGCAGCTCTGTAGCAACATGGCAATATTAACAAAGTTGTGTTGCATCCAATTGCCAGCTCTGCTAATAACCCTCTGAGCCTCTACTTCCTCTTCTTTAACATGGAGTTTTGATAAGGACCTCGTAACTGCAAAGATGCTGGGCCAAAACATTCTGGTGTTCAAAAATTAGTAATTTTCTGTGCTCAGTTAATAATTCACCAAATATGATATATTGCCTAATATGTATTACACACTCAATATTTTGCTAGTTCTTACTCATTAAGCTTGTTTTTGAGTACCCTGCGGCTACATTTGGAATGAAAATTTATAATAAGTGGTAACACAAAAACAGTATATTTTCCAAAATAAAAACTATAATCTGAAAGAGGATGCAAGAAATGCAACCTCCTTCTCTCCCTGAGTCTGTAGTCATAGTTCCTGTGTCCAAGTTCCTACAAAATAATCTTATTTTTTTTAACTAACCCATTAAAGAGTACTTAATCATTTTATTTAAGATACATATAAAATTGCATAGCTCATCCAACAAAATTTTCAACAGCATACACGAACTAAGTAGCATGATCTTAGATTCTATTCTTTTCAATTCACTTGATTTCACATAATTTATTAATTCCAAGGAACAATTTATTAAATGTGCATTTTAATGTGGTTTTATTTTATATCATTGTAACTCATTGGAGCTGAATGAATTCATTTAAATCAAAATAAACGTACTGATTTTTAACCAAAATGGTAAAGTGAGTTATGGGTGAGTAATAGAAAAAGGCAGTGGAGAGTGTTTGAGGATAGAGAATTTCCACCTCCAGTTATTCACACCGTCACCTCACCTCTGTCATGAAGCTGTTTTAGGTGCTCTTGACATTGTGGTTTCTCCTTGACATGAACTGCTGCTGCAATTTTTTTTTTCATTTTGCAGGGACATCAGGTTATCCACAGAATTCAGTACTCTCTGGGAATTTATTAGTAGATACATTCACCATGATTCTTATTTACATATATAATTAATGATTCTCTAGGGAAATTATGCCTTGCTTTTGAGAGGAATACATTTTGTTGGAAAACAATAGGCCAAGTTGATTGGTCAAAATTTTTAGGGCTGTTTACAAACTAATTTGAGAACAGTATGGATGGTCTCATTCAGATTGTCCTCAGGCACATAACCCAGGTTGAGTCCTAAGATGACTGTATAGGAAGCTTTTAATTGGAAATAATTGTTTTGCTATAAAGGCTTTTGGTATAATAGGAGCTCTATGTGTAAAGTGTTAATCATTCTGGTGCTGAACGTTCTTGTAAGAATGGAAGAGATTTGTGTAGGAGTAGTGATGGATATAGACACTTGCATGCTCAATATTGCTGATGGGCAGTCAGAAAGCCAATATCAGCAGACTTACGAAACCTACTAATTTGGCTTGGTTGTCATCAACAGGCACCAGCAGGAGCAGTGTCCTCATTGGTCAGCAACATCAAAGTGACAGCTTTAGTTTTAAAATAGGGCAAAGCTTTGGAAAATACCAGTGACAGCTAAGGGTTTTCCATCTACACTGAACAAATAAGACTCTCTGGCAGATTTCCAAAACTTTTTACACAAATTTGATGATGAATTGAATCCCTCCAGGAGATAGAAATAGAGCCAGTGAAGTACTGTTTGTGACTATTATTGTTTATATTTAATCATATAAATGAGTGGTCTGGAAAACACAGATCCCTTAAGTGTACCCAAGGTCATCAAACTTGGTACCAAGTATATTTATTATGTAAATTGAAGTCCAGTAACCAAGAAATTGAAAACAGAAAATCACCTTACCTTCTAAATGAAACAAAATCATCCGTATAATAAAGTTTATTAAATGTTCAGGAAGATATAAAAACAAAGCCGACTTATAACAATTTAAAAATTGAAATATTAGCTATTCCAGTTATTAAAAAAATTTTCTCTATAATTTCTAAAATCAGGTTCATCTTTGGTTCACTGTCTCCATCTTTTCTTCACTCTGCCCTCTCCTAAGCCTACTCACCTTTTCTTATGTCTTCAAATTCATTTCCATCCTTTATCAAATCTCACCATTGGATCTCTCTCTGTATGTCTAAGGACACAGCAGAATTAATGTTTATAAAGCCCTGTCTAATGAAGTTCTTAAGCATGGGTTTTTAATTTCTTAACTTCTGTCATAAAAAGGAGGGGTTTTTGTTTCTTCTACTTTACATATAGAATTCCAGGCAATCTTATTTTGTATAATGACATAAAATGGAGAAAAACATAAATTTTGGAGATATGAAAATAATTTGTTGTTTAATTGTGTCTTTATCTAGAACAAGTTATTTAATATTTCTCTTAGTCCATTTCAATGAAATGAGGATAAAATAACTTTTTAAACAGATATTATGAAGAACAAAAAAGGTGACAGGGAAACCAGTAAACAAATGTTAATTCCAGTCTATTGCCCTTTCTTCCTCAATATACAAGTTTGTAAACTGAGGTCCAAAGGAGCTATATAACTTCCCCATGGTCATTATTTTTCTTTTTCTTTTATGTACTTTAATTTTGTTTCACCAACTTTGAATTTCCTGGCCTGACACAAAAGAAAAAAGTCTGGTGATTTTCTGGCTAGGTGAGGTCAATGTCCTGTACACCTCATCAAGATCTTAGATGTGTGGTCCATGGAGTTAAGAAGCTATTGCAGGCCAAGTAATCCTAAAAATAAATTCCAGTCCAAAATTAGCTTACAGGAGATAGTCCCAAACTATAGGGCTTTAAAGATAAAGAAGACAAATCAACTAACTAAACGTGGGAAAAAGAGAAGGAAAAGAAAACATAAATTTATAAAATAAATCTGGAGTAATTTCTTTGTGGGAATAGAGGTTTCACATGCTTTTACTCAGGTTTTCTGTTTACTATTTGGGCCGCACCCAGGGTCTTTGAAAGGAAGAATAAATATAAATGAACTAGGTAGAGTATAGTATTCTGGAAAAGAAAGAAGGAAGGAAGGGAGGGACGGAGGGAGGGATGAAGGAAATTAATTTCATTAAGGTTATTTTGTAAAGAATTAGGATATTTTGAATTTGTAAATACAGGAAAATGTTTCAAACATCATGACTTATCTCGGAATTACCTATAATTTTATTTATTTATTTATTTATTTATTTATTTATTTATATTTTTTGGCTGTGCCACACGGCTTGTGGGATCTTAGTTTCCCGACCGGGTATCAAACCCGTGCCTTCGGCGGTGAAAGTGCGGAGTCCTAACCACTGGACCACCAGGGAATTTCCTGGTTTTTTTTTTTTTTCCTATCTATAATTTAAAATTTCTGTTTTCAACCAATTCATGAATCTCTAGAAAATTTAATAGGTGTATGTTCATTTGCATACCAGTTTGCACTCCTTTCCACAATAATTTCCGATTTTTCCTCTGACAGTAAAAAAAAAAAAAGAAGAAAGAAAAAAAAAAGAAAAGGGGCAATCAGGCAATTTTTTGGTTTTTTTTACTTTCAGGAAATAGTACAGATGTAATTTACCACACACAAAAAAATTCTTACAATATTTTCGAACAGTCATACCCCAAGCGAAAACTATTTTTCTTCTACAAAATTCTTTGAAATTTGTACATAATTTTTTACTCCCTGGTAAGAGTGATAAATATTGCCTGACTTTTGGTTGAGATTGTGTAGGGGTGGGGTGGATCTGTAACAACCCTTTACATGCCCCTAGAAAGTATACACAAAGAACAGCTATACTTTCAGCTATTGTGAAACCTTGTGGCAATCCTATAACCAGACATATAAGAAAATCTTGGGCCTCATATGGATAAGTTTTTTCATTGGGAAAAACAAGAAGAGTTGATGTGCATTCGAGAATATTATGAAATCAAATTCATAAAAATTTAGAAGTTGCAAAATAAAACATTATTTTTTCTTTACATGCGCAACAATAGTTTTTTTTTTTTTTCTTTAAGTTAAATCTGAATTGATTTAGAGGTGGATTACAAAAATGTCCAATTTACCTTAGGCTGTCAAAAATAGTGTAAGTAGTAAAACTCCATGTCTGTATCTTTAGTGGGGAGTATGGTTAGAGATAAACCATGGCAGATAAAACTGAAGTAATTTCATGTTCTAGTTTAATTCTCCAACAAATGTGTGGACACAGAGAGTGCATCGCCCAAGGGCATCCCTCTGAATTAGGCTAGTGGTAAATCACAACATGGATTCAACCTTTCCCTTTCTGGATGCTTATAAACCGACAAAATCAGGTTAATGTGAACAACAAGGTCAACCACAAAAGGAAAGGACTTTCACAAAAGGGCAGCCTAAGGTAGATGGGTATTTAACGATAGCAAAAAATGGTTATTGGTCAATGGCCCACATGTGCAACCTTGAGTTCCTTAGTACATCTGGCAGACAGCCCTTTCTACCCACATCTTACCCTTTATTCCCAAAGCATTATCCATTGTCCTTAATTCCTTAAAAATGGCTTTACAAATAGCTGTTTTAAAATGTTGCTATGTTAAATATCTTTTCTTACCCTTCAAAAAGAAAGATGAATCGTAAATATCATACTTTGTTAAACCTTGATTGTTGAAATGATAATCATATGTTGAGTGTTTATTTTGGTATGAATCTGACAAGTATCTGAAGTAAAAAATATTTATCCAAATATTCACAAAATTTATTTTTCCTCATAGAATAAAATGTGCAGGAAGCACACTCACTTAAAAAAAATTAATATAGGATTCTGTAAAGATTTCTGCTCTGTGTTTGAAGCAGAAGAAGATTCAGGTTGCTTTATTGCTTAGTTTATTAATATTTTTAGAAGAGGAATAATAGGATTTATTAAGTGCAAAGAAACTGTTTAAATCACGTGTAAAATTGTCACAGTAGATTTCTTTGCGTAAAATTTAGAACTGTTTAATGTCCTGACCAGCGGCACTAATCAGTGTTGCTGGAAATCTTAGCTCTGATGGCTGGTAAGAATGTACCGAATGTCATGTCACCTTGCCTGCCTGCACTTCTCTCTTCTCGCTCCTCCAGCTCCCCAGGAAGGAATCAGATAATTATAGATCTCAAAAAATATTCTGCTCAAAGCATTGTAGCAAGCTGGTCTAGGAGATTATGTATCTGAAGTTGTCAGTTCTGAAATTCTTCTATGGAATGACCTCAAGGAGCAAATATATTGTAATCGCCTACTTTATACAAGAGGATACGTGAGGTTAAAGGTGGTGCTGAGCCTGCTATTCTGTAGTTACACTAAAGCCCGCATAAGAAACAGCATGCTTGCACTGCACCATGTGCAAAGGAGGTTGGAGAAAATAAAATATTTCTTGAAAGTGGGTAAAGTTTTACCAACGAAAACAGTTCTGGAAAACCTTTTGCTAGAGTTCCCTACATATAAGAACAAATCTTACAGTTAGCACCCTCACTGAAAGATGTTTCTAATTTCAAAGAGCTCAAGAATGGCAAACTAAATGTAGAGGTGCTTTTCTTTTATCAGTTCTCACAAATATAGAGAAGTAAAGAAAAAGAAGACAATGCAACTCAGCAAAATCCAGAAGGGTTCTCACAACTAGGCAGCAGTGTCTCCCACCTCCGCAGTCACAATGTAAATATGCAGTTTTCAAAAGGCAACCCAGGATGCGTGCAGGTGCTTCTGCATGCATGGGTATATATATATATATATATTTATATATATATGATTATAAGTATATTTTATTCTTAGATTTGCAGTAACTCTTACATAAATCTTTAAGAAAACGTCAGCATTAAAAATAAAGAACTAAGAGGCTGGCTTGAGTTGGCCACAATTTACATAAATATTTTACAAACTTTGAAGATTTACCTCAATCGTGACCTCAAACTCCCTTGCTATTCCAGATTGGGCTTCTCAGTAACTTAGTGAACCAGGGAAGGTATTTCTGCTGAATTGGGCAAATTCTGTGGTAGCTTTGTGATTTGAACAAATTTCTATTAACTTCTACGAAGAAATCACAAAACTGATTTTCATCTGTGAACGGAGACAGGATGTGAAAAATTCCCCAGAGAAAGGAAAGAAAGAAAGATTGTCGGTTACGAACATAATGCTGAAAATTATTCAGGATATTTAACATGGGATATAATTTAATCAGGCCCTCCTGAAAGTCATGACGGCTCTAATACACATCATATGTTTCTTACACATTTTTGTATTGTATTCAATATCTTCCCTTAAACAGGGAAGAAAGGGATGAGTAGCACCAAGGATATTACTAGGTTGAAGCTGCAGTGTCCATACCACTTAAATGTTTCTTCAAGCAAGATTTCAATCCTCCCAAACCAATCTTCCAACACAAGTTTCATGAGCACAAAGACACTTAATAAGTACCATTGAATGATGATTAACTTCCCAAATTACTGGCTAATTAATTTGCTGTGAATTTAATTGATGAATTCAGCCCTCCAAGTCAGAAGCTAGTAGGGTGGGCAGTCTTACATTAGTTCTTCTTAAAAACCTGGAAAGCTAGAACTATCCTATTAATTCATCCTAAATATAACTGATTAGAGAAAAATATTTTGAAACCGTACAGGTAATTTTGTCCTCTCATTTTTTTTTTTTTTTAATGTATTTATTTATTTATTTATTTTTGGCTGCGTTGGGTCTTCGTGGCTGCGCACGGGCTTTTCTCTAGTTCTGGCGAGCGGGGGCTACTCTTCATTGCGGTGCTTGGGCTTCTCATTGCGGTGGCTTCTCTTGTTGTGGAGCACTGGCTCTAGGTATGCGGCTTCAGTAGTTGTGGCTCACGGGCCCTAGAGTGCAGGCTCAGTAGTTGTGGTGCACAGCCTTAGTTGCTCCAAAGCACGTGGGATCTTCCTGGACCAGGGCTCAAACCTGTGTTCTCTGCATTGGCAGGAGGATTCTTAACCACTACGTCACCAGGGAAGCCCCTTTCATTTTCCTTTAATACTATATAGTGAAGACATCAGTTCATTCTACTGTTAATGGAATCCTACATCAAAGCTTATCTTTAAGTAAGTACTATAGGCTTAGAGATTCAGGTTAAAAGTTTTACAATTTAGCAAAATATTTTTGAAATAAAAATCAGTTTAGCTGGAAGAGGTTGTGATGTGATCTGCTGGGAAATCAACATGAATAAAGTAGTTGTCCAAAATTGTGCATATTTGGAAGGGCCAAAATACATCCTTAATAATATGTATCAGACTGAATTAATGGTTTGGTCTCTTGTTGGGAAAGTTATAATTAATAAAACACAAATAACTATCATTTGTTGAGCATATTCTATGCCCCAGGCAATGCAATGCATATTATTTGAAATTTGTAAAACTCTTTGGATATTAGTGAAAATATTTTATAAGTGAAGAAATTGGACAACAGAGAAGTAATTGCCCATGTTTATAGAACTATGATTTAAAGCCAGATGTCTGTAAAAGATCTGAGATTTTTATGCTCTTTCTTATTCCTTCAAAAGCAAAACAGAACATAACAAAACAAAATCAAGCAAAACAAATAAAGATTATAATATACACGCACGCACCTCTGCAAACACTACAGAAAGTTTATTTCTATAAGACTTTAGCTTCTGCCATTCAATATGTTTATCTAAAATCAGCAAAATGTAACTGCTTTTAAGTTCTTTCACAGTTTTTTTTGTCAGTGATATTGCTTCAGATTGTTAAACTAGGTGTTAGAAAAGCAGAGTCAAGAGTCTTAAGAAGAAATTCTTGGATGAAAATAAATTTCCTTTTAAATTTGGCTTCCTGAAGAACACATGGATTTGAGTGAAAAAAACAAATTTATTCTGTTAATTTTTGAAATCAATAAAAGATATAGAGAATAAATTGTCTTCTGTGTCCTAGATTTGGAAATTATTAAAGGTTCTCTTTTTTGGCTTGGAAATTGCTATGGCATCTTATTGCCAAACTATGAGCAAATTCAATTAGTTAGAGTTTGGGAAAGAAATAGACTTTTTATTCCTAAGCATTCTTCAAAGAGCTTAACACACTGTCTGGTACATACTGTAAACATCTAACAAACCTTCACCTCCTTCCATCCTAGAACTCCCTTACTATGTGAAATAGAGCTTCTCTCAAACTGACTGAACTGAGGAAGGTATTTTGACATTGGGCAAATAGTGTGGTAGCTTTGTGAAATAACTTCCTAATTTTTAAGTTCACCTTTAGTATTTTATTGAACACTCTTTACTAAATATTTACTTTAAAAATGGTGGTGGAGAGACCTTCAAGACGGCAGAGGAGTAAGACGTGGAGATCACCTTTGTCCCCACAAATACATCAGAAATACATCTACATGTGGAACAACTCCTACAGAACACCTACTGAACGCTGGCAGAAGACCTCAGACTTCCCAAAAGGCAAGAAACTCCCCACGTACCTGGGTAGGGAAAAAGAAAAAAGGAAAAACAGAGACAAAAGAATTAGGAATGGGACCTGCACCTCTGGGAGGGAGCTGTGAAGGAAGAAAGGTTTCCACACACTAGGAAGCCCCTTCACTGGCGGAGATGGGGGGTGGTGGGGGGGAAGCTTCCAAGCCATGGAGGAGAGCACAGCAACAGGAGTGCAGAGGGCAAAGCGGAGAGATTCCCGCACAGAGGATCGGTGCCGACCAGCACTCACCAGCCCGAGAGGCTTGTCTGCTCACCCGCCGGGGCGGGCGGGGCTGGAGCTGAGGCTTGGGCTTCGGTCGGATCGCAGGGAGAGGACTGGGGCTGGCGGTGTGAACACAGCCTGAAGGGGCTAGTGCACCACAGCTAGCCGGGAGGGAGTCCGGGAAAATGTCTGGACCTGCCTAAGAGTCAGGAGACCATTGTTTCGGGGTACATGAGGAGAGCGGATTCAGAGCACTGTCTAAACAAGCTCCAGCGATGGGCTCAAGCTGTGGCTATCAGCGTGGACCCCAGAGACGGGCATGAAATGCTAAGGCTCCTGCTGCTGCAGCCACCAAGAAGCCCGTGTGCAAGCACAGGGCACTATCCACACCTCCCCTCCTGGGAGCCTGTGCAGGCTGCTACTGCCAGGGTCCTGTGATCCAGGGACAACTTCCCCAGGAGAACGCACGGCGCGCCTCAGGCTGCTGCAACGTCACGCCGGCCTCTGCTGCCTCAGGCTCACCCCACATTCTGTACCCCTCCCTCCCCCCGGCCTGAGTGAGCCAGAGTCCCCTAGTCAATTGCTCCTTTAACCCCGTCCTGTCTGAGCAAAGAACACATGCCCTCAGGCGACCTACACACAGAGGCGGGGCCAAATCCAAAGCTGAACCCCAGGAGCTGTGCGAGCAAAGAATAGAAAGGGAAATTTCTCCCAGCAGCTTCAGGATCAGTGGATTAAATCTCCACAATCAACTTGATGGCCCTGCATCTCTGGAATACCTGAACAGATAACAAATCATCCCAAAATTGAGGTGGTGGACTTTGGGAGCAACTGTAGACTTGGGGTTTGCTTTCTGTATCTAATTTGTTTCTGGTCTTATGTTTAACTTAGTTTAGTACTTAGAGTTTATTATCATTGGTAGATTTGTTTAATGATTTGGTTGCTCTCTTCTTTTTTTTTTATATATAGATATATATATATTTTGTTTTTTCCTTTTTCTCTTTTTCTGAGTGTGTATGTGTATGCTTCTTTGTGTGATTTTGTCTGTATAGCTTTACTTTTACCATTTGTCCTAGGGTTCTGTCTGTTTTCTTTTTTTTTTTTTTTTTAGTATAGATTTGAGCACTTATCATTGGTGAATTTGTTTTTTGGTTGGGTTGCTCTCTTCTTTCTTTCCTTCATTTTTTTTCTTTTTATAATTATTTTTAATTTTTTAAAATTTTAATAATTATTTTAAAATTTTTTATTTTAATAACTTTATTTTATTTTTTTCTTGTTTCTTTTTTTCTCCCTTTTCTTCTGAACCATGTGGCTGACAGGGTCTTGGTGCTCCGGCCAGGTGTCTGGCCTCTGCCTCTGAAGGGGGAGGGCCAAGTTCAGGACACTGGTCCACCAGAGAGCTCCCAGCTCCATGTAATATCAAATGGTGAAAGCTCTCCCAGAGATCTCCATCTTAAGGCTAAGAAACAGCTCCACTCAATGACCAGCAAGCTACAGTGCTGGACACCCTATGCCAAACAACTAACAAGACAGGAACACAACTCCAATCATTAGCAGAGAGGCTGTCTAAAATCATAATAAGGTCACAGACACCCCAAAACACACCACCGGACGTGGTCCTGACCACCAGGAAGACAAGATCCAGCCTCATCCACCAGAACACAGACACTAGTCCCCTCCACCAGGAAGCCTACAGAACCCACTGAACCAACCTTAGCCACTGAGGACAGACACCAAAAATAACGGGAACTAAGAACCTGCAGCCTGCAAAAGGAGATCCCAAACACAGTAAGTTAAGCAAAATGAGAAGACAGAGAAACACACAGCAGATGAAGGAGGAAGGTAAAAACCCACCAGACAAAACAAATGAAAAGGAAATAGGCAGTCTACCTGAAAAAGAATTCAGAATAATGATAGTAAAGATGATCCAAAATCTTGGAAATAGAATGGAGAAAATACAAGAAACATTTAACAAGACCTAGAAGAACTAAAGAGCAAACAAACAATGATGAACAACACAATAAATGAAATTAAAAATTCTCTGGAAGGAATCAATAGCAGAATAACTGAGGCAGAAGAAGAGATAAGTTACCTGGAAGATAAAATAGTGGAAATAACTACTGCAGAGCAGAATAAAGAAAAAAAAAATGAAAAGAATTGAGGCGTATCTCAGAGACCTCTGGGACACATTAAATGTACCAACATTCGAATTATAGGGGTCCCAGAAGAAGAAGAGAAAAAGAAAGGGACTGAGAAAATATCTGAAGGGATTATACTTGAAAAATTCCATAATATGGGAAAGGAAATAGTCAAACAAGTCCAGAAAGCACAGAGAGTCCCATACAGGATAAATCCAAGGAGAAACACGCCAGGACACATATTAATCAAACTATCAAAAATTAAATACAAAGAAAAAATATTAAAAGCAGCAAGGGAAAAACAACAAATAACATACAAGGAATACCCATAAGGTTAACAGCTGATCTTTCAGCAGAAACGCTACAAGCCAGAAGGGAGTGGCAGGACATATTTAAAGTGATGAAAAGGAAAAACCTACAGCCAAGATTACTCTACCCAGCAAGGATCTCATTCAGATATGATGGAGAAATTAAAATCTTTACAGAAAAGCAAAAGCTAAGAGAATTCAGCACCACCAAAACAGCTTTACAACAAATGCTAAAGGAACTCCTCTAGGCAGGAAACACAAGAGAAGGAAAAGACCTACAATAACAAACTGAAAACAGTTAAGAAAATGGTAATAGGAACATACATATCGATAACTACCTTAAATGTAAATGAATTAAATGCTCCAACCAAAAGACACAGATTGGCTGAATGGATACAAAAACAAGACCCATATATATGCTGTCTACAAGAGACCAACTTCAGACCTAGGGACACATACAGACTGAAAGTGAGGGGATGGAAAAAGATATTCCATGCAAATGGAAATCAAAAGAAAGCTGGAGTAGCAATTCTCATATCAGACAAAATAGACTTTAAATTAAAGAGACAAAGAAGGACAAGACACAAAGAAGGACACTACATAATGATCAAGGGATCAATCCAAGAAGAAGATAGAACAATTGTAAATATTTATGTACCCAACATAGGAGCACATCAAAACATAAGGCAAATGCTAACAGCCATAAAAGGGGAAATCAACAGTAACACAATAATAGTAGGGGAGTTTAACAACCCACTTTCACCAATGGACATATCAAAAAAAATGAATATACATGAGGAAAAACAAGCTTTAAATGACACATCAAACAAGATGGACTTAATTGATATCTATAGGACATTCCAACCAAAAACAATAGAATACACTTTCTTCTCAAATGCTCATGGAACAGTCTCCAGGATAGATCATATCTTAGGTCACAAATCAAGCCTTGGTAAATTTAAGAAAATTGAAATCATATCAAGTACATTTTCTGACCACAACGCTATGAGACTAGATATCAATTACAGGAAAAAAATCTGTAAATAATACAAACACATGGAGACTAAACAATACACTACTTCATAACCAAGAGATCACTGAAGAAATCAAAGAGGAAATCAAAAAGCACCTAGAAACATATGACAATGATAACACGATGACCCTAAACCTATGGGAAGCAGGAAAAACAGTTCTAAGAAGGAAGTTTATAGCAATACAATCCTACCTCAAGAAACAAGAAACACATCAAATCAACAACCTAACCTTATACCTAAAGCAATTAGAGAAAGAAGAACAAAATATCCCCAAAGTTAGCAGAAGGATAGAAACCATAAAGATCAGATCAGAAATACATGAAAAAGCAATGAAGGAAATGATAGCAAAGATCAATAAAACTAAAAGCTGGTTCTTTGAGAAGACAAACAAAATTGATAAACCATTAGCCAGACTCATAAGAAAAAAAGGGAGAAGACTTAAATCAATAGAATTAGAAATGAAAAAGGAGAAGTAACAACGGACACTGCAGAAATACAAAGGATCATGAGAGATTATTACAGGCAACTCTATGCCAATAAAATGGACAACCTGGAAGAAATGGACAAATTCTTAGAAAAGCACAACCTTCCGTGACTGAACCAGGTAGAAAGAGAAAATATAAACAGACCAATCACAAGCACTGAAATTGAGACTGTGATTAAAAATCTTCCAACAGGGGCTTCCCTGGTGGTGCAGTGGTTGAGAATCTGCCTGCCAATGGAGGGGACACGGGTTCGAACCCTGGTCTGGGAAGATCCCACATGCCATGGAGCAACTGGCCCCGTGAGCCACAACAACTGAGCCTGCGTGTCTGGAGCCTGTGCTCCGCAACAAGAGAGGCCACGACAGTGAGAGGCCCGCGCACTGCGATGAAGAGTGGCCCCCACTCACCGCAACTAGAGAAAGCCCTCGCACAGAAACAAAGACCCAACACAGCCAAAAATAAATAAATAAATTAATTAATTAATTAAAAAAAAAAATCTTCCAACAAACAAAAGCTCAGGACAGATAGCTTCCTAGGCGAATTCTATCAAACATTTAGAGAAGAGCTAACACAATTCCTTCTCAGATTCTTCCAAAATATAGCAGAGGGAGGAATACTCCCAAACTCATTCTACAAGACCACCATCACCCTGATACCAAACCAGACAAAGATGTCACAAAGAAAGAAAACTACAGGCCAATATCACTGATGAATATAGATGCAAAAATCCTCAACAAAATTGTAGCAAACAGAATCCAGCAGCACATTAAAAGGATCATACACCATGATCAAGTGGGGTTTATCCCAGGAATGCAAGGATTCTTCAATATACACAAATCAATTAATGTGATAAACCATATTAACAAACTGAAGGAGAAAAAACATATAATCATCTCAATAGATGCAGAAAAAGCTTTCAACAAAATTCAACACCCATTTATGATAAAAGCCCTCCAGAAAGTGGGCATAGAGTGACCTTACCTCAATATAATAAAGGCCATAAATGACAAACCCACAGCCAACATTGTTCTTAATGGTGAAAAACTGAAAGCATTTCCTCTAAGATCAGGAACAAGAAAAGGTTGTCCACTCTCACCGTTATTATTCAACACAGTTTCAGAAGTTTTAGCCACAGCAATCAAAGAAGAAAAGGAAATAAAAGGAATCCAAATCAGAAAAGAAGTAAAGCTGTCACTGTTTGCAGATGACATGATACTATACATAGAGAATCCTAAAGATCAATGAATTTGGTAAAGTAGCAGGATACTAAATTAATGCACAGAAAACTCTTGCATTCCTATACACTAATGATGAAAAATCTGAAAGAGAAATTAAGGAAACACTCCCATTTACCCTTGAAACAAAAAGAATAAAATACCTAGGAATAAACCTCCCTAAGGAGAGAGAAGACCTGTATGTAGAAAACTACAAGATATTGTTCAAAGAAATTAAAGATGCTACAAACAGATGGGGAGATATACTATGTTCTTGGATTGGAAGAATCAACATTGTGAAAATGACTACACTACCCAAAGCAATCTACAGATTCAATGCAATCCCTATCAAACTACCAATGGCATTTGTCACAGAACTAGAACAAAAAGTTTCACAATTTGTATGGAAACACAAAATACCCCAAATAGCCAAAGTCATCTTGAGAAAGAAAAACTGAGCTGGAGGAATCAGGCTCCTGGACTTTAGACTATACTACAAAGCTATAGTAATCAAGACAGTAAGGTACTGGCACAAAAACACAAATATAGGTCAATGGGACAGTATAGAAAGCCCAGAGATAAACCCACGCACATATGGCCACCTTATTTTTGATAAAGAAGGCAAGAATATACAATGGAGAAAAGATAGTCTCTTCGATAAGTGGTGCTGGGAAAACTGGACAGCTACATGTAAAAGAATGGAATTAGAACACTCCCTAACACCATATACAAAAATAAACTCAAAATTACTTAAAGACCTAAATGTAAGGCCAGACACTATAAAACTCTTAGAGGAGAACATAGGCAGAACACTCTATGACTTTAATCACAGCAAGATCCTTTTTGACCCACCTCCTAAAGAAATGGAAATAAAAAGAAAAATAAACAAATGGAACGTAATGAAACTTAAAATCTTTTGCACAACAAAGGAAACCATAAACAAGACAAAAAGACAACCCTCAGAATGGGAGAAAATATTCACAAATGAAGCAACTTACAAAGGATTATCCTCCAAAATTTACAAGCAGCTCATGCAACTCAATCTCACAAAAACAAACAACCCAATCCATAAATGGGCAGAAGACCTAAACAGACATTTCTCCGAAGAAGATATACAGATTGTCAACAAACACATGCAAGGATGCTCAACATCACTAATCATTAGAGAAATGCAAATCAAAACTACAATGAGATATCACCTCACACAGGTCAGAATGGCCATCATCAAAAAATCTACAAACAATAAATGCTGGAGAGGGTGTGGAGAAAAGGGAACCCTCTTGCACAGTTGGTGGGAATGTAAATTGATACAGCCACTATGGAGAACAGTATGGAGGTTCCTTAAAAAACTAAAAATAGAACTGCCATATGACCGAGCAATCCCGCTACTGGGCATATACCCTGAGAAAACCATAATTTAAAAAGATACATGTACTACAATGTTCATTGTAGCACTATTTACATAGCCAGGACATGGAAGCAACCTAAGTGTCCATCGACAGATGAATGGATAAAGAAGATGTGGCACATATATACAATGGAATATTGCTCAGCCATAAAAAGAAACGAAATTGAGGTATTTGTAGTGAGGTGGATGGACCTAGAGTCTGTCACACAGAGTGAAGTAAGTCAGAAAGAGAAAAACAAATACCATATGCTAACGCATATATATGGAATCTAAAAACAAAACAAAACAAAAATGGTTGTGAAGAACCAAGGGGCCAGAAAGAAATAGACGCCGATGTAGAGAGTGAACTTGAGTACACAGGGAAGGGGAAGTGTAAGATGGGACGAAGTAAGAGAGTGGCATGGACATATATACACTACGAAATGTAAAATAGATAGCTAGTGTGAAGCAGCCACATAGCACAGGGAGATCAGCTCGGTGTTTTGTGACCACCTAGAGGGGCGGGATAAGGAGGGTGGGAGGGAGATGCATGAGGGAGGGGTTATGGGGATATATGTATATTTACAGCTGATTCACTTTGTTATAAAGCAGAAACTAACACACCATTGTAAAGCAATTATATTCCAATAAAAATGTTAAAAAAAGAAATTGATGGTGAATTCTATTCTATTGCCATACCATGAGTCAGAGCAGCCTGAACATGTCTTTATGATTGAGGAAGGATGGATTTAATAAGCTTTTCACTTATGCTATGCATGTTTGTAGATGTTGGTGATACAAATATGAAAAAATGTACATCCAACATTGTTGGTTGTTGTCATCATCCACTTACCTGCTTTCTTTGCTGACCTTCTCATTTGTATGTCCAGGTTTCCTCTGTATAACTCAGGAAAGGTAACCCCTGTCCCTGGTCTATGCGTAAACCATGCTTAACCTAAGTTTAAGCCAATCAGCATGGTTCAATTTTATGCACTGGAAATGAGTATTTGGCTCAGTTTTGGCTAATATAACCTGAGGAGGATTCAGTAGGGAAAATTCTAGAACTTTTTTTTTTTTTAATTTATTTATCTATGGCTGTGTTGGGTCTTCGTTTCTGTGCGAGGGCTTTCTCTAGTTGCGGCAAGCGGGGGGCCACTCTTCATCGCGGTGCGTGGGCCTCTCACTATCGCGGCCTCTCTTCTTGTGGAGCACAGGCTCCAGATGTGCAGGCTCAGTAATTGTGGCTCACGGGGCCAGTTGCTCCGCGGCATGTGGGATCTTCCCAGACCAGAGCTCGAACCCGTGTCCCCTGCATTGGCAGGCAGATTCTCAACCTCTGCGCCACCAGGAAAGCCCCTAGAACATTTTCATTTAAAAAAAAGCCAGAGATGAAAGAATAAAGGAAGCAAAGAAAGAAGGATGGAAAGAAGAAAAGAAGGAAGAAAGAAAGGAAAGGATGAGAGATGTCGTCACTTCTTTTCAGTCAATGTGTGATACACAGTCACACCCCTATTTTGGAAATACTGAGGAACGTTTATATTTCTATACAATCCATCTAAAGTCTATTGTGATCCACTACCTTTAACAGTAAATGATCAGAAATTAGATGATAGATAGATCAAATGATAATGACCACAGCTAGATTTAGTAAGTCTGCAGTTGTTTTGGTATCTATAGTCTTTAAAGTATATGATTCTGATACTGATTTTTACAATGTGTGATCTATATATTCACAATAAATGCCTGTAGTTGAGCATGGTGTAGAACATGGTAATCTTATTTATTTAAATGTCTAAATAAGACTTTACAGCTAATCTTTTGTGGAGATATCAATCTATGAAGGAGCTCCAGATCCCAAAAATCAATATAAAGTGAACTTGCATTGGCATTAAGTAGCATCACTAAAAAAAAAAAAGAAAAAATCCATGATTGCAGTACAATTTTCCGTCTGCAGACATACAATTTATATAAGTAGGTGTTTGAAACACAATATTCCACATGAGATTTAATCAGTTTTAAATTCTTCAAGTCAATGAAAATCAGGAGGAAATAATAAATAGATGATTATCTCAAGTATTCAAAATGAAGTTAAATCACAAAGTCACTACTAAAAACATTTTTTCACTTTGATTTGTATACATTACTTTGGAGATAAATACAGTCAACTTAAAGAAGCAAGCTGAACACTTTGCCCAAATGATCATAAATTTAAAGGACTCTTAGCAGGCTGTGGGGCAAATCATACACTAAAGCTACTTCCTCTTATAACCACTCTTAAAGAGAAAAGAGTGTTTTGTCAATAAATATTGAAATTGAACTTTAGAAAGATAGACAGGGCACATAAAAGTAGTTCTTGTTTCTCTGAAAGTGCCTAGAAATGAAAGAAGGTTTTTTTTTTAAAGCATAGTAGTTTATAAAACAGGAAAGTATATTCTCAGGGAAAATTAAATAAATACTAGAAAATGAAAATTCCTTAAAGATACAAAGCAGGCAGATGTATTCAACTAAGAAAACAAATCTCAAATACCTGTGGAAGAGTCAGGTATTTATTATTAGATATTATTTATCTATTAGGATGCTTCAGTTTCAAAAATGATGAATACCAAGAACAGTATAAGGACCTATGATAACCTTTACAGTGCTTGTTGAAGAATAGTACATGGCAGAACGGGGCTGGATAAGTTCCTTCTTCCTACCCAGCTTGTGCTCTGATTTCAATCACCAAGGTCTTTTCCCACAGATTGAAGCAACTAAGAAGTTGGGTTAAAGAGAATATGAGGTACCCATATTGCAAGCTTCTCAGCAACCACAACAAAGGCTTCCATTGAAGACTCCTGGCAGCACTCTATTTCCATGAATCACTAGAAATAAATTCCGAACATCAAGAGCCACTCTTTTGTTTCCATCCCTTAATCTTGCATAAATTCTAATGGCCAGTTCTAAGCCAGGAACATACATTGAAAGGGATTCTGTAAATGTAGAATCCAACTTATCTCAGTTACATTAGCACATTTTAAGACATTTCCCAAAGGGGCTTGAAAACGGAGAGCAAAGATTACACATTTTTGCCAAATTCTAGTTTGTTATAAACACGCATATAACATATTTTTCTTTTAAAATAAAAATGACTTATTTTGCTTCCTGAGGAAAATACTCTCACAACTTAGATTACTTAATTTATCAAATAGAAGCATTCCAATGAGAAAATAGATATTGCATTTTGCCATACATTAATACTGAGACATAAATAAGGAATAGCAATATGAGGTTTTAAAATAAGTATTCCCTATGCAATCATATCATGGACACATACAAAGTCAGATGGAAAGTAAATGACTCATGGATTGTATACTGTCTGTCACTAATCTAGTCTTTAAGCCTAATAAAAAAAAATGTATGGCATATATTCAGGTTTTCCTGAGTTTGTCCAAACGTGTTTACTACATTAGGAAAGGAAGCAGACTAAATAGATACACCAAATTCTAGATATTTTATTCAAGAGTAAAAAGACAGAAAACAAACACACACACATTCCACCCTGTGTTAGGCAGAATAATGGCTCCCTAAAGATGTTTATGTTCAAATTGCTGGAACCTGAATTAAGATTGCACATGGAATGAAGGTTGCTAATTAACTGACTTTACCCTGGAAAGATTATCCTGGGTCATCTGGGTAGGCCTAACATAATCATAAATTTCTTCCATAGTGGATGAAGGAGGCTGACGTGGAGGTTAGAGTGATGCAATGAGAAAAGGCCTCAACTTGCTGTTGCTGGCTTTGAAGATGGAGAGAGAGGAGCATGAGGTAAGCAGTGCCCAGGTCTTGGAGTTAAACACATCTGGCTGAATAGTGTGAAAAAGGTTAAGATGGAGGATGATGGTCATACTTTTTGGGAGAACAATCAAGAATAGAGTCACAAAGCCTCAAAGCATGAAGCATACATAGGAGTAGTGAAAATATGATGTAAACTTTGGAATAATTCAGAAATATATTATCTAGCCAGATAAAAATGTATCAGCAAAAAGGAAATAATTACATAAGACTTGATGCACTATATAAGGGTGGAAAATACATGGAGTCAAAAAGATCTAGTTTCAAAACCCATAACTTCCACTGACTAGCTGTGTATATATACATAATATATAACATATATAATAATAATATATATACACATATATAAAGAGAGGCACACTTATCATTTCAAGTACCAGATTAACGATCCATAAAATGGGTAAGGACACAATTTTATGATGAATATTGTGAAGATAAAGCAACTATATTACAAAAAGATGAGTACATTGCCTAAAACATAAAAAATGTCTATAAATATTAGCTACTGATAACAACAAAATATTTAAGTTGTTATTGAGAAAGAAAAGTTAGATTTCATGAGGAAGTAACCTGTGAGGAAATTTAGGAAGAAAGAGAGAAGCATTAATTGATTAGAAGATGTGTAAGTAATGTATTCTTATTATTAATTCTGTAAATTGAAATAAATCATTATCATATTCCATTAGAAATATAGTCGATGGATAAATCTATAAAAATACTGACCACTACATTGTACACCTGAAATTAATATAACATTGTAAGTCAGCCATACTTCAATAAAAAAAGAAATCTAGTCTATTTAATGAATAGTAGCACATTGTAATAAGTTAGCTTCTATTTGATGCCGTTCATTTTCTAATCTGATAAAAGATTTCTGCTAAATGTTACAGTAGTTAGGAAGATCTTCATTAATGCAATAAAGAATTTTATAAAATAGAATCATAATCACCTAAAATGAGCATAATATAAATGTCTTGATGCAAATATTTTCTAAAATATAAAAAAATTCTCTCTTTGATACTCGTTACAATAACATATTTCACAGATACTATTGTAAAAGAGACCCTTCAAAAAAGAAACAGGAGATGTGACACTCCTATAGTCATATAAATTTAGGGAACATTATATAATATAACCCCTCTTGAAGAGCCACAGTGCTCAAACATGTGAAATTTATTAAGGTTCTATGGAGTCCTGCTCTAGTAAAACTATTTAACTTTGTCTAGCATAGTCTTTTTAAAAAAATTCCATTATTCTACTACAAAAAAAAAAACATCATTTATGTAACACTTATGTAACATGCCATGGAACAATTCTTCCACGGAAAAATACTTTGCAGTATACAGACTTAGATTAGGATAAGATAATAAAACAAATCTGTTGTTTTTTTAAAATTCCTTGTTTTTAATGAATGATGTTCAATGGAAGTTTCTGCAACAATGGAAATATTCTCTCTCTGTGATATCCAATACAGTAGGCACAAAAAAGTTGTTTAATTACTGTTGGTTGAAATAATTAAATACATAGTGATATTTAGGAATTATGGACTTGTATAAACTGCAGAAAATGATACAATTTTCACATTTTAAAGGACTTAAAATGCCACCTAAACCAAACTTTTAACAAGTGCAAGTATTTGAGCTGTAATAAAATATGATATTGTTATCAAACATAGCCATTTTGTATCAAAGACTCACTATCTCAAAAGTTGAGGAAACTCCTATCATTTTTGCAAAGCTATAATTCTTAGAAAATTCTTCCTTATATTAGACTGAAATGTGATTTTCCATATTCTACACACCTTGATAGGAGTTCAGAATAACAATAAATTACATACAGTGCAGCTTTTACATCAAACACTGAAACACAAACTGACATAGAGAATGAAAAGATTTATGTAACTTAATCAAATCTCTTCAAGTTTAACATGAGACTTTGGAGTGAACTATTGTTATCTGCAAAAAATGATGTAACTGTCATAAGAAATGTAATATTCTATATATATGTGTATTTATATATACTTCTCCAATCTTTAAATTAAATGTTAAACTCAACATCACCTGACCAAAGACAGTATAATTTATACGCAAAACATTTTGGCTCACTGTGAAACCAGTATAATTTACTCACACGAATAAAAGTAATTGCTAAAAAGAAAGATTTATTATTCAGTCAATCCAATATATTATAAACACAAACCAATATACAGTGGCAATCAATTTATTATACTATAGAAAGCATTTTATGTGGAAACCAATTTATAATAAACCAAGGACTTAGTGCCAACCACATTTTTAAAAAGCTTGATATAATTTTCACATAAATTACATGCAAAATATTAAAACTTGACTTTATAGATATCCCAGACAGAAACACTACTCTTTTTCTGTGTGTCATCAGCTTCCAAGATAGTCAAATATTTGTAAAAACTAGGTTTCTTTTTTTTCCATTGTGAATATGAAAGAAAGGAATTATTAACAAAACAAGAGGTAGATTCTCCTTTAAAAGCTTAGAATTCCTCAAATTTGCTAAGTAGTGGAACGCACTATGAAATAGCAGCTGCAGAAGCACATTTTTGCTGACTTCAATTTTATTTAAAGAAACAATTTAGCAGGACAAATTTTGCAAACACTAACACATTTCTCCAATTCACATTTTAGATTTGCTGTAGCCAAAGGAGCACTTGCCAAAGTAATAAAGCCTTTGTAACTTGAAATGGGTAGGTGTTTCTAAAACATTTCAATTATTTTTTAGATAACTCTGAGAGATATGGGTCAAAACAGATTTTAGGTATGCAAAGTGAGACATTTACAGGCAGTCACAACGTCCTTTCTCATGCAATCCCATCTCTTCTGTCCTTTACACATGAATAATTATGTTCAGAGCTTTCTATGGATTAACCAGCACGGAAGCAAAAAAATCAGGCGGGGAAATTTTAGGGGACAGCCTTCCAAATTCATTTCAATGCTATTCAACTAATTCAGATTTATTAAGGTGTGTCCATTTTACTGCTGATGAGACAAGTAAAAATAATAACCCTATACATCATGGTGGCAAGTCATTGACCACAAGTATCTTTCAGGATTTCTTCTAAAATTAATGACAAGAGCAACTAGTCTCAAACCTGTGAGCCTAGATTATGTGGGACTAACTTTAATTTTAAGGTGCTCAATTAATACCCAATATGAGTTATATTTTAATATTAAAGTTATTCGTAATTCTAGGTAATCTGGTGACATGGGTAGATGCTTCCTTTTAAAGTGATAATTTATTTGATAAAAGTAAGCTTCTCACTGTTCCTTAATATTATAAAGACTTGTTAAACCAATTAAACAAGGAGGACATTAGACTGAGGTTGCTCTAATGCCATGGTGACCTGCAGAAGAAAATAAAAATCTGATCTTGAAATTGCCTCAAGGTTACAAAATGAAACTTAAGTACAACCAATCACAAATATCCAACTAGGCTCTAAGCTACAGTCAATCAATAGTTTTCTTACCTTGCTTCTGCCTTTTTTTATAAAAGTCTCTCCCTGCTCCCCAATCCCACCCAGCTCCTGCCTGCAGAGCCCTCCTAACCACTTCCAGTTTGGTGCTGCACAAAGGGAATGGATTTTGCTCAAATAAACTTAAAAATTTTAATCTGCTTCACTTTATCTTTTAACAGGCTTTACTTTTACTCTCTCAGTTTAACATGTTTTCATACAGTTTCTCAGCCAGTCAAAATCCTGGTCACTTTTTTGCTAGTGTTGAATTTTATTTTCATTCTCATGCCTACCATTTCTTACTATAAAATGACTGAATTTCAAGTTTGGAAATGATACCAAGCAGGACCCTGTGGGGTTCCTGGGCGCAAAAGCCTTTCTGTGTCTCCCATTTCTTGATTACAGGATATAGCTAGTACCTTAAGGGTATAAACCAGAGTCAAGCTGCCCAGTTTTGAATCTTAACTCTACCAAGGACTTAGGCAAAGGACTTAATCTTCAAGTGCTTTGTTTTCCTCATTTATTAACTGAAGATAATAAGATCTTAATAATTTAATAAGATTGAATGAGGAAAAAAGGTTATGCTAATAACATACTTATTACTTAGATGGCCATATAGTAAGAACTTTGTAAGAACATACTAAGTAAATAATATTTATGAAGTCTTTAAAACACTAGACTTTCAAGGCACATTTGCAAATACGTGCTTTTAGTGAAGTAAGCACCCCTTACTACATTCCAAATTCAAAGGCTTCACTGATGGCCTTATTCCTAAATACAATATAATAGTTTGATTGGTCAGCTTAAAGAGGACATAACATGATGCAGAATCTGCTATTTAGTATTTGTTCTGAGGATATTTTAGAAGTCAAGGGATTGATATGGTATAGAATTAACTAAAAGGAAATACATGTGTTTATTGTTCCAGAGACGTAAAACTAGATGAGCAATAGTTCTGTTACCAAGTCCAAGGTCATACTGCTCATTGCACAGTAGACCAATAAATTGAAAGATGGGTTGTTGGGGCAGGAAATAGTGACTTTATTTGGAAAGCCAGTAGACTCAGAAGATGATGGATTACTGTCTCAAACAAAGATCTTGCCCAGGTTTGGATGCTAGTTTCTTCTATAGAACAAAGAGGGAGAGGTGAGGAGGTCAAGTAAAAAAGGCAGTAAGTTGTTACAAATATTTTCTGGTTCCAGTCAGACTCTGGAGAGGATGTGTTAGTTTCTTCTTCCCTGCAACCATTCACAGGAGGGCCTGGTTAGGATGTTCCCTGTGAGCTTAAACAAAGATATTTTAGTTTAACATTCAAGCATGGGAGGCAGGGTTCCCAGAGATGGGCCATTACTTATACTTTAAACTACAGGCAACATCACTTTAGTGATTAACTTCTAGCAAAAGCAATAGAATACAAAGATTAAAGTAAAATAAGTGGATCCAATATGGGTCAGATTTATTCTTCCCTGTTACAGTTCCAGGACCCCCTCATACTAAGATCAGCAGATACTCAAGTCCTTTATACAAAATGGAGTAGTACAGTTGGACATCCACATCCAGAGATATGAACCCAAGGATACAGAAGGCCCACTGTACCTATAATGTTATTGTTAAAGAGTAAAACAGAAATAGAAAATTATCTCAGTATGATTAAGGATTACAGATGTTAGCTGCTATAAAAGATTGAAGAAAAGGAGAGTAGCTTGAATGTGGAAATTAAGGTGTATTTGACCTCCTTTTGCCCCAATTCTATCTTTTCATCTCCTTCATCTCTCACTTTCATTCTAAAATGCTTTGCTCTTTAGGTCTTGTCTGGGCTTTGTATGCTATAGAAGCTGAAAAAAATATTAACTGAAAATTACTAGTTGTGGTGCAGTTTTATTCCCAAGTTAGATGATCTTGTTTCCTGAGAGTTTGAATTGGAAATCCATGATTTATGGATGTGACCTTCTCCAGCGAGACCCTAGAATAGTCTTCTTTGGGAATTCCAAATCAGGAGCAAAGAGCAATTTACACTGAGACAAATTCCTCTCTCTGTGGAATTTAGCATTTTGGGAGTGATTTATTACAACTTAGCTGTGCTTGTGACAGTCTTAAGAGTGCTTTACATACATACATATCTGCATATACAAACTTGAATTTATTTTATTATTAATTCCCCAGAATTAAGTATTTATATACCAACTGAATAGAAATCCATAAGCAAATTATTTACATTATATCCCCCCCAAAACTGTTCACGTAAACAAATTGAAAATATTAATGTTTTAAAATCTAGCACAGAAATAATAGTTAATATTTCTAAGTCTATCTGATCAGTTGTTGATGGGTCATTGGGATACAGTTATTTCAGAGAGACAACCCATTATAAAATAGATTTCATGTCCATTAACTTTTAACTGGTATTTGTTATTAAGCAGAGCAGAAGAGTAAAAGAGTGAAAAGGAACTAATAGTTATTCAGCACCAAAATTCAGCTAACCACTAAAAGTTTTAAAAATGGTCTGCCACTAATACTGTTTAATAAACATATCTGTATTTAAAATAACAGCAAACCCTTACTGAGAGCCTAGTATGTGCCAGTGACTGTTACAAATATTAACTCATCTAATGTGTACTAATTTACTTAATGCTCATAATAACTCTAAGAACTAGATGAAAAAATGAGGCAGAGAAAAGCCAAGTAACTTGCCTAAGATCACACAGCTAGTAGTGGTAGAGTCAGGAATCATACCCAGGGTGTATGATCACACACTCTATGCCATTAACTCTTATATTGTCCTGCTTCATATTGACTCATATTTGTATATATATACTAGGTTCAGAAGGCAAAACAATTTATATTTTTGCCTTACTGAGTTTCTCTAGCCCCAGAAAAACTTTGTCATGATGTAGAAGAATTTTTCCTCAGAGATGAGAGCACATTTAGGTCATTTCAGATGTTTTCTTACCTACTTCAAAAAAATAAAAGATGATTTCAGCCAAGACATCGAAAAACCTGTGGATCTGAGTTGTTTTGAAAGTCAAGAAGCACAAAAGAGGCTGCTAGTCCTTGGGTAACCATCATCTTACTAGGAAGATGGTGCTTTGAGATTCCTGTTGCAAGTGATGCAACTGGAAACAGATTCTTTAAAAAATAAGACTAAAATTCAAAAAACTCTTTTAATTAAATGTGAATAACCTTAACAAAAAGTAACGATGAAAGTTTATTACAAAAAAACTATTTTGTCATATGATGGAAGATGCGAGCAAGTTTGTGTTTGTTAGGTGGAGTTGATCTAGTGAAGACTTATTTTTGTCCTTAAATATAAATGAAAAGCATACTAGTTTGCAAATTCTTCTAAGAAATGGATTACAGGGATGTGATGAAAAAGGATATAAAGAAAACATATTTTAAGAGACTTTACATGCATTTTAAAATTTCTTTGATTTTTCTTTTTCTTCTTTTGCTTTCTTTTGATTTTCATTGTCATTGCCCATCATTGCAAGCCCCTCTCTGCTATAAGTTAGTCATAAAATTAGTTGAGTCATTCACAGCCCTTTCCTGACAGCACAGTGACATCTTACAGGAGTATGTTTTGACACACTCATTAATAAGATCATAGTACATTTTTCCCTCAATTATATTTATATTTTTTATAAAATATAAATTATATTTATATTATTATACAATTATATTTAGTTGGTGGGCTTGACAATTTGTCTGCAGAATTACTGCTTTATTTAAATGGGAAAGAAAGATATCATTGATATGTATTTGCTTAAAATAATATGTATATAATATATAAAAGTATGTTAATAAGATGTGTGCATAAGTAGAAAAAGTGCTTTCCCCAGGTTTTAGTATTTTTAAAAGGCTTTTGAAATATTTTATTTTCTGATTTTGGGATTCAATAATCTTCTATATCTATCTCTGTATATAAAGCATATTGTAGCACTTTAAAACAGTCAGAAATATAAGAGTCTTAGTCTCCAAGATCTCTGAGTATGAATTAATTTATTATACTTAGCAGAGTTTAAAATATATTTTAAAAAGATTACAGAGGTTTTGGAAATTCCATAAAACATTTACTGACAGAAAAATTTGCTACCCTAAAATCAAAGCTATTATTTAAATTTCTTCTTTTTCATCACCACTGTCATCATCATCATCATCATTTTTGTGTCAACAATCAACCATCACCAGCTCCATCTTTCATTACAGCTGCTTTTATTTACCAGCATTACATATTTCTTTCTCCAAACACTTACCTTCAGAAGCACCTGTGTCCAAATGATTAATATTGGTTTTCCTCATCAAAAATTGCCTACTCCTTTTCTTTTTTTTTAAGCAATAGACTTTGATTCATTCCTCTTCTTCATATTCATCTCTGTTTTCATTGCTTCTCCTTTTCATCCACTCCATTTTCTTCCACTCCCTCCTTCCTTCATTTCACAACAATTGTGACTGACAAAATCCCTCCAAGAACTTCAGTCTAGTAGGGGAGACAGATAAATAAACAGGCTACAACTGCACAACTTGACAAATCTTCGGTAAGCACAGGTACTATGAGAATCTATAATAGGAACCTGTGCCAGTCTTAAGGCATCAGGATTTAACAAGAGAAAAGAATACATACATACCTTTTAAGCTGAATCTGCAAAGTTCATTATCAAAATTAGTGATAAGGGACTGAATCCAGATGCTTCGTTATAAATTCATTCAGAATATATTTCTGGAATTATCATGATGACATACCAGTCTCATCAGTTTGAAACGGACTTTTAGGTAGGTGCTAGTTGATCAGTTGACCAGTTCACCGTAAGGGTTAAGTTGGAATCACAAAGTAGGTCATGATCCATAATCAGCAATAACTCCTGGCGAGTGTCATCTTTAACAGTGACAAGTGAACTAATGACAAATAAGTCTCTCTAAATCTTTGCCTTCTTTTTGCACATCTCTGAAAGAAAATGAAATTGCTTGAAAAGTTCAACGAACATGCTCTCCTATCAATCACTAGGCACTCTTCAGTTAATATTGCGCTATGATGCAAAAGAATATGGAGTGGTAAATGTGAACCTTTATACTACATTAAATAACATTTTATGAACAGAAATAGAGCATATAATATCTGCAGCAAAGGGGAAGAACATGAGAATGTGGAATAAGATGTAATTTATTTTTTAAAATGGCTCTTGTCTATTATATTTCAGTTCCATCTCTCTTTATAATAGATATTCTTATCAGACATTTATCTGCCATCACTTTCTGACATAATACACATCTTGTGATTTCCAGTTTTATCACACAATAAACTTTCTTTATGTTCTCAACAATAACGAGTTAGAATTGACTAAAAATAATCCACAGTATTATCATAGATGTTTCAAGCTAGAAAGCTGATTCTTTGAACAGTAACTGGCTATAGAGAACAGATTTTGGAGGATTTTGAAGGATTCTACCAAAACATCCTCAAGGGGTTTTATAGCTTTTATTTATACTTAAATTACAAAGAGAATTTGTTAAGATCATTACATGAAAACAAAAACAAGACCAAAAAAAAAAGTTTCCCTTATTTCAGCATATTTTGGCAGCTTTCTCCATATTAATAATTGTGGTTAATACTAGTACAAAAGTTACTTGAGCTACATCATTTTGTTAACTTGCTTGTGACACAATTAAAGATCAGCAATGACTTTCTGTTTAATTATAATACAAACTCAAAACAGGCTGAATTTCAAAGCATCACACAGAATGATACTCTAGCCAAATCTACCAAACTTGATAATTTTTGCCCCATCTGTGAAATGTCTCCTTTTCCCTAACTTTGCCTTTACAATCATCATCACCATCATGTTACTAAAAGCTTCTAAAATCCTATTTCATCTAAAAAGCCTTACCAGTAAAGAAATCCAATCTGTGATTTGTTTGTCTCAGGTAGTCCTGAAATGCCTGTGGATCCTTCCTCTTAATCTTCTCTTACAAAATGAACTAAAATTATGTACTTTTCTATTCTTGGCATACTGGATTATTTTATAAAATGAGTAACAACAAATAACAATTGTTCTGCCTGTAGATGGCTTATCTGGATACAGGACAGATTGAATCTACCAGATTTGATGAACAACTTAGGGAAATTAAACATTTAGACATTATACCCAGTCTTATGCCAAGCCAATTAAAAAAAAATGCCTACCCGAGTGGCAAATACTTGATTAGCTTTAACATATGACAAAATCATGTCCTTGTTATATGCTCATTGCCTTTTTTTTTTCTGTCTCTGTATGATCTAAAGTCAAATGAAGTTTAACATATGTAGTAGTATAAATATAGAGCAAGTGGCCTGACACTATAGAAATCTTTTGAATGAGTATTTTACTGCATCTCTACAAATTCCAGGGTACGACTCTTGTGTTAGACAACCAGGGTTTGACTCCTGATCCAATCAGTACTAGCTTCGTTGCCTTGAGCACCAAACTGTAAAATGGTAATGATAGCACAACTTAATACATTTATAAGGTGTAAAGCACTTAGCACACTAGTTGGCATGTAATACTTAAATGTCAATTGTTACCTTTATGGCCAAAAATAGAAAGTTCTATCAAATAAATAGAATGTTTTACATATAGATACATTAGCACATTCATTTTGACTATTTCATATATACATATATCATAAACAGAAAACTACTACAAGGCAGAGATAAATCTTAAACTCTTCCTACAGACTATCTATCACACAATCTCTATAACTAATTTCTTACCAATAGCTTTTATAGATTATGGTGTGAACAGATACACAAAACCCACTTACTTTTTTCCCAAGAAATTATAATTATAATTCAAGAGAACACAGCCTATATGACTTTCTGTAAAAGAAAACCCTTTGGTGCCTAAAAATACTATAGAACTCTACTCTGTGTATTGCCCAGTGTCATTATTAAAACCTCACATTCAATGTTATGAATTCAAACTATTTTTATAAAAATATTTTAAGTATGTATTTGTTTCTTGAATTCAAGGTTAAGAAAAACTCTCAGAAAAGCAGGATAATAAAAGCAAAACAATAGTTTGAACACACTTAAGATTTCATAATATAGTGCCATGAAAACTGGTGTAGAATTTAAAAATTCTGACAGATAGCCAAAAGGTTTGCAATAACAATGAGTTCTAGATAATTAAGACATTAGATTGGCAGTGTTTTGGAATGTGTTTATCCTTTAAGTGAAATATATTACTTATTATTTGAAATTTATTAATTCTCAAAAACAAACCTCACAACATTTATTACATATCAATACTAAATAACGATTTATTTTGGAAATCAAAGAAACCAAGATTTTATTTTAAAGATATTCTAAAATATAGTATTTGGTTCCAAATAGCCAGAACTTTATTGTGCATTTGCATTTTTTAATATGCCTTGTGTATATTTGAAAGAGTAAAACCCATTCTGGAGAGTCCAAGATGCAAAATTTCACTCTTGATTTACTGACTAGAGTTATTTTTAGTTTCCTGTATATTTTCAAGAGACTTGAGAAGTTGTTAAAGGATTTTAATTTTGCTTAGTATCTAAAATAGAAAAGTAAAACAAAAGTTCTAAGATATTAGTGGTATTTGGGACTTATTTGGAATATATAAGAGCTGAAGTTATCCTAAGATATATTTCTAAGCTTTTTCAAACTCCTCCCAATTATATTAAAAAGCACACACACATAACTTAATGTAGAGTTGTGGGGAAAAATCTATCTTAAGTATTAAGGAAGCTAAACTATAAACTATTTAAACATTACTTGTAATGTCTACATCTTATTTTAAGAGTACAAAGACAAATAATGTGAAGCTAAACTATAAACTATTTAAACATTACTTGTAATGTCTACATCTTATTTTAAGAGTACAAAGACAAATAATGAAAAACAACTCTTTCTAAAAATGTCATTCAGACCTGAAAAATACTTCAAAGCCATAAAAGGTTAAATTTTATAAAAATTTTATTCAGGTTTTATTTTAGGAAAAAAATCATGCATTAAATTATTCAGTCTGTTTTATTTTAATCTGAACTGTATCAAATTATATTTGAAGCTTCAAGGCTCTAGAGGTGGTAAACCTGGTAGTAATTTAATTTCCATAAGAACTCCATGATGGTGGCATTGTATAGTGTTATCTTAAATTCTTGGTTTCTGTACGTTGGCTTTTGTTGCATAATAAATCACCTCAAAATTTAGTGGTTTAACAAAATAACATTTATTTAGTTCATAGTTCCGAGAATTAGCAAGTTAGCCTGGACACAGCAAGGCAGTTCTGCTGATTTGGGCCAGGCTCAGCTGATCTTCGCTGGGTCTCAATCTTATATCTGCACGTGGTTTCCAGTTTATCTGGGGGTTAGCTGACAGTTAGCAGGGGGCCTTGCGTTTTACTCCCTGTGGCCTCTCCTATTCCAGAAATCTAGTTTGGCCTTGTCCACAACACCAATAAGAAATCTCTTTTCAAGTCTCTGCTTTCACCAATTTTTCTACTGTCCTATTGATCAAAATCACTTGTCAAGCTCAGAATCAGTGTGGGAGATATTCCTTAAGATGTGGCTAGAAAGTGGCTGGAATAAGTTGGGGGCATTGCTATAACAATCTACAACAGGCACTTGAGCATTTTTATTCAATGCCAGAAACCAATAAATCAAAAATCATTGAAAAAATTAAGATTGGGTCCCACAGATAATCTCACCTACAGGATTGTTCTTAGTAAATGATTGATAAATGTTGGCAGATTGAAAAGACTTTTTATGAAAGGCATAAATTAACAAAGCATGTCACAAAACTGCTTTCAACTAGAATGAAAACACTGAGCATGGAAACCAACTCTTTATTAGAGTGATGATTAGGATAAAACAAAAAAAGAGTGAAATCAAAAGATAGCTAATGGAGAATCTTGAAATCTAAGTGACAGATGTGAATTGATTGAGAAAGGTTACTGAAGTAATTATTAAAAATATTAGGTAGAAAAAAAGTCAATTATTGATTGAATAAATATAGAATAATAAATATGGGATTGGGGGGATCAGGCACACTAGATAAAAATAAACTGAGAAATTGTTATTAACTTATACATTTCATAAGGACAGGACCTATGTATGTTTTTATTTATTACATCCCATTGATACCTCTATGTTTAGTGGGTTGCCTGGCATAAATTCAGAACTGATCATTATTTTCATTGACTTCACTAATCAAAGAATTTTATTTTATTTCATTTTATATTTTTTTAATTTTATTCAAATATCAGGTTCAGTTTCTATTCACCAGACTTGATGAGAAGTCCAGTATTTAGTCATCATTGGACTCTTCCTCCAACTGCATGAAATTATATGTATCTCAAAAGAATGAGAACTGGGCATGGTTCTTAGTCCATGATGGTCACCATCCTTGATATACTTTTGTTGCAAAATGCTGTCAAACTGGTCCTCCACATACTGTCAGACAATGTTTCCCAGGGCAAGCAACTGGGAAGGCCCCCCAGGAACCCTACTCTCTGACTGTAGACTCTTTTACAATGGGCCATGGATTCTGTCTGCAAGTCAAGAAGCTTAGAACACAAAGTCTGCCATCCCGCACCTAGGATATTGTATGTAAGTGGAAATGAGGAACTCACAATTTTGTGAAAAATATCATTCATTACAGTAGCCAAGAAAGACTTGAATGTTCAGTTCTCCCACCTTTGGTATTGGACGACTCACTTCTTCCTCTCTAAGCATCTAGCTAGAGGGTTGTCTTATGAGACTTTTAAAGTATAAAGAAATTTTTAATCCTCCTTTCACACCCTCCAACCAGTCACTTTGAGGTGCTCTAAAGAATGACTTTTCTTGGAAAACTGACGTGGGAAGATAAAATTGCTATGAGATTTTTTTTGAATCTGATATATTAGAGCAAGGAAAAAAAACACAATAAAATACCCTCCAATACAAATGTGATATGCACATTTTGCAAAGAGTAATTTAGGCAAAACAATGTTTTTTTTCTACAAATTAAACAATTTACTCATGGTTAAAAAGTAGGGGTAAAACCAGGATTAGGCCCGGATCTCAATTTTGTTACAGGGTTTTTTCTATTGGCTGGTTCTGCTGCTTCTGAAGCGCTCTTTATTGAAATTTCAGGTGGATCACGTATTGTGAATACAAAACAAATGCTGATGTCAAAGGGAATAAGCTCTCATCCATGGATATTTGCATATTTTAAGGTATTTAAAGAGTTTTTATCTAATACGGAAGCCATTTTGATATGTAAGTCCTAAACATGTGTTTATTGACAACAAAGTGATCTCCTATATTAGTATTATTTGGCTTCTGTTTTTCTCACCTGCTTGTTGTACACTTCTTTGTTGGGAGTGGAAATAAAGCATTGAATAAGGCAGACAAATTCTCTCTTCCCGTAGAGTCCACAATCTAGTAGAGGCGCCTACAATAAGAAGTAAACAAATACCTAAAAGGATAATTACACATTCTGATGACTGATGTGATAAGGGTGTGTGTGTGTCAGAGGACAGGTAGGTTTTTTTTGTTTTGTTTTGTTTTTTTTCACACACACTGTATTTTATTTTTACAAGAGATAAATAGACTGACACCAAGCATTGTACATGGATGACCACAACAAAAGCAACAATGATTGCAATTACCAAACATGAAAGGACAGGTAGGTTTTAGACAGGAAGGTGGGGTCAGGAGAACATGTCCTGTTGAAGTGGCATCTGAGCTTACAATACCAGGAAGAGAAAGAGCCCAACGGCTTGATTTGGGGATAAAAGCATTCCAGACAAAAAGAGTGATAGCAAGTGCAAAGTTACTGAGGTAAGAATGAGCTTTATATGGTTGAGATACAAAAAGGAAGCCAGCATGGCCAGGCTCTCTTAAGATATGGAGAAGCTACCGAGACATGGATTTGGAGACGGAAAAAGAGCCAGGTCATATGGCATTTATAATGCAATTTTATTTTAAGTGTAATGGATTTTATTTTAAGTGTAATGGCTATTTATTATACTGTTTTAATCAGGAAATATTTTTTTAAATGTTATTTTTAGTAGTTAAGGAATGGATTATGTATTGGGTTGGTCAAAAAGTTCGTTCGGGTTTTTACGAAACACCCGAACGAAATTTTTAGCCAACCCAATAGCTATAAGAATGAAAACAGGGAGTGTGACCAGAAGATGATGTTGACTTGGGCTCGGATAATGGTAGTGGAGATAGAGGGAATTAGACGTGTGCAAAATATACCTTGGGGTTGGAGCTAATAGCAATTTCTGATTGACTCAATGTGTATTATAGTGAAACTAGAGAAATTAAGGATTGCCCATGGTTCTGGATCTGGGCACTCATTTGAATGGGAGGCTGTTTACTCACATGGGAAACTAGAAGATAACAGGAATGAGGTATGGAAAGGGATTAAGAATTTGATTTTGTCTCTGTGTAGTCTGAATTACCTTTTAGGAAGCCAAGTGGAATTGCTGAATAGCCAAACACATATTGGAGTTGGAAGATAGGGAGCTGGTTTGGTCTGGAGTTATACATTTTCATTCTTATATAGCCACCTAAACTATAAGCACCCGGAAGGCAGGAACAAAGGGGCTACACATTTTTATTCTTTTCACAATTCTTAATATATTTAACACCGTACTAATGATGATTTTTTTTTTTTTTGCAGCTGCTGATGATGGTGATGACAATGATATCGCAATGAGGT
This sequence comes from Balaenoptera physalus, assembly GCF_965194825.1. NCBI lineage: Eukaryota > Metazoa > Chordata > Mammalia > Artiodactyla > Balaenopteridae > Balaenoptera > Balaenoptera physalus. Next base: position 96,029,241 of record NC_138884.1, read on the forward strand.
CAGCAAACGTCTTAGGCCAACAATGTAACAATGTAACTGCTAAGGATACACATTTGTAACCTCAGACACAGTCTGTAGTTGCAGGTAACATGATGGATTCTATCAACTTTGGAGAGATGCACAGGGGCCAGGCACAGCTGGATTCACTTTAGAATGTTCACCAAGAGAGAGATCCTACCCTTCTTCTTATTTTTATAGGAACTTTGTAAAAGTGCTGGTGACATTTGTCTGAGCTTATGTCATTTGTTTTAATGAAAGTGACCTTGTTTTCTGTTAGAAAGACAAACATCTTACAGCTTGATTCCAATTGTCCAGGCAAGTTGTAAACCAATGCTGATATTACTTGTTAACCCCATAGGAAATAGAATATTCCATGACTCTTGCTCATGAGAAAAAAAGCCACTAAACCAAGAAAGCCTAGAGCTAGGTAACCCCAGGTGTACTGAGGTCTTCAATAGACAATTCTGTTTTTCTCTCTACAAGATAAGGTCAAGTATTTATTGACACTACTTACTGGGTACCTGCTATATACCAAGCAGTTTGTAAGTACTTTACATATATAGTAACCCATTTCATCCTCTTTATCATTATATAAATGAGTTACAATTATCAACATTTTCCAAGTTAGGAAACAAACTTTGAAAGATCAATAACAACAATAAAAATTCACCAAAGTCACTCAGGTAGTCATAGATAGAGCTCTGATTTAAACCTGATTGACTCCAAACACACTGAATCACTGAATGAAACTACTATGGGGAAAAGCTTCTTTATTGAAGTGGAGGCGGGTTCAGGGAGGAGTAAGCAGAGAGAGGATGGAACTGCAAAGTGAGGGGACAAAAATCTGCAGAAGACATGCTCCATAAGGGAGTTTGCTATTATTAGCCCACCCTGCCAAATATTCTACTTGGCTCTGCCCTTTAGTTTAGTCCTCGATAAATTCTGCGCCCCAAATCCCTTTGGTGAAGCCCTGCACTTGATACTTTCATCACTAGATCATAATACCTATTTTTTATACCCTACAGCTCAAAGTATTTTTAGATCCATAAACACTGTTTACTCTGAAGATCATCTCCCTGCTTTCTGAGGACTCTACAGATGCACTGGAAATATATACTCAGGAAAGAGGGAGTTTTATCATTTCAAAGTGTAAAAATGAACAATTTTTGAGAAAATCACAGCTATCACCTGAAAGTTATGTCAATTTAGTACTCATAATATGGAAAAACTGATAGCTCTGAATTGAAGAAACTACCCTATACATCGGTAAGTAATTTTTCAGTACTCACTCACCATTTTGCTCGGACATTTGGCCTTAGCTACTCGACCTTTACAATTACTGTCCTGTTTTGAGTGAAGAAATACAAATTATCCAGAGGGGTGCAAACACATTTATTCCAGGGCAAAGTTTGGGGCTAACCAATAATTTTCACTTCTGCTTATGAGTCAAGAACTATTGATATCAAGGGTCCACAAATAAGATCAGCTAGAAGCCTAGGCTGTCACCTACCATGTTGGTAGTTAGTGATGGAATTGACATCCTGAAAAGCTTTAAGAGAGGACAAGAAAAAAATTAAAGGCTATGTAAAGAAATGGATAACTTCTCTGACATTCTCTTGTATTTCATGCATGAGCTCAGGGCAGTGAATAGATTAGCACGTTTAGTTTTCAATTCAGTAGCTGAGGTTTGTTATGAAAGTCAAGTGATACAGATGGTAGGCAATTATTCATGCTGCATCAGAAAACCACTATGAAGACACTATTAAAATATGATTGTTGATTAGTAATCGTCATGGTTTCTCAAAAAAAAAAAACTTTATTCAAAATGAAATCCCTGGTGGGTTCAGATGCTTGCTAATGTGTCAGGCTAAGGGAAGGTTAAGATGTCAATGTCATTAACTATGAGATCAGATGACCTAGACCATCACTTTCCCCTCTAAAGTCTGTCAATTTAAACCAGTGCTTTTATTATGATTATAATATTATTATTTTCCATGGGTGTTTCTAATGTATGACAGTGCTTATGTATCTTTGCAGTCACTATGATATTTCTTCTTTATAAAAAGTGACCCTTGTTTCCTCCTTGCTAAAGCACTCATTTAATTGGATATTGGTTTTAAGGGAGTTTGAAAATACATAGAACATGACTTTGCCATTGGTGAACAACCAGCACATAGTGTAACAATAAATTTTGCTGTTAGTAATGAGAGCTCAATATGAGGTGAATGCTATCAAACTTGCTTCTTATAGATTATCGCTAACTTTGCACAATAACGTGACAAGATGTCATGAACTGAATTGTGCTCTCCACCCCCCCCCCCATATTAATATGTTGAAGCCCTAACTTCTGATATGACTGTATTTAGAGATAGGGCTTTTAAAGAGGTAGTTAAGATTAAATGAGGTCATAAATGTAGGGCCTTAATCCGATAGAACTAGAGTCCTTATAAGAAGAGGAAGAGACACACTAGGAGCGTGCACACAGAGAAAAAGGCCACATGAGGACACAGGGAGTAGGTGGCCATCTGTGAGCCAAGAAAAGAGGACCCAGGAAAAATAAAAAACAGCCAACACCTTGATCTTGGACTTCCAGCCTACAGTACTGTGAGAAAATTAATTTCTGCTGTTTAAACCACCCCATCTGTGGTATTTTGTTATGGCAGCACTAGCTGACTAATTCACAAGGTAAGGGTCAGTGTGACTATTTGAAAGGAAAGGAAATTAGCCTGTCAAAGCTCAGTCTAGCATTCCCCATGAGTGCCTACTATGAGAATCAGTCCAGGCTTGCTCAATCCCAGGCGTTTCTGATTTCACAGCCTGGGTTGGTATCTACAAATGCTCTTTCAGAGCTGAATTGCTCTAATTAAGTGCTCTTGAGGTACATGCAACTTGGGGTAAGGGAGTAAATATGTAAGTTTTATTCTTGTTTTTAAAATACTGTGGTGTTTGATTCTATTTTTCTGGCTTTCCCAAGTTAGGGAAGTCCGAAATCCTTGGGTATTTTGAAAGGATTTTGAGTATTTAACTCATACATTAAATGCACTAATATTTATTGGTTGCATACTATGTTCCAGGCATTATTCTATTATTATGGATGCAACAAATAAGATATAATCCCTCCCTAACCAGCTCCAAGGTGCCATAGTCCTATGGTAGGGAGAAGCACAAGGACAAATCATTACAATATTCTCTGCCAGTGCAATTAACAGTGTGGTGCATGATCTCACTCCAACTTGCAAACTCTTACTGGTCTGCCATGGGATTAGTACAGATTGTGAGAGGGAGCATTCAGAAACATCTAGAGTGATTTTGCATAAGGGCAAAATTCAAAATTCAAGCCTGTTTTTGTTTTTTGTATTTACACAAGTATTGGTCTTGTCTGTAATCAACAGGGAATTAAAAAAGCAAACAAACATACAAGAAATAGTCCCTTATCACAGATAGATTGGGAAGTCCTCTTCTGTGTGATGTCTGTGTTTACCTCAGCTTGAGGAAGGAAGATGGAAAACAAATTCAAACTGGCAAGCTGTTTACTGACAATTTACCACATATTTTTATTGTGTTTACTTCCACTTAGGTCAAAAGGAAATAAAAGTAATGCTAGATTTGGGGTCAGCTATTGAGCATATTTTATTTTAAAGTAAAAAAAGAAAAAAAAAGAAATTCTAAGGTAACTTTATAGAGGTCAAAGTTTTCTTTCTCGTCTTAGGTATTTTTTGTCTCCATCAGTAAAATAAAGCAATTGAGCTTAGATAGTAATTAGACACCCACTCCTCTGGTTTAGTTTTACAAGGACATAGAATGATTACTCAGGAGCCTCTGCTTCCTATATTACAGCTTGGCAGAGAGGTGGACCAGTCAGGAGTTGGCTCTGTCTTGAAGGCTGGGGCAAGGTGGGAGCTGAGGAAGAAATTTTTCAGTTTAATTTCTTTAGGTAATGTCCAGGTCATTCTTTTCTGACTTTACCAAGATGAAAAAGTTAGGAATTCATGGGCCTAATCCTGGCCCAGAAGAATTCACTAACATCACCCTGGCCATCAGTCACATGCCGCCTGAAGAAAAGAATGTCTGGGTTGTGAGAATACCCTGTTTGAAACCAGGGTAGACAGGGTCTTAGAAAACTGGTCGATGTCATTATTAGTCTCTTGAATTTTAAGTGGATTGATTGGAAAGAAATCAAAATAAAAAATTACAAGTGGGATTGAAAAGGTTTGGAAACCTAGTTCAGAAAATACTTGGCAACCAGTGCAGTAGGACTATGCAATGTTAAAAAAAGTTATAAACTGTCTCGGTGCCATAGGGAAAGAATCAATTCATCCATATTTGTTCATAAGTAGCACAAAGTTCAAAAGGTTTAACATCACACTTATAAGTTTACAGAAACAAGATTAATACTATATATATACCCAAGAAAAATTACCACGGTATCCAATTACTAATAAACTTTTTTCCCTCAAATTTTAAGGGAAGTTAGGCTTGAATATGAATTGCTCTTGATATGCAGAGTTTCTACTCAGCCTACTCTAATCTAGAAAGGCAATTAGTTTTTGTCAGTTCTATTAAAAAACCTCATATACCACCTTTCCCTTCAGTGCATTCAGCTCCCTTCTAGCTCTCTTCTTTTATTTCCTCTTTCTACAAAGCAGAACCTGTTTTGTGTTTCTTTTTTCTTGCAAAAATTGGGGATGGAGTATAATAGAACCCCCATACGCACACACTGTCCCTGTATGTGACTAGAATAAAATCTTTATGGAAGATTCATTCTCATTAGAAAGAAATTTTCTAGGACCTATTCTTTTTCCAGTTTTTTTTTTTTTTATTTTGGCTTTTGGTTTTTCTCCACTGTAGAGCTTATAAAGAAAGTCCAGTTTAAATTTAGGATATAATTGGTTTCTCTATTAGTTTGTGTAGGCTTTTCTGTACAATTCCAGGTATTTTTCTAAGAGAATAGCCTTTTCTTTAAATGCTAAGATTCATTTGACTTTGAAATGTTATTATGTTTGAGCAAGGCGTTGGCATTCTTAATTTGGATACATGAAGAGTTTCTTCAAGGAAAGCATCATAAATTATTTCTTATGATTAACTGAAAAAAATTATTTATCTAGATATGACCTAAATCCTGAAGAAATTGGATGCCGTTGTGTAATATGAAAGATAAAGTTTATCAAATTTATAATATTTTAATTTCTATAAATTATGTACAAAATAATGGAAGTAACAGATAACTGTAATTAAACATTACAGTGTTTATTTTCCTTTTTTCCCCTACTCAATATAACATGAAAAGGAAGAGAGAACACGGTGAAGTGGCATGCTGAGTGCAATTAACAAATAATGGTTTTCTTCCATGGAAGGAATTGTGAAATTTAGAATTCTTCTGTGTTAAGATCCAATCCAGCATCTTGGATCTATCATTTACTACTTTCTCAAATCTGGAAGCTTGGTTATGCTCTCTGAATCTTAAATTGAGACTAATAATTTACCAGTGTTATTATAAAACTTAGTGAGATAAAACATGAACACATGCATTGTTATTTGGAAGGCTCTCTGTAATTGTAGATTGTCTTTGGGTTTCTTGACATTTTCTTCTGTTTCCTCTCCATATAAGGCTTGAAATATTTAATTATATTCTGACCTAAGGAAAAATTGCAGAGTTGATTTTAAAATTATTGGCAGTGTGCACTGTAAACACACTTGAGGTAATTCAACTGACATTTAGGTACATTTATTTACAATGATGTATGAAATAACGGATGTCTTCTTTGTTGTCTTCTTCTTTGTGACCCAGAATATATTGGGCTGGCCAAAGAGTTCGTTCGGGTTTTTCCATAAGATGTTAAGGAAAAACCCGAACGAACCTTGTCCCAACCCAGTATATATTTTCCATGTATTTCTCAGGTGCTTACTTGTACATATTGATGATATGTTTATCCATTACTAACAATTTATTTTATAAAATTTTTTCCAGAGTTTCCTTTTCTATTGGCACTGTAATCAGAGGCATAGATTCCAGATCCAAAATATCTGAGTGGTAGAAAAATTTAGATAGGGTTCCAAATCTAATGGAAAGGATTTTCAGTACAGTGCCCTTTCTCCCGGAAGTTGTTGACATTCTTTGGCATCTACGTTAATCCAGAAAAGACAAACTTCTCTCTGCCTGCTGAGAACTAGAAGAATTTCATTGCCCTCATTTACCAGAGGGACTCCACAGAGAGCAACGTGACATATCACAATCTTTTCAAAGAAGTTCATTTTGACCCAAGATTACATATGTCACAGAAACATTTTCTCTCCTAATGTAACACAGCAGGAGGCAAGATTTGGGTTTCCTTCTTCTGCTGAGCTTTATCAGCTTTCTGATTTCCACGACTTACAATATACCGATCTTGAATTCTCAATATTTCCAACCATCTCACACTGCTAGAATAAAGATTAATATCATGTTGTTGAAGATCACAAGTTGTGGTAATGTTTCTTAGATATGTACATGTGCGTTTTGGTGTGGGAATTTGTCTGTGAATCTATCGGAGGCAACCTTAATAAAAAATCTATACACCAGAAAGATGTGAACAGTGCTGAATTTTTAAAAAATATTTAGCAGCAAATAAATGTGAATTTCAGCTGACAAAGCTACCTTCTAGTTCAGGAACTTTTCACTTGCTATTCCATCTGTTTGATAAGTCCTCTGCCCCCTCCACGTCATCCCTAACCCCTGCAATACCTTGCTTATACCCATCCTCAACCACTCTCTCACGTCCACTCCTGAATCTAGAAATGTTTGTTTTTTCTCAATACTTGGTAATCTGCTTAAGTAGAAGCTTTCTCTGACCACTAATCTGCATTCGTTTTCTCAATGATATGAAAGCACTTAATTGAATCTAAAAGTGTATACTATTAGCTATGCATTTATAGAACATAAGCTTCATGAAGGAAGATATGTCTTATTCACCATGAAATTGTTACTATCTAGAATAATGTCTGGCATATAGTGGTTCTCAATATATACTGTTATTGACTAATTGAATGAATTCAAGTTCCTTTGGATCAGATTTTCCACAAAGAAGGAGAATGAATATTTAAGGTGTTATTTTTCTCAGCATTATATTGAAGTTGTTTTATCATTTTGAATATTTAATCTTTGTAACTTAAACCATTCTAAAAGAAAGGCCATGGCTTATGCCATCAGACAGAGCTGCATCAACTTATAGTTCCATTATTTACAAGCTAGGTGGACTTAAAAAATAAATTAACCTATGTAGACCTCAGTTTTCTCATCTACATATTGGGGAGAATAATATTTTCATTAATAATTTTTGTGAGACGTTATCCATGAATATACCCTTTAAGTCCTGACCTTATTCGAAACTCAAGTTTCTCATGTGCAACTACCTTCTTGAAATTTCCACCTGGATATCTAATTGATATCTCAAAACAACATTTACAAAGCTGAATTCAGTGTCTTTTCCAATTAGCCCCCCTTCTAATCCTCCCAACCTGAGTATATGGTAACTGCCTTTGACCAGTTGCTTCACAACCATTACCTTGGAGGCATCATTGGATGATCTATTTCAAATCTCACAATTCATAGTCTTTTAAGTTGTCTTTTCTAAGTTAAATATGTAACCAGAATTCAACTCCTATTTGTCTAAGGCCTTTTCCCTGGCTTACAAAACCATAGGCATTTTGGCAAGCTCACTACCTGTCTACACTACCCTCCGTCAATCTCCCCGGCTCCATTCATTGGTCATGGACTTTCTTCCTACAACTTGAACATGTTATATACCTCATACTTCAGGACCTTTTCCAGAACAATCACTCCCAGTTATCTATAGGCCTGACTCCCTCCTTTCTTTCATATATCTGCACAAATGTCACTTCATCAGAGAGATATTTTTTGCTTGTCTGCTATGGACTGAAATTTTGTGTCCCTCCAAAACTCATATGTTGAAGCCCTAAGGTGATGATATTTGGAAGTGGGGCCTTTGGGAGGTAATTAGATCATGAAGGTGAAGTCCCCATGATGGGATTAGCCTCCTTATAAGAAGAGGAAGAGAGCAAACTTGTTCTCTACCTGCCATGTGCGGACATAACAAGAAATGAACTTCTCCATGCCAGAAAGAGAGCCCTCACCAAGAACCAAATCTGCTGGCACCTTGATCTTGGACTTCCCACTCCAGAATTGTGAGAAATAAATATTTGTTGTTAAAGCCACCCTGTATATGTTAATTTGTTGTGGCAGCCCAAGCTAAGATGCTATCCTTATCTAAAATATCATCCCTCCTCATGTCCTCAGTCTCCCTCCCTATATCCTGTTTTACTCTTCTACATAAAACTTAGACTGACATATTCAATATATATTTATTATTTACTTATCATCTGTTTTCTCCCAATAGAATGTAATCTCCTTGAATTTGGATAAAATTTTATTTATTGCTTAGGGCAGTAACTAGTACACAATAAGTACTAAATAATTATTTTTTGAATGAATGAATGAATGACTATTTTTAGCACTTAAAAGGTTCTTAGTAAATGATATACTTTATTATAATAATCATTTTTAAACTAAAGGAAATTATAAGTTTCTGTTTTAAAGATGTGTCAAATAGAATATCTTTTTAAATTTTTTTAAAGAAAACTGATTTTCAAACTGTGTTTTTAATTAAACATTATCTTTATAATACATACTAATTTACATGTTTAACATTCTCTGTGGTGAAGCTGATTTAACCCACAGATGATAACTATCTGTGGCGAGTATATGAGGTATCAGATTCCTCAAAACTAATAATATTCTTTCTATGTGTTTTTATCTGCGATTAAATTTATAGTTATCATTCCACAAGAGGGCAAATTAATAATAATTAGTTTCTCTTTGGAATTTCTTTGTATTTATCATATATAAAACTGAAGTGGAATTCTCATGATATCTTATCAAAAATATCTACAGCAAGCAATCTTTCAAAATTATACTTAAGGTAAAGATATCCTGATACAGGTGCTTTTCATCAAAATTCAAATGAGACTCTACCATCTCAATCTTAAGTATGCTATATCTCCCTTATTTCCTTACAATCTCCTTGGAAGATTGCAAATAAAATTTTGTAACTTGATTTATCATGAAAATTACTGAGTATAGGCTAAATCTTTAATTTCAATAATGTTACAAAATAGCAGTTTTTCTCTTTTGCAGTCTATAGATTGTATAAATTGAGCTGAGAATCACACAAAATTTATGATTTCTCTCTCCTCTTCCTTTGTTTCTTTCTTTCTTTCTTTCTCTCTTTCTTTCTTTCTCTCTTTCTCTTTCTTTCCTCTTTCTTCTTTTTTCCATGGATACATCTTTAATTTGTATGTTCTACATTGATCAGAGTTCCAATTCAAATACAAACAAGTAAAGACAAGAGTGCACCTTCTTGGAATAGTATATATTTGTGGATGGATCCCAAATCTTGTTTCAGAAACAAGAACTACCTTGAGAATGTGCTCATATATATCTAATTAAAGCACTTTTAAATGAAGTAGAAATAACATCAGAAATTTATTTGGGCAGGTAAAATGCATTTGTTAATCTAATAAAATATCAATTATTCTATCACAGATATAAGTTTACTTTCAAACATTATTTTATCAAATGTAATTTTATGATGCAGGTGTAATATTCTAGAATTACAGGATATTTAAGGTTCAAGATCCTATAAATAGTCCTTTCAAACTTATTTTATAAATGAGAAAAATGATCTATGTTCTTAGAATTGTTTAATCACATTACTTATGATAGAATCTAGTTTTCTTGACTCCTAAGCTTGTTGCTTTTCTAGTAGTTGTACACTTTTTCTTTTGATCTTCCTCAGTAGTCTTCTAATACTCTGCTTTATGTCAAATTACATTTAAATTGTTAAATTTTATGAACTTCTATAGGACAGGAACTATTTTGTTAATTTCTTTATTCTAATTCCTACCAGGAATTATACATATCTTGATATAAAGTAGTACTCAATGGTGTTGGCTAAATAATTAAAGAAATAAAAGAATAATGATAACTAATTTCTTGCTTTACAGTTATAAATGCCTGTCTATAGGTTGACTTAATTTCATTTGATAAAGATGAAGATTCTTTGCCTGGGGAAGGTTGCCATGTGAGTAAGGTCCATGGCAACATAATAGTCCCAAAGTAATTTTAGTGACAATAATGATATTTGAAAATATATACAAAGCTAAACCATAGTCTTCAACATACATATATTTAATTTTAGTAGTTCCTCTCCATGCAACATTGTTCTTCCCAAACCTTTTTTTTTCTGTACATAAAAACACATAAAGAGATACTAAATTATTCCATCTTCAATTAAATAAAAACCTCTCTTGTCAATGCAAATATATGCAAATTATTTTAGCATTTTAAGTTCAGGAGTACCTTTAGAAACTTCCTGACTTTGCAGTCCAGACTGCACACCAAAGAAGATCTCCTTTCATCATTTTGACAATAGGAATGGTTTTGTAAATACTCCTTGCATGTATTTCACACGTCAGCAGTCTCACTCCAATATAGATCTACATCTCGGATTAGATCATAATTTGTTTTCTGCCTCACCTTCACCCTGACGTACTATTTCATATAATGAAACAGTAAATCAATAGAATCCTTGTGGGTGAGATTCTGTAAAGAAAACAACCTGTGTTCTGCTTAATTATAAACTCATTAAAATAAGAACATGACGTTTCCAAAGCACTGATCTATTCTTACAAGTCAAATTCCACTGAAAGCTAAGTGTGGAGCTTACTGTCCTAAAAACAAACTTGGTTAACTAAAACCATGCACAAGCAAAGTCATCACTGATCTGTTTGGACCTAAAGGGCCTACTGACTTTGTCCTTCAAATCAATAGGTATAGTAGTAATCTGCTCAATTATAGCTGGAATTTCCAACTCGTTCAGAACTCTATAAAAAGGGAAAAAAAGTATGTTCTCAAAGAAAACTTTTTTCTCATATGATTTCTGAGTGTTTGATTTTTGAATCTCAAGGGAGAAACAGTAGGCCTATGTCTCATAAAAGAAATTCTGGATATGTTTAGAGTTGATGTTCAAGGGTCCTAATATTCACATATAAATAGATAATTCATTATTTAACAATGCTCCTGCAATACACTTTAACTTGCTAACATTCATTGTTCTTCTCACTGGTCTCTTATTAATAAGTTAGTATTTTTTTTCTTTTTTTTAATTTTATTTTTTTATTGAAGTATAATTTATTTTCAAATGTGTTAGTTTCAGGGGTACACCAAAGTGGTTCATATATATATTTATATGTATATTATATATATATATATATATATATATATATATGAATATATATATATTCTTTTTAGTATTTTATTTTTTGATGAAGAGAATCATAGTACAGTGAAGCCTGGTGATTGGACAAAGGTCAAATAGGTAGTAAATGAGAGAAGAATACGCTACTCTCATTATTCCTGGAAAAGAGATCACCCAGTGAGTCCAAACGTTTGGACACATGGGCCATCTTTTCTCAGAACATATTACCTGTCATACCTGTGATTGTCCTGGTTTAGTCACAAGAGACTCTTCAAAGGCTCACTCTGCTGGAACGCTCATTTGGATTTCAATGGTCATATTGTACTATTAACTTTACTTACCATTGCAATTACCATTTGAAGGAAATGCATTCTAAAATGTAAACAAAAATGCTGCTATTTAAAAGCAATCTCCACGTATCAAAAAATATTTTGAAAATATGAAAACAAAACAAAACAAAAAATAGGCCCATGAATCATGTTGCTCTCCTTCCTGATGTATTTTTTTTAACTCATCTGTTCCGTAGTTTGGACATGAAGCCTTTAAAACTGTCTTTAATGTATTTTTTATTTTCTGTCACAAGATAACTCTCTGGGTTTCAGTGCTTAGTAGATAATGAAAATATGTGGAATATTGCTGTCCTGATAATTGATTTACTGTGAAATTGATTTATTTGAGTAATAATAAAATTTTGTTAATTTCTAAGCTTCCCCATTACATTAAAAGGTTAATGTGTTAAAAGGAGCAGTGGATTAAACAGCTGGACTGAAATGCTTGCTTCACATCATCATCAAAGTGTGATGTCTTCCTATAGAAGAAAACCTGGGGGAAAACCTGTCCTGTTAGCTATTACTCTCCATATATCAGGTCTTCCACTCACTAAGTCTCTCTTATTCTTGGGAAACAATGAAAAGAATCATCCCCAAGGAAATAGAAGTGTTCTTTGGTCACTGATGTAATTGGATTGGATATATTTATGTTCTAGTAGATCAGGTCAGAGACTTGAATTGAATTTGAAATTGCATTGTAATTCTCCCTAAGTGAAGAAAGAAAATTGGAAGAAATGATCTCTGGAATTATATTTTTAAAATTGGAGCTACTCAAGCCTGCAAAAGCTTTGCCTTTGAAATATACCTCCCCCAAGGGTCAATATTCTAAATAAAGAAATCTACATTTATTTCCCACTACAAGTAGTTGATAACTGTGAGTCAAAAAAGAACATGTTTAAGAAAGCAAACTTCTCTATACCTTATTCATGTCAGAAGAAAAGACACAAGCACTGGGGTGAGAAATAATTACTTTTCAGTTGTTATATCATCTGATATGTTATATTTCACATTTTTGTGGTTGTTAGAAAATGTATTTGGAAATAAGTAAATATAATACACACATATACATTAAATATATCTAACTATATATTTAAATGAACTTTCAAACAGAAATGGTTATTAAGCAATAATTTTTGTCCTTCTTAAAATACTATTTCCTAGAGAGAGGAATAAGGCAGCTGCAGCAAACAGAAGGGGACTTTTAACCGAAGCTTAGCACATTTAGATGTATGCATATACAAAGCCAAAATAAATGTAGACATTACCACTTTGGGATATGACATTTTTGAAATGCTGATGTATAAATTAAGACATACAAAATAATTTTTATAACTCTATTACCCTTTGGCTTTAGCTATTGTTTATTCTACCAAAATTCTGCAATATAGAGGACACTAACTTCATTATTTCCGTATAGTTACAACATAGTCATTAGTTCAAAAACTATAGCTTTCAAAATACAATGGACAAAAGGGTCACCTGAATGATATATGATCCTTTCTATACCAAGACACTGCTTAGTGGAGGGAAACAAATCCTGAGAGTGGTTTATGGAACAAAAAAATTGAGAAATTCAGTTTAATGATGAACATGTTTTCACTTAAGAAGCAATAAATAAAACCAATACTATGTTTTAATTTAAGGGTCAGAGTTACACTTCCAAGGTTTAAGTGGAGTTTTGATATTTAAATAGAATGAGCAGTTTGATATGTGTTATCACTTAGTACCTTCCATTCTGGGATGAAATTCCTTAAGATCTTCTGGATATATACAATGGAATATTACTCAGCCATAAAAAGAAATGAAATTGAGTTATTTGTCGTGAGGTGGATGGACCTAGAGTCTGCCATACAGAGTGAAGTAAGTCAGAAAGAGAAAAACAAATACAGTATGCTAACACATATATATGGAATCTAAAAACCAAACAAAAAAATGGTCATGAAGAACCTGGGGGCAAGACGGGAATAAAGATGCAGACCTACTAGAGAATGGACTTGTGGATATGGGGAGGGGGAAAGGTAAGATGGGACAAAGTGAGAGAGTGGCATGGACATATATACACTACCAAATGCAAAATAGATAGCTAGTGGGAAGCAGCCGCATAGCACAGGGAGATCAGCTCTGTGCTTTGTGACCACCTAGAGGGGTGGGATAGTGAGGGTGGGAAGGAGGGAGACGCAAGAGGGAAGGGATATGGGGATATATGTATATGTATAACTGATTCACTTTGTTATAAAGCAGAAACTAACACACCATTGTAAAGCAGTTATACTCCAATTACTCCAATAAAGATGTTAAAAGAAAAAAATCTTCTGGTTATGATATTTGCTTCATTCTTAATGGGTTTCAAAGCATCTTACATGTAAAAATTTTGCTAACCACTCTTTATCTTAGTTTTTTGATCCTTACACTCAACTGTTTAGTCATCACACTTAACAAGGAATTTTGTCAATATTAATTGGAAACATTAATCAATATTTTACCCTCTACTATGGTCTGAATGTGTCCCTTCAAAATTTGTATGTTGCACCCTAACCACCAAAGGTGATGGTAATAGGAGCTGGGGCCTTTAGGAATAAATTAAGTCATGAGGGTAGAGCCTTCATGAATGGGATTAATGTTCTTCTCAAAGAGTCCCCACAGAGTTCCCCCACCCCTTCCACCATGTAAGAACACTGAAGTAGGCAGTCTGCAGCTCAGGAGAGGGCCATCACCAGAATGTAACCATGCTGGAACAATGATCTTGGACTTCCAGCCTCCAAAACTGTGAAAAATGTATTTCTGTTGTTTATAAGCCACCCAGTCTATGGTATTTTAGCATGGTATAAGGCAGGTTAAACAGTCTAAGACACCTTTTTAGATGTAAAAAAGCAGTGAATGTACATGTGTAAAATACCTAGCACAATTCCTGGCATATATTTCTAATAATATAAACTGTTTGGTGTATGTTTGGTGTATGTGTGTGGGGGGGTGTCTGTGTGTATGAGGTATATACAAAGTTAATTCAGGGACAAAAATATATCTGGATAAAAGAATTTTTTAAATGTTTAGTTATAAATATATTCCCAGAGATTGTATTTACCCCATGAAACATGGGGACATTTTATTGAATAATATGTTAATTTTATTCTTTCTCTCTCCTTTCATAATTTGTACCAAGTAATTATTGGGTTGAAGTAACAACCATGCTGGGTAACACATAAGACTTAGTGGAATTTGTGAACCCACTTAATTTATATTCCCCTGGGGTCCACACAACTTCTTAGTGGTCATGAAGGAGTCACAGGAGAAATCACACAAATCCAGTATGAATCATTTAGACAAGAGTTTTCAGAATCATATCTATCCAAAAAGTGTTCAGTTCTATTTGGGGATCATGTGTTACCCTGATTTGTTTTCAGTGCTCTATGTATATCTTATCATGCTATAACTTATCTTCAACTTGTTTTCCAGGTAAGTGATGTTTACTTTCTTTCCCTTTGTAGGAGAATTCATATAGCTTCTTGTAGATATATTTCCAGTAAAACATTCCTCATAGCTTATGGCTCTCAACTCAATGAAGAGTCCCCTGATAAAACAACTTGCCATGTTATAAACAAATCTATACATTAATAACTTTCCTACCAAAGTCACCAGTGACAAATTTTGAAGACTTTTTATGTGAGTCAACTTCTTTTCCATCTTAAATACTAGTTTTATTTAGATCACAGTTTGTGTGCATCTTCTAAATGTCTCAATATTATTTGCTAAAAACACAAAAGCTTAACTACGGAGGCATTCTTATATAAGGCTAACAATATGGATGCTGATTATGATGAAGGATCCAGATAGCTTTGTCCTTATTGTTTTTCTACCCCAAGTCCATCAAAATATCTTATCAGAGTACCGTATATTCAGTGGGCAGTCATAAAAATTAGTGAGGATTCTTATCAGTGGTAAGGAGATGTATTCATGTTAGCATGAATAATAATAGAAATATAAACAATTAACAAGTGACATTTTTAAGCTAAATATCAGATATATGTTTTGGATCAATATTTTCTCCCTTTGTGGAGTGAACTTCATATAATATTTAAGAAAATATAAAATACTTTACACTGAGCACAGAGACTTTATATTTCCTCTGGCCATTTCTTTCCAATTGAATGGTGTTCTTTGAATCTGAGATCCAATTATCATCATTTGAGGAAAGATTCTGACTACCAATTTAATATAATTCTTTTTTTAGTAGTCTGCAATGATACATGGAGGGAATATAACTATGTCCTTATTTGGTGCTAAATTATCTACTTTATGTAATAAGCAAATGTTGGAAATGAAGAAAGGATGTTCTGTACAATTTTTCTCAAATGACACAGAATGGATGTCCAGTAATTGGCCCAAAGCCCTGATTTCTGGTCAATTACTTACATTTGAGACCACATTTTATATAACAAGTTTAGCTTCTCTTTCTTGAGCTTTTGCCCATTTAATAGAGTGCTTCCTATTTATATAATGCTTATCTCTAAGAAATTTAATGTAATTAAGATTACTCATTAATCCTGATGATATAACTGTGAATTAGATCCAGTGGTGGAAACTGAGGCAGAGAAAGCTTTAGTGGCTCTCATATAATCTTACCATCTCGCATTTGTGAAAATCTGCCTTCTAGGAGGAATTCTCACCTCATACCCATTCAGCACTGGTAGGTCACCATATTCAAAAGTTTCCATAGAGACTGTCCTAAACTTTTATATTTTGCAGCTCATTAGCTAAGAGAGATGCTTCAGCTTTTGCTACCGCTTGTACATCTGGCGAGAAAAACCTCTGCAGTCACTAAAGCAAGCATGAGGAAAAGACAGAGAGTACTCAAGAGCCTCACTGGCAAAAACAAGGAAAATTTTCTTTCCTCATTATTAGTCCATTGTATCAGGTTGGGAAGCAGGCACAGTTGGTCCCCAGCAGAGGTCTAGTTGCTTGCTTAATGTATCAGACAATAACGTATGCCAGCAAAAAAACTCAGGATCTCGATATAATAGCGAGGTCCTTGAAATCCTATGAATGGCATTGCAATTTTCAATATAGTCACTAAAATAAAGGCTTCAAGCCTTTGATGGGAAGCAGCAGAGATGACAGTCACAGCCCCTTACAACTGTATATCTCACAGTCCATTATTTTGCTGAATACAAAATGAAAATAAGAAACACAGAGTCTCAGATTTGCCTGTGGAATAATCACTCTGAAAGGAGGAAATCAGGCATCCATACTGAAATTTGTCCCCCTAGAGAAACCTGCTTTTTAAAGAAAGAGAGATATATAGCGTCAGATTATGCGCCAAAGAAAATGTTAGTGTGAGAGGACGAGGAGGAATAATGTCAAATTTAAAATAACTGAACAGTAAGAATTAAACTGATTGTTAAATCGTACTAAAAAGTGGATATGGAAACATAGGATGTCAATTCCAATTGTTGATCTGTAATAGAGCATGGCTTCCCAATACTTGCTTTAAGATTTTATTGTTTTGGAAGAGTCATTTCTGAGAATTCCTTTGGTGCATTATAGTTTTTCCCTCTTCTATTAGTAGTCTAAATTTGAACTAAGTTACTAATGCAGTATTAGAATGCTCTCCCTAATTTTGATATTCTTAGAAAATAAGAAGTACTATCATGCCTATTGAATGACTCTAAAATTGTTAAAACTCTGAATGTGTTATATGTATTTAATAAAGCCACAGTTAGTATAATTTAGTAATATAATTTTAATAAACAAAAAATGTGTGCACAGTACATATTTCATACTCTTCAAGAAGGAGACAGAGAAAACCACCTACAACATATTCAAGAGAAAGGAAAGTAAGCACTGTGTGTGGTTTACAGTTAGAGATGTAACACAGGCCAACTTTGGCTCCCTGCAATGAAATGTGAACTTCTTTGAAACAGGTGAAATAATACAAGCAGAAATGATAGATGGAGGAGAATTTCTGCTTGAAACAATGCATAGAAGGGATTATCCAAATCACCCTCTGTGAAAGCATATGCTAGCTGTTGTTCTCTTTGTAAAAGCAAGAGGAGAAAATCAATATAGAGTTACAGAACATATTTTTAATAGTTTAGTTTTTTTCTGCTTTGTTTTTCCAAACGTGTTTTTTCAACATGATAAATTGAACTTGTGTCTATACTAATGTTATTGAGCTCTTAACATTGTGCTTTTTCAAGTACAAAATGGGTATGTTACAATATATCACGGTTTCCTAGATAATTACTGCCTCAGAAATACTGAGGGTACTTGGTAAATTTCAGATTCCAGACTTTATTCCAGATCTACTGGAATAAAGGACTACTGAGTAGGACTGCTCAATACCTTTTGCTGCTGTAGCAAATTGCCACAAACTTAGTTAAAACAAGACAAATTTACTATCTTTATAGTTCTGTAGGTCAGAGTCCAAAAATAGGTCTCACTGGGCTAACGTCAAGGTGTCAGCAAGGCTGTTTTTGTTCTGGAAGCTCTAAGAACAATCTGTTTTCTTGTCTTCTCCAGCTTCTAAAGGCTTCCAGCATTCCCTGGATTTTAACCTCTTACTCCATCTTCAAAGCTAGTAGGGCAGCATCTTCAAATCTCTCTCTTTCTGCTTCTATAGTCACATGGCCTTGTTTGATTCTAACCTCCAGCTGCTCTCCTTCAAGGACCCTTGTGATTATATTAGGCCCACCTGGATAATTTACGAAAATCTTCCTGTCTCAAATCCTTAACTTACTCACATGTGCCAAGTCCTCTTTGCTATGTAAGGTATATATTTGCTATGTAAGGTAATATATTTAAGGTTCAGGGGATTAAGACTTCAACATCTTTGGGACCATTATTCTCTTTATCAGGTCAAGTCTTGGTAGAACTAGATAATCTCACTCAGCAATTAAATTCTATAATTCTATGTATTCACCAACATTTTTGTTAGTACATACAACTATTTACCTATTAATTCAACCATCTAATCATTAATTTATTCATGCACTCATTATTCAATAAGCATTTGTTTCATACCTGCTGGATATGAGACACAGAGCCAGTCCATGGAGACAAAAAAATGAATTAAAAAAGAAATGCCTACCTTCATCAAACTGTATTGTTCAATATAGTTTTTTTAAATGAATTCATGTATTTATTACCTAATATGTACAAGGTTTGGTCCACTTACAAATAATTAGACATGCTCATGTAGTCGACAGAGCATGTAATGTATTATTTTCATTGAAATTATAGTTATTAGTTCAGAAATGGATTGTAAGATAGTGTAAAGACACATCCATGGGAATATAACATAGAATTGCTAAGTTAAAAACAATGAGTCTGTAAGACTACAAACTAGGGAGATACACTAAGCAATTGACATACTGCAAGAGTGTCAATAAAATAAAATTTTGCCCGTTAGAAGAATAATGAGCTCTTTTCTCTCTGTACCCAATGGAAATTAATTCAAGAACATGTATTTTGTGCATGTTCTTCACCTCTCCCGATAAAATTAAAAAGTGGTCATCTGGGGGTGGTTTTTTCTTTACTTTTTATTCTCTTTTCTGAGAAGAAACATGTTGTATAACTTGTATTGCACACAGAGTAGCGTAATAGACATTTTGTTATTTGGATTCCTGGCCGAGTGATTCAATTAAAGGACGTTCAATTAAAGGATGTGTTTTCTGTAATTATCATGTCAGAACTGACAGAAAAGTGCCTCTACTTTTAAAATGTCCAAAGTTAGGCAACAATATGTTAATGTCACGTGACCAGTAAAAATTAACAAGTTTCTGAAAGAAAGCTGTAGCTCTCATTCTCCATAGGCAGGTTTTTCTGAACTCAAGCCCCAGGAACCCCCCTTTTTCTCAGGCTCACTCTGTCTGTTTCTCCAAGCTTCTGTCTTCCCTGATGTTATCACACATTTTTACCATAGCTACTGTCCAGCCTCCTTCTCCTGGGGTAGTAGCAGAGGTGCTTCGGTTACAACTGCAACCCCACATCACGTGAGCAATTCCCTCCACTTCTGCTGTTTTCTCTTCAGGTACTCCCTGCTTTGAAGCTGCTCCCTAGATATTTATGTATCCTTTTGAATTTGCTTCATGCTCTGAACTTCTCGTGAGCTTTTCTGTTTCTTCAAATGTATCTGTTGTGTTTTCCATTCTCTCAACCGTGGAATGAAGAAATCCTGATGAGATCGTTTGAGCTTCTATTAATACATACCACTGGCTTTATATGATTCCACTTTCAGAAAACATGTTTAATAGGAGCCATCAATAATAAAAACCACTCAAACACCTGTCGATTAATATATTCATGATATCAAAAGTTAACTATGATGTCTGAAGAATGCATTTTACTTCATTTTAAGGAAATTAAAGCACTGTTTTTGTGTTATTATTGCTTTGAAATTATATCAATTTAATTTTACAAAATTATATTTTTTTAAAGTCTGACATTCAAGGAAGTAGAATCATTTTATACAAAAGCCAGCTCTTTTCTTTCCAGTCAAAAATACGTGTATTGGAAAGCAAGAGATACAAGGCAAAATTCGTATTACTTTTGGCATAATTTTTATTCAAGGATAGAATTTCCATTCTCTTGCAACATTCTTTTCATTCTCTTCAAATTCTGAACAGTGCATAATATAAATATTTTTTTAATTGGAATATAGTTGCTTTACAATGTTGTGTTCATTTCTGCTGTGAAGCAAAGTGAGTCAGCCACACGTATACATATATCCCCTCTTCCTTGGATCTCCTTCCCATGTAGGTCACGCTTTTACATTGTTGAATAGAATATACAATTTATGTTGGATGTTTTATGCTGGAGCCAAGTCTCTAAATATATTTTGTCTTTGTGATAGTTTATTTCAGGTTCACAGAGCTCTAGAACTACAGAAAACATATTTAACTCTTCTGCTATTATGGATATTTCTGTAGAAAAGTTTGAGGGTAACTGCCTAAAAAGACTGGGATTTAGCTTTCTTGGACAATTGTTCAGAGACTCTCATTATCCACTTGTATCAACCTTAGGCCCAGAATGGAGAAAGCAGAGGTTAGCTTTGAATTCTACATTTTGAGTTAATTTTGGTATCTACTTCTTCAATGATAAGAGAAACAGTTGAGAAGCAGAGGTATTAGAATAAAAAATGACTGCAAAAAGAATGGGATAACACAAGGACAAATTTCTTTTTTACACCCTAGCCAGTATCCATCACACTTGGGGCAACCTCAGGTGTGACAAGTTCTACAGACCCATGGCTAGAGAGGGAATCAGACTGTGAGAATTAGATGGACACCACAAATTATTTAGAGCCATACCCTCATTTTACAGATGAGAAGATGCGGTGTGGAGAAGGTGAGGAGATTTTTCTTTGATCTCCCACCCCCTCATCGGAAGAAGTAGGCAACTGTGCTAAGGGAATTAGTCAAGAGATATTTCCATCTTAATAATCAAAAAAAAAAAAAAAACCAAACTGAGTCAGCTTAAGGTAAAATGGAAATTAATTAGGTCATGTAAGCCAGCCATGAAATGAATGGCAGTTGAGCAGCATTGAGGTTTACCTGGGAGTCAAGACTCAAATTGAGTTAGGGCTGTCTCTTTTCTCTGCCTTACTTCACAGATTAGCTTCATGTTCTCTGTATGTGTGTGGACTTCTGAACATCAAAAAGATGGCAGAAGGTGCCTTGTTCTTTTATTCTAAAAGCTTTTCACCTACAAAGAAAATCTAGTCTCCCTGTTGCAGATTTTTAAATCATAGGGAAGGAGTCTAGTTGGTCTGGTTTGAGTTGTATGTCCATCATTTGGACCAAGGAGAGATGAATTAGATTAATTTTCCCATTCTGTGTAGCCAAGAAAGAAACATTTTTTAAAAGAAAAGTAAGGAGGAGAGGGTGTTGGGCAGATAAAACAAAAGTCCCTCCCCTGGGGGCTGAAATTGGAGGAGTGAACAAGAGGGACACCTTGGGTTTCTGAAGCACATGTGTTACACACTGGCAAGAATATTTTACAGCCAACCTGCTCTGATTTTGTCTATCCAGAATGTTCATTAGAGACATCAGTTTTAAATGGGCTGTCAAATCAGCTGGGGTTAGAGGGATCAAATTTTCCTTCAATTATCATCCTTTTTAAAAATTTCATTTTATGAAAGCTAGTAGCCATATATTGTATGAAATAATGTATACAGATAAGTGAAATGGTCATTTCAGATTGCATCAAATGACCCATTTTCTTTTCAGAAATGGCCTAATTTAGATTTTTCCCCAAATGCTATTTTTCCCTACAACTGTTTTGATGCTTTCTTCAAAAAGTCCTTCTTGTTTATTTTGAAATGCAAATCAGGATGACGTTTAAATTAAATGAATCTATTTCTACTGTTCATACAAGGACTTTATCTTGTGACAGAATGTCTTATAGTCCTTTAGTTTTCAAAACAATGAACTGTGCTTCCCATAGGCATGTGCCTTATGTTTACAAGAAATGCATCAATCCTCTTAATTGGACGGGCATTAATAAGGGTAAGTCAAATGTTATTGTTTTTTCCAACTGCTGTAATCATATGCTAGTGGTTAGAATAATTTTTAAAAATTAAAAGAAAATAAAAATTATTCCAATATAGCTGTTATTTTTCTGACTGTATATGAAATTTGGAAGTTTGATTTCAATATGGGGAAGAAGAAAAATAAAACAGCTGTCTGAGTTCTATTCCCAAATGGGGTATAGAAATATAGCAAATATATATATATATATATATATATATATATATATATATATATATATATATATATATATATATATATATTCTTTAATAACAAAAGCTTATTTATAAAGTCCAGCTTTAGTGAACCTTAGTGAACCCAGTGTAGTGTTAATTATGGGTTCTATTTAGGGAACGAAGAGGCAGCAAATTGTAGAGAAAGTGCTTTATGGACATGATTAGGTCACTGGGCTCACCTCTATTCTCTGTGATCTTGAGAGTAACATTGTCACAGATACCAGGATACTTCCTCCTCTTTCACAGCTTTGGCTCTTTTGTACTATAGGGTAATGTAAAGGAAAAACCATTTCACCAAAAAATTAATCGCGGTATTTTATTAGTCAAATCGTGCTTACTGTGTCATAGGAAAGTGTTGTTCTTTCACCTGCTCTCAGAAAGAGAAACATTCACTACCATCTCACTAACTAAAATATTAGAGTAGCTTCTTCAGTTCCCTCTCAATTCAGTACCTCTTGTAACCATAGCCGCCTATATGTATAAAGGAGCAAGAAAAGATGCCCTTGATTCTGTCTTGTCCAAATGTCCTGTCTACTATTTGATATTCCATGATTTATAGCTACAGTAAATGAAGCATGCCATGTTATCATTTTCACATTCTTTAATTATTCTTCCTGCACTTGAAACTACAATGAGAGCTAGGAAGACAAAGCATTATGAGCTACACCTTGGTTTAAATATCCCCATCTGGAATATTGTGTCTGCGTTCCTGTAATTGAGTAAGAATATCATCTGAAAGACCAGAGATAAATCTCCACAGTTTTATAAAACTTTAATTCAGCCTTCTCAGATAGATGTAGAATAAAAAAACAAGCATAAGAGAGAATGCATAGTACAGTAGAAAGACCATGAACTTTAGAGTGGGACAGACTTGTTTTTAATCTCAATCCTGCATATCCTACTGGAAAGAATTCAGACTAGTCACTTCCATATTTGAGTCTCTGTTTCCCCATGTTCAAAACAAAGGTATTGATAGAAACTTCTTAAGATCACTGAGATGATTTAATGAGATTGCATCTGTAAGTTCCCTAGCATAAAGTGAACTGAAGTACCAAAAAAGGTAGCAAATAATCTACATTATAGTCTTCCCTCCCTTTTGATAGTCATAAGACAGAGTAGAAAATGAGAACTGTACCCCTATTTGGGATGACTGACAAAGTAAAACTTCAGAAAAATAAGATCTCCTCAAATAAATCTGAAATTTCTGTTGATATGTTGACACTGATTTCAATGTGCCAAACCCAAATGTTGTTTCCATAAGCAACTGGATCTCTCCTTTGAACAGTCTATCAATCTCCTGAGTCCTTCAGCCAGCTGGTCAGTGCAGCTGTTCTCTTAGCAACATCTGGAGAAGGCAGCTTGATGAGGTGGTCTCACTGAGCTTTCTAGGGTAATCTTGATGTTATAAACCACTTGAAAGAGCTGATCTTTTAAAGGTCCAAACTCCCTAGAATTACCTTAAGAAAGCAGGTCTGGGGAGTGGGGAGTGTCATACAGCAGTGTTTCCTCAATACCTCATGCTGTTTCATGAAGCAGATGTAACCCAACTGAGCTCCATGTTCGTGTGAACTCTCATACCTCCCACTGGTGATAGAAAAGGATGTTATACCACAAAAGCCATCAGTTTCTCCCAAGAATTCCTTTCCCAGGCACCTAAGGGCCTTGGAAAAAGTGACAAATGCTTCTTCACATTTCCGTTTCCTAAGAACAACCCCAGATATCCCCAAATTTTTAACTGTACAAAAATAACTTTACAGCAGTCTCTGGATTACTATTTCCATAATCATGTTATATTCTGAGGAGTGAATTTTAAGTCACCAAGGTCATGCTGATATATTAGTAGTCATTTTCTAGCCATCACGGGGAGAGGTAGCACAGGGCCCTGTATTCTATGTCAGCTGACAAGGGTTCTAATCCCAGCTCTTTCACTAGGCAATTATGTGAACTTATGTGAATTATTCAGCAGCTCTGGACCCTTATAAGGTCCCTCATCTGTGCAGACTAAATTATTTCTTAGCTCCCATCCAGGACTAAGAATCTATGATCTGTACCCTCAATTTGCTATTACTTGTATCGTCATGCGGATTGAATATTCTCTCAGAAGTGCTAACCGTCCTTACTGAAAACACTTGCACACAAGGTTATTAGGTAAATTTTTAAAAAGTTTCTGTTTGCAGAAAAAACCTTTGCACTATGGCTTCATATTAATATTTAATGCATTAATATTATAAAGTTCACGCACCCAACATTTCTATTCCTTCCATTTTATTTGGCAAATATGGATTTTTGTGAACATGATATACTAGACAAACATATCAAATACATGACATATATATCATTTGTTAGTCATGGGGTTGTTTAAATATTTCCAAACTGGGGGCACCGTTCAAGAATTTTCTCTTACCTCTATTTAGCAACTATTTCCTTTTTGCTCACATTACATTTATGAATAGTTCAGTATGTTCATATTCAATATATATTGCAGCTACGTCTATGATGAATCATTTATTCACCAACTACACTACCAATAGATAATATGATGACTTGTGTATACCAGAACTGAAGCCATTAGCCATGAATGCATTTCTTCATTGACACAGACCTAGTAATACTCATGTGTTATAATGCCAGTTATTGTAGATCACAGCTTATACTACCTTTCATCCTGTGCACTTCATGGCTATACAGCTTAAATTCACATCTTTCAAACATTATATCAGATTTCCACAAGATTTCATTGGAGCAAATTGCTGGATATGATACAATAATAGCTGCAACCTCCTGGTATCCTGGGCTCAAGATGCATGACAATAGACCCAAGGCTAATCATTCCCATAATTCCACCTTCACTGCAGCTGTGAAAATAATACTTAGACAAAATATATCAATGATCTATTTGAAATACTTCTGCAGGGGCAAAATGTATAAAGTGGTATATTTATATATGCCATTGCTGAGACAGGTGGAGCCTGGGTTTATTCTGATCTAATTTTCTATATCTGCTTTTTATTTCATGCTTTAATTTGTTAAAATTATTGAGCTCCCTCACAAAACCTGGTATTCATAGCCACAATAATAATAGATCCTGCAGAACCCATTTATAATTAGGAAGCTGGACTAATATTTGTTCTATCTGTCAATAGAAATCTCTCTGATCTTAACTGGAAGGGTTTACTCTTTCCTGTACATGAATTGCCTATGGGCAGGGATATAACCCCACATAAAGGAACATCTAGCTTATCATCTCAGGGTTCTTGGAGGAGTCTTCTTAGGTACGTCAACAATACCCTATGGAGAAGACACAGAGAAAGAAGTTGCTCAACTTCTTGCACATAATAATTACATAGATTTCAGCACTAATGTCATCTATGGAGTGCCCATAATAGGTCAGTTACTCTGTTGCACATGATACATACAGTGGAGGTTGAGTCAAAGTCTCAAAGGGCTCAAGTAGTGGAAAAAACAAGGAAACAAACAGATGCCAATTAGTATGACTGGTGCTCTTTAGATGTCACGTGCAGATATCTACTGTGACGCTCAGCTCTAGATGAGGAGGGCAAGGAAGTCTTCACAGATGAGAAGCATTTTTTGGATATCCAAAGAAGTTTTTTGGCTGGAAAGAAGGATGTCATCATAGAGGCAACAGCAAGTTAAGGAATTTGCTTCTTGACTTACATATGTAAACTTTTGTGAATTTCATCAATATGAATCTGTCAATCAAATCTAGTTCATAGGTAAGCAACCTTAACTAAAGCAATATTCCAAAACCAGTAAACCAGAACACAGAACTTAGGGTCTGTGTTAACTTTGCATGGAAGTACAATACTAAAAGCCACCTGGTATCTATTTCCATTTTTCTTTCTTAGCATCCCAGCAGCTATGACACATATGGATCAAGTAAGTAATAAAGAGTTCACTCAACAAAAATAACAGAATGCACACGTGTTTATGTACATCTCTTACGCATTTAGAATTGGGTATACCTAGTCCCTGCTTCTAAGATAAACAGAGAAGACATTCGTGTTAACAAAAATGTCCAGGACTATGTGATATGTGATTTAGTAGGTAAGCACAGAAGAAACGTTAAGAACACAAGTGGAAAAGACACCGACATGTTGTCTCAGATCTGATTTAAGTTAGTGATTCTGACTGCATGAACTTTTGCATGATTTCTCTCCAATGATAGACCATAACAGAGAATTGATTTAAAATGTCCACTAAATCCAACTGGAGGCATCCAGGCAATATTCAAACTGCAAACCAAATGAATCATTTAGAGAGCGGCTGGTTTCAGAATCATACACATGATATATACCCCATGTGTCTTCTTAAATACATCCCTTAGCATCACTGATCATACAGAATGTGGATGAACAAATCTAAAATCATTACCAACATGTTATTAAAATTGGCTGAATGCTTTCATAGAGAAAATGCCAACCCCAGTAAAACTTCACTGGAGTTTGAAGAAGTCTTAAAACTTTTCTTGGTAGAGTTAAGTATGGGCTACTATAAATAGGAAAGGCAATAAAAAGTAAAACCTGTTTTTACCAACAAAAGGAAAATTTCATGCAAAGATGTAAAGCTTCGGCTTTTAAGAAGAGAACATTGGAATTGAGAAAATATATATAGCACTTTTATTGTAATCAAGATTGGAAACCTACTTAAAAGAAGAGCTTGAGATGGAAACTGTGACCATACACAGACTAATGTGGATAATATGATCCAGTTATCAGGAATGGTTGAACTTTAAAGTCTATTTCTTTATAACTGGTATGTCTCAATGTTACCATATTTTGTTTCCATGAATTTATTTGTTCATATATTTGTTTATCCAGCCTTAATTAGGCTTTTTCTATGTATATTCACTCAACATTTATTGTGTTTATGCATGCTGGTTTGTTTTGCTACATTCCGGGGATTCTGAGATTCTCTTTCTAGAAGATGGATAAACAAAAGCGATTTAACCTGAAATTACCAGAATTATGAATAATTATGAAATTTAACCTGAATTATGAGAGATAATCATATGTTGTCATTGAAGAATTATTTCACCTTTTATCTGGCTTTTTTTTTTTTTTTTTTTTTTTGCTGTTGTTGTTAACCAGAGTAGATTGATGTAGCTTTATAGTATCCAGAAGTTACAAGTGGTTCCTTGTTGAATTTACTTGCTTGAAGGGAGAAGGGTGCAACAAACATTGTTAATTAGACTTACACCTAATTAATTAGTAGAAAATGAAATTATACGTCCATCCACTCCATATGAAATAGTTCTCAAAAATCAAAATTCTTCTTTGAGAGTTTATTTTTTTATGATTCAGACCATATTCATTGAAGGTTATGAAAAAAGACAGTGTAAACATCATCTTTGTGTAGCTAGTTCATAGAAAGTTGATATGCTGTCAATTTAAAAACATTCCCAGTTTAAACACTACCCCAAAGCCTTCTGATCTTCTTGCCTTTTGATTTCATCCTTCATTCTGATGTTAAATCTCAGGTATTTTCTCACAAAGGCAAATTTCTGAGTTTTTAACCTCAGGAGCCTGAAAGAAAACATACACAAAATCTCCTAAGCACATCAGGTAAGTTTCTCTAAAGTGTACTTGATATGGGGGAGATGGCACTTACATCTTGATGACAGTAAGAACTGAGGGAAAGTAAACATGTTATTACATATTTGCTTGAATGAATCAATCAGTAAGCATCTGTTGAGTGATGTGGCTTTGAGTTGTTACTCAAAAAGTCAAAATACATTAGTCATAAACAACTAAAACAAGCATGTTACTTGATTTACCACTTTCTTTTTTGCATATTTGATATCTAAGAATATTTTTTAATAGGCAAGCCATATTACTTAGTGTTGGTATTCTTTTTTTGTTGTTGTTTCTTTTATTTTATTGAAGTGTAGTTGATTTACAATGTGTTAATTTCTACTGTACAGCAAAGTGATTCAGTTATACATACATACACATTCTTTTTCATATTCTTTTCCGTTATGGTTTATCACAGGATATTGAATATAGTTCCCTGTGCTGTAAAGGAGGACCTTGCTGTTTGTCCATTCTGTATATAATAGTTTGCATCTGCTAACCCAAACTCCCAATCCATCCCTCCCCTTGGCAACTACAAGTCTGTTCTAGTGTTAGTAGAGTATTCTTGCATGTAATTCTAATATGCAGTGGTTTCAAATATAAAGCAGAGAATATCTGTACAACAGATTTAGTTCTACCCAGGTAGCATTGCTTCCAAGATCTACAATGAAAAGCGAGATGTATGACACAACTCCTGCTGTAACAGTGCTGATTATTTAACTGTGTAGACCAGCCTAGACACAAGTATCCACAATAGAGGAATGTGTGTGCAAAGAGACAGATGATCAGTTAAGCTGAGTAAGAGATTTTTTCTGACTGCTAGAGCTGAAATGCTCCATCCTTTTCTAATTCTATACCAGCTGTTTCATTATTTAGAATAAGGTTTTGCTCAGAGTACATGTCTGCCTCTTCTTCCATATTATGAAATGGTCATTAGAGGCTGCTGCATAGGAAACATATAAATGAAATGATATGAGAGATGTAGCAGTTTCAGTAGATAAGATGATAAATTGCTTTGAGGAGAATTGGCTCAAAGAAAAACAGCAATAAGGACCTATGGTAGAAGCAGCCTTCATAAAGAACACAATAACTCAGTTGTCACAGGTTACTGGGCTCTTGGAGGGCTGACAATGATGTAAGAGCAAAGCTGAGTCTATAGAATGACTCAACCCGTAGGCTTAGAAATACACTCTCTCATTCAAGTCAATTTTGCCACATGTTCATCTAGACCCCTTCCCAACAAACATGGCAATATCATCACTTGGGAGATTCAAAAGGGTATCAGTGAGCTTTGGTCTACAGGTTTGGCGCATGGACAGGATGTTCTGAATTCTGAAAGGAAAATCAAGTTAGAACTATGTTTATTTCATTTTACAATAGCCTTCGCATTACTCACTCCTTATAGGTGCTCCACTAGAATATGAAAAAGGTATCAGAGTGGCAGTGGCACTCATAATGTGACAGAGAAGTTAAGACTCAGCACTAGGAATATTTAAATTGGAGGGGCAGACGTCACTCTTCCCAGGTTGTTTTCCCTACTAGAGATACTGATGGAGGGAAGAAGGAGGGGGAGAGAAAGAGAGACAAAGACAGAGATAGACAGACTGACAGAGAGAGACAGAGACAAAGAAAGACAGAGAGACAGAGACAGAGAGAGAAGGGGAGAGAGATTCATCAGGAACAAAATGTAGTATCTTTCAATGCAAATAAGCTGGTGTTGTCCATCCTCTTGGAGGTTTAAGTACAACACAGGTAAATTATGAATAATACACAGACAATTTTTAAGGCAGGTCTTTTCAACCCTGACTGCAGTTTAGAATGACCTAGAAGAGCTAACTTATACTAATCCAATCCTGGGTCCCCACCTAGACCAATTAAATCAGAACTTCTGGAAACATAAATCTCCATAGATAATTCTACTGTGGAGCAAAGGTTGGAAAACTATGGTGTATGGCTATATAGAACAAGATGAGATGTATTTTGATAGAGATGAATATTCATCATGTTATTTGAATTTGTAAATTTTGAATTTGTAAACATGTTATGGAGATAAATAGCATCCATACCTCAAACACCAGAAATGGATATAATAAACAACTGTGAGAGAACCCACTGGCTTCAAGACACTTCAGATAAATATAATGAGGTTTCCTCCAGATTTAAATATTCTTTACATTCTCTGACACAATGACTATCTTACAGGTTAAATATACAACTTGTTTTCTTATGCCAACATATGTATATTTGATAGTTCATTAAAAATTGAATAAATTAGTTTTTATTTGGTTACTGTTGTCATATGGAAGAAAATGTGAAAACAATTTGAAATATTTTTTTTTCTAGGACGCATGCTGTAGTCCTGAACTGTCACTAGACTTGAGTTCTAGTCTAGTTCTCATCCCAAGGTTTGGGTGACAGCTCGACCTATCTGAATATTATTACCTTATTTCCAAAACTGAGTTAGTAATTTTTCCCATGACCATACAGTATGGCAACTCTAAAGATAAAATTGAATAAACATAAAATAACAAGGTACAGTGTGGATGCAAGTAATACATAGCATAGGTTTTCCTTGATATTTCTCTTACTGCATCATACATCCTTTTGGTTTAAAAGCTGAGGACGCAATATAAAACTAAAAAGTTTTGGAAGAATATGTGATGAAGCTGAGCTAGTGTTCCCCACTCCCTGGAGGAGGAAATACAGTTCGCACTTGGAGCCAGGGGTGAGAAGAGGGAAGCAAAGTGCCCTTGTGCTGGTCTTCTTGAAAAGTGATGTTCGGTCTCATCCAAACCCAAGGGACCAGAAGGAGAAGAGAAACTTCAGGTAGGTTTTGTGGAATCTGAAAATAAATGGTGCTAATTCTTTACTTCAGAAGTTTATTCCTTGGAGATTAAAATCCCGTGCCCAGAAAGGCATGTGAGAAGGAATGCTAGAAATTAAGATTATGTTTCTTGTTAGAGAGAGTCTAAGCTCCATCAGAGAGTCTCTAGAGCTATCAGAATGGTCCCCAAGGGAATCACAAGTGAGCTTTGTTGGACCTGCATTTAGAGAGACCTCATATTTGGGAAGAAGGGCAAACCTAGCTGCAACCTTCATGTAACAAAGGATGGGGCAGGACCAGGTATACCTCAGAGGACATCAGAGTGGACAGATGGCCAACAATGGCCAGATATTTCTACCCACAATTCCGGGGCCATATGTAAGCATCACCACCCCTAGTCCTTCATACTTTAGGGAAAACCAAACACTTGGTAGAGATAAATTTCAATGTGGCTGACATTTTGTTCATCATTCATCAGAACTGAGTTTAAAATAGAAGTGATTTTGTCTTACAGTATTAAAGTCACACTTCATGCCTGCCTGAACTAGTGGCCTAGATTTGTACTGAATATGGAATGTGTATCGATAGCATTAAAAAAATACCCATACAAATCTATCATAGGATGAACTTCTCTGAATCTCTTTAGATTGTTGATAATCTAGACTTCAAATAAATTTTGCTGTGTTAAACCTCTCATACAAAATCTCCTTGAATTCTTACCACATTTCTGGATTGTGTATGCTGCCTCTTGCTTCCCAGTTCTCTTCACTGTTTTTTCAGTGTCACACTCTACTTGGACCCCAAGCATGCTATAGCTTTCAGGTTGATTCTGGTAGGCCAAGCCACCAACTGGAGACCATGTAGCTCTCGCATTAGGCAGATTCAAATTACATTCTTTTATTTATAGAGTATTGGCCAGTATAACAATGAGTAGTTACACACACACACAGAGTTTACCATATTTCACTATGTTTAGTGAACTAAACATAGTAAGATATGAAATACTTCAAACTAGCTTGTTAGAGAGTTGTATTTTTAATATATTAATTGATTGTAGTACTGATCTTTCCCTTAGGGAGACTGACAAAAGTGGGTCTGGATAGAAGAGCAGTGAGAAGGTCAATTGGTAACTAAAATTAGATAAAGAGGGAGAATGATTTGGGATCAGGAGAGAGCTGGGTCTCTCTATGGCAGAACAAGAAGCACAGCAGACGTTTTCAGGGCATGAGCTGCTTCAGAGCAAGGACTCCTGCCTCATTTGCCCTGCCATTTGGCAACAGTCTGTGTGCCTACAACCCTCACCCCTACCCCCAACCCAACCACACACACAAACAAGTGAACAAAACAAAACAAAACAACAAAAGGGAAGATGGTAGAAGACCTAGATTCCCTGAGGGGAAGTGAGTGCACAAGAAGAGTACCTTGACTTCCATTTCTGAAAGTGTGGTAACTTATTTATCTTGACCACCCCTTCAACTAACCACTGTTTTTATCGAAGGTGAAAAATAAGATGCTGCAACAGAGAGACTCGAAATTACAGTGGCTGAAGTAAATGAAAATACACAAGTGTCTTTGTCTCATAAACATTACTTAAGCTTCAGGTTGTAGTACTATCCAAAGGTTTAAGAATTGAGGGGGAGGAAGGTGAGGGAGCCTTGCTGCTCCTCTAGTGAAACTGAGCTGAAACAATAGGGCATATCCCTACAGGTTGGACCAGCAGTACCACCACTAAACAAGTCAACACACACACACACACACGCACAACTAAGCAGCATAGGTTTTAGTTTCTGCCTCACAACTCACAGTATCCACATGCCAGTTGTAAATATGAATATATTTATTAGCAAGGCAGAATCTGTCCTATTAAATGCCAGTGGGATGAAGGTCAGCATCTACTCTGTCATTTGAGTTTGATAACAGAAAAAACAAATCTGAACAAAGTCTTAAAGTGGGTATCGAAAGAGAAAAGGATTTCTTTTGGGAATGGGAGTGTTGTGCTGTCACAACCTTACTAGCATTCATCATTTAGACCCATCTGTATATACATGAGCAACTTGTTATAGGTGAGGGTTAATGTAGCATACTCTCGCGCCTTATACATTTACAAATATAAAACATATTTCCTTTCAAGCCAACTTTCACTGATTCATTTGTAGATTTAATAATCTTACTTATATTGAGCATTTACCCTTGCTTTCTTACTCTGCAGTCAGGAGCTGGCCTCAATACACTAAAGTATGTTCAGCATTATAAATGTACTGCAACCCCCCCAAAGCCTGGAATGCACATCATTTGGAGAGTGAAAATGGCTCAAAAGCATGAAGTCTCATTATCCGTAGGTAAGTAACCCAAATCTGTGTCTAGATACTTAAACATAAATAGTTCCTGATATCTGGACCGTGACAGATGCAAATCACATTATCACTTCTTAATTGCCTCCGTTACTAAATTCATTACTTCCTTTTGGCTCTTTGAGAACCCTGTGTGAGCTCCTGGGGCTCTCTGCTGCTTCGTGTGAGAGAGAAATGAACACTTTTGCATGGGTACATTGCTGGGATTTTGTTGATACACATCACATTTCGACCCCAGGTTATGCTAAATGAGTGACTTAAAATGATCCTTGGGGAGCTTACCTTACACGTGAGCTTCTTCAGCAACCCCAAGTGCCTAAAGCCAGCTCTGCCTGTCACATTTTCCAGTCTCTCCCTGTTCATATCATCTTGTCTCCTGCAGCCCATGGTGCTGTGTTGTACCTAGAGGGGCATTTTGCTTTTCTAAAATAACGGGTCTATTTTATCATCAACATTCTTTTGCTACCATTGAGATACAATTTATTTTTTAAGAAAAATCTCCATAGTGTCATGCTATATTAAGCAATAGAACTTTAACTTCCCCAGAAGCATATAAAGTCTGAAGATTTGAGTTGAAAATACAAGATCACATTTCCTTAGCTGCTGATAGAAATGGGACAATTAGCTCTGTCTTATACATGCAGTTTGGGGCATATTTTGTTGGTGGTTGATATTTTTCAATAATACCCTCTCTAGAGCTTTCCTGTCTCTGATTATCAGCTGATGATCTCCAAATCCCTTTGCCCTTTTCTCTTTCATGCAGAAATTTTAGCTCCTTCATTTATAGGTTTATGTAATATATTCACTGAATGCTTGTCAGAGATGTAGCTTCTATTTTTTTTTTTCCAGAATCTTTCTTCAGCAATTGCTAACTAAATTTTTCACCTGCATTGAAAGAAACTTAGTCTATGTTGAAATTATGTCAAAATAGCTCACTGAAAAGTGAAAAATTCACGTTATCTCTTTTGAACTCTACAAGAAAATTATTTAACAGATATCTACAGATTTCCTAAAATGTGATAAGTACTCTGCTGGGTACTAGGCAAATATAATGTCCAATGCACACTCTCCGGTTCCACTGTAGACAGGCTAAGAGCACCACAAAAGAAAGGTATAAAAATACAAGTTATATGCAATGTAAGGTAATGATAAAATGAGTGACCTCTGAATCAAGTTCTGTTTTGCCATGTTAGCTATGAAACTCTGGGCAAGTTCCTTACTTTGAACTTGGTTTCCTCATTTGGATAGTGGAATAATAATAATAATGCCTGCTCTGGGGAAGAAATAGGAGCAAAACCATAATGTTCTTAGAACAGTGTCTGGTACACAGTAACCATTAAAGAAATATCAATTATTTTTACTATTGTCCTTAAAGCAGAGTCTAAATACAGGGTTGTGTTCAGAGCCATGGGGCTTAGGGGAGGAAGAAAATTTCTCTCTTGAATAAAAGTAGAAAATATGTGTGAGCACAGAGACGATGAGTAAACTGGATGAATCTTTATGGATTAGTAGAAACATCCTTTGGCTTGGCCCAGCTGTTAAGATGTGTGTGTGTGTGTGAGAGAGAGAGAGTATGTGTGGGTAGGTATTCAGAAATAGCTCTGATTTGCCTTTTTTTTTTTTTAATAAATTTATTTATTTTTGGCTGCATTGGGTCTCCATCGCCGTGGGTTTTTCTGTAGTTGAGGTGAGTAGGGATCCCTCCTCGCTGTGGTGCACGGGCCTCCCACCGCGGTGGCCTCTCCCGTCGCCAAGCACGGGCTCTAGATGCACGGGCCTCAGCAGCTGCGGCTCGCGGGCTCCAGAGCTCAGGCTCAGTAGCCGTGGTGCACGGGCCCAGCCGCTCCGCGACATGTGGCATCTTCCCGGACCAGGGAACGAACCCGTGTTCCCTGCATTAGCAGGCGGATTCCCAACCACTGCGCCACCAGGGAATTCCTGATTTGCTTTTGTTTCATTTTTTTTCCAACTAAAAGACTAGCCTCATTAAATCCATTAAATCATTTATAATTCTTTGGCAGCAGTCAATCTAACTTTGGCTAATTATTTATAAATAAAATTTATCTGAAATTTGGGGGGATGCACATGATCAAATGGAAGGGTAAAGAACCAGTTGCAGAGAGGTGAGAAACCCAGCAGTCGTGGTAACAGTGATTACTCAGGAGGATCCCTTGGGTGCCTCTGCCAGAATGAACAAACTCCAACTGGTTTTCTTATGCTTCCCCTTAAGATTCAAGGTTCCCGCTACTAGAAGTCCTACTTCTGTCTTCGGCCAGTGTCTGCCACTCTCCCCACTTTAAAGGTTTCAGTTTTATAAAACATCACACCAGTGACAGGGTCACAAGTAATTAAGTGGTTTATCACTCAGGAATATGCAAGCAGAGGGAGTCCTGTGTGAGGGGTCCCACCAGCAGCAAGAGGAAGAGGGAAAAGGAGAAAGAGCCTGGGTCTGGGGCAGCTGCCCAAAGCGTATTTGCAGAATGTGGGGTGTAGACTGATTGTGAGAAGCTTCTCCTTTGTGTGGGAGGAAAATCCCAGGGATAGGGTGAGTTGCCTTGTCTTAATTTAGGGGGCCTAACAGAAATGAATAGGCTGGGGATTCTGATGTTGTCCACCATGGCAGCAGTTAATGGCTTAGCCACGTTCAGTTTTGCTGTGGGTGACTCACTGCTTCCAATCCTATTTCTCCACAGTTCCCATGGGAGAGATACTGGCTGGTCATGCTTCGGTGATGTGAACATCTCTCATCCATGGCAGTGACTTTCACTTTGGCACATGGAAGGATGGCTGTTCCCCAAAGGAAAAGAAATGGATACTGAGCAACCAGCTGGTCATAAGGACCAGCTCCTAGCCTTGAGCATGTGATGACCACTAGTCTTTGAAACCTTTTGAAAAAGCCTTTTTCCCTTCTATTCTTTAAAATAAAAGCAATAAATAAAGATGAGGAATACATTTCTGGGGGGAGAGAAATGTGATGTTGGAAGAGATAGGGAAACAGGGGTGGGGGAAGGAGAGAAGGAGTGAGGTCAATTCAAAAAATATAAAAATAGAAATGAAGATAGTATTCAGATTTTAAATTTCATTCTTCTCTTTGAAATGTATACTATATACAAAACTGCATATCACTGAACCCTTAAGCCTGCCTTTAGGTT
Organism: Balaenoptera physalus; assembly: GCF_965194825.1. Lineage (NCBI taxonomy): Eukaryota > Metazoa > Chordata > Mammalia > Artiodactyla > Balaenopteridae > Balaenoptera > Balaenoptera physalus. The sequence continues at coordinate 96,065,559 of NC_138884.1, forward strand.
TGTCACATGGCCTTATGAGGTATGCTAACCCTCCAAAAACTTCTTGAGATGAAGTGTTCACCATAGCACAAAAAAAAAATGTATTCAATAAATACTGAATTATTTTTAATGAACTTTCACTCATCTTCATGTGACAGTATTCTGTGAGATTTTCACAGAACATTTTATAATACACATGATGTATATTATGAGTGTATTTAATTCAAAGAGCCACACAAAATATTTTGAAAAAATAAAAAATGTATAAAAATATTTTGTACTTCAAAATAGATGGTTAAACTGTTTATTCCATTTATGAAGTTCTTTACAAATTAATTGACCATCTCTATCTTGACCACTTATCTATTATTGGGATTGGGACAGGGAAAGTAAAAATTAAGACACCATTGTAAATCAACTACACTTCAATAAAATAACTTAAAAAGAAAAAAGAAAAAACTGAATCACTTTGCTGCACAGTAGAAATTAACAGAACATTGTAAATCAACTATACTTCAATAAAATAATTAAAAATAGAAAAGGATTGGATCAGGGAAAGATAACAGCTTCGCCAAAGAGCACAGCAATACAAATAAGGGAACAGAAAATTTTTAGTGCAAATCTTTAAAGAAGAATTTAAGTGTTCAACTAAAAAATAAAGATATGATATAATGACTTTAGTAATTTCAAACTGTATTCAAAATAGATTTAAAACTAGATGCTTTCATTCTGTGCATCGCTGAACAAAATTACTTTGTGACACCTCTTCTGATTCACAAGGTAAAAATAATCGCCCACTGTTCTTAGTTTCATAACAATATGTTAATAACTCTATTGTAGCATAAATAAGTGTATAGTATTTAATCACATGCATCTATCCTTGATCATGTCTGAAGAGTTAGAACAGAAGCTTATCTGCATCCTTGTGGTCTCAACATTTAGCACAAGGATGGCCAAAAATATGGTAGTAGAATTCAATGTGATTGATCTTCTTGAGAAAAAATAAAATGATCGAAATATGGTACAAGGGGAGAAAGAGGAAATTAAGCATTTTCTTCAAGTTCACTGTCAACTGACTTCATGACCTTGGGAAAATAACCCTTTGTTGTAGTTAGTGAAAGGATATATGACTCTCTGAGTTGTTTTGAAGATGAAAAGTGATTAAATACATCCTAATCGCCATGCAAAATATTATTATTGAAATCAGTATGCTTCTACATATGCTCGAGAATAACTGTTTTGTGTTCAATATCTAATAAAATATAAGGGCAGTCTGGGAGTTAAAGGCGAGAAGGATATATAACAGGTTTGAGATTTTTCCTTAAAGGATTGACCAACTCTAAGCACCTAAAAATATCTTTGCATTAAGCTCAATGCTGGCTCCTGTATGTGAGTCTTGGGAGGCACTACGAAGAGACAACACAGGAAAATTCTTTTAACAATGTTTATTGTGTATTTATGTCTAAGGATTCAGCTGGCTACCATGCCTATGGGTAAACCAACCAAAAAGTCTTTCATTCTAGTGAGAAATGCTGACTAGTAAATAAAAATAATAATAACTTATGATGAATCAAAGGAAGTACCATGCACAATAGGGGATGTTTGAGTCATTTTTCTCAGGGCATTTACTTTTGAGCTCTTAGGATAACAGAAGAATACAATCAGTGGTGTCCTGGAGCCAGCTCCTACAGGCTTGGGTGAGCTGATTGTGGGCATCTCTTCCCAGATCCTCTTCCCATGATGTTATGTTGGCAACTTGAAATTATCCATGGTGGGGGATATTTACACCAAAGAAATAAACAAGTTTTATAAATCAAGGCTTTCCTTCACCACCACCCCTTGAGTCATTTTAAAATGTTTATACAGTGATGTTTACATACTACTATACATAATTCTAAAAGAAAATAGTTGATGAGAAAAGGAAAATACGTTTGTGTCTTTAGGCTAGAACAACTTGACATTTTACATTTTTTTCATATCTGTGAAGGCATGGTTTGCATGCTTATGATAGTTTTAGGTGACTGTTTTTCTTCTTTACTCTTTTCTAGGACCTTCCAGAACAAATAGCAATAAATAATTCAAAACTCCTAATGAATGATTTTCTTCCTGAGACATAAGATAAATTCATTTGAGTGATAACATTGATATGAGACTAAGTAATTTTTAAGCATTTCCCCCTTAGCTGATAGTCTCATCATTACACATCACAGGTAATAACTCTTGTCATGTGTTGTAGATCAATGCATGTTAAAAATGAAATATCCAACTGGACAACTGTGGTGAAAACACTGGGCATTGGCTACAGTGTTCAAATGACCTGAGGTGATAATAACTTGACTAAATACCAACTGAAATTCAAAGGACAGCTTTACTGGATTGAGTGCTGTTTTGCTTAGTACAAATTAATTTCACAGTTCCCCTTTTCACTGGTGATCACCAAGGATCCATGTCCTACTGCCAATAAATAAGACTTCAGTTGTTTCCTGAAATAATTATTTGTGTGAAATAGAACTTGCAGAAGCCAGTTTTTGTAGCCTGAAGCTATTTCTCCTCCACTAGAGCACTCTAAATTCGTTAACTTTTAGCAATTACTTTTGTAGCAGACAATTATCCTTCTAACCCAATCAATTTGTCCACATTTTCATCACTGCACAGTCTTTAAGCTGGGGAGAAAACCTGCTGGTAGAGGCCCAATTTCCGTTTTAGAGTTACTCTTTTTGGTTTATGAAATTGTAAAAACTTGAATTCTTTAGTAATGTTTTTTTCTAATAACATTTCACCACCGCTCCAGGGCTTCATTTACCATGGAAAAGGGTTTTAAAAGGTTTTAGATGAGTAACTAAAATATTTCTCCTGAATGACTACAGGTGCGGACTGTTCATGGGATTGTGGCTACTTCTTAGGGATCTGTACACAAATCACTGATCTGTTAGGCTCCATGTGTTCTGCTGTAGGCAGGTGCTGTTAATAGCTGGGGGTGAGGTTCTAACTGCTAACACTTCCTGAAGGTAGGTGGAGATCAGCAAGTCGGGGAAAGACAAATGGTCAGGAACACATAGCAACACTTTTCCCCAGAATCCCAGCATAAAATGTAGAAAACAGGGAATTCCCATTGCATTTTTCAGAAGATGTTTCCAGGGATCATTTGTTATATTAGAGATCTAAAACTCTAAAGATGTGAGAAATTATGGAAAGGACCTGGAGGTTTAGTGTTTTTTGAGGTAGGACTCCTCTAGATTTGTGAGATGTCCTCTCCACAACTGGAGAGGTTAGTTACCACAGAAGTGAGAAGCCCATATAGCCTGAGGACAAACATGCAAGACTCTATTCCAAGGGCAGTGTTGAAGGACAGCCGGATTAATTCAGTAAGGGTGAGTACAGAGATTGGAAAGCCAGACAGGTTTGAGGGAAAACTGACTCACAGTCATGTGATTAAATTAGGCGCACTTAGATAATCTCCCTTTCTTAAAGTTGCATAAATGCAACATAACATTATCTGATCACAGGAATAAAACACTTCCTAGTTACAGCCCCAGGTAGTATGCAGAGCATCTACACAAGGAACAGGAAATCTTGGGCACCATCTTAGAATTCTGCTTACCACATGAGGAGTGAGTAACTGTCTCAGCAAAGTTCTTAGGATTAAGGGTAATAACCTTAAGTAAGGAATTTAACATCTTGATTGCATATACCACTTGATACATGGTAGCTATAAAAAAAAAATACTTTTTTTCAGGTCTAAGGGACAAGCATGGACCCTAAATCAGAAAATAAGATATTCAGAGTCAAATAACCCAGAAAAGGAACAAGACAGAGCTGCACAATGAGGGTTTAGATTTTGTTATCAGGGACAAATTTTAATTTTTATAACACAGATTCTGTATATTGGATGCTGGCTGCTTGTTAGGTAACGGCTAAACCAAATTTTAAGGCATGGGAACAGGGTCAACCTTATCCTCATTGATATATAGGCTTTGGATTGCTACTTTAGTCACATTCAAGGTATGCGGTGTCTCTCCAATTCCACCTGATATTCTTGGAATAAACCGCTACTTTTTCTCACTTAAGGATTTTAGTTAATCCTCTTCATATATTACCAAACTCCCTAGTACTCTTTCATTCTTATCTACCACCTGCTATTATCAATTAATACATCTCCCAATAGAAATTTTATAGCATCTATGTGATCCTTTATTTTAGAGACTAGTAAGTTACATCTAGGAAAAAATATATATACCCAAAGCAGATCTTAATAGACACAAGTGTTATAAAAGCCATGGTAGTGAGCTAATATAAATTATGTCCCTGTTAGATGAAGCTTTGGTGTAGTGTCTACTAGATCAGGTTATGACAGCTGTATGGGAGCTCATAATCCTTGCTCCTCTGTATTTTATCACAGATTATGCAAAATCAAACTGTAAACAAGAATATATGATAGGGTATGTTACTATTAATCATCAGATTTTACAACAAAGCAATGATTATTAAGATATAGAGATTCTGTATCAAGAATCCTTGGCATTAATGAGAATGATAATTGTTGCATAAAAAGAGCTTCCTTCTTTCATAAAACATTTAATGAGAGCTTACTTTGTTCTAGGCACTGGTGATATGTATAGCAGGGATAAATAATATCTGCTCTCAAGGAGATTATGATGTATTTAGGGGTAAAACTGAGAAGTAAATCATTGAGTAAAAAATATAATAAGAGCTCTGCCAGAGTTATGCTCAGAAAGCTATAGGGACAAATGTTTGTTGTTGTTGTTGTTGTTTTTAATTCCAAAAGGACTGTAAATTGGAATGTAGACTGTGATAGTAGACCTTATGGGCCATTAGGCATGGATACTAGACTTATCTCACTCTTCAATTTTTCTATCATCTTATCACATACATAATAGGTTTGTAATTCATATCTGTTCAATGAATGAATGGGAAAATGTATTTTTAGCGAATAATTTGTCTATTTGGCTACTAGAATCTTTCTCCCTCTCTCTTAATGGTCCTCAAACAAAAATTACAGAATTTCTATACCATTATCTTCCCAGGACCTGGCTTCTGGGGAATCCCTCTCTACTCCTAGCTTAGGGTTCTGACTTAACTCTATCAATCAGCCTAATTTAGTGGTTCTCAACTAGGAGCATTTTTGCCCTCCAGAGACCTTCAGAAATATCTGGGGACTTGTGTGTGTGTGTGTGTGTGTGTGTGTGTGTGTGTGTGTGTGTGTGTGAAGGAGAGGCAGGGGCATGAGTTGCTACTGGCATCTAGTGGGTAAAGGCCAGGGATGCTACCACACATCTACAATGCAGAGGACCATCCCTTTCTCCATGAAAGAACTGTCTGGCCAAAATATCAGTAGTACAGATATTGAAGACCCCGGTTTAATGTTAAGGAAGAGCACCTGATCTAAATTGATCTAATCAGACCAAAGGTTGGAGGGATTTTTTTGTTTTTTGTTTGTTTGTTTGTTGGTTTGTTTTTGGACAGTCAGGGGAAATGAGGCTCTATCGATGGAATATAAATGTAGAAGTATACATTGAACATGGAACTATCTAGAGCTGAGACCTTAGGAAACAATTCAAAACCATGAATAGAAAGTTATATGAGATTAGGATCCACTTCAAGGAGAATGAGCTAAAAAATTGAGAAAAAAAAAAAGATTAGTATGACTTGAACAATGAGATTAAACATAGCTTGAAGCCTTCCTTACCTCTGAATGTTTTAGTAATGTAATCCAAAGAATCCCTTTAAATTATTTAAATCTGTATTTGTGATAACTTGCAATAAAACCCTTCAATCTGATGGTTAAATGAAAGAATTATAAATAAGATATAGGTAAAGAAAAAAGTGAAAGGAGGGGCTAGCAAATGTGAAGGAAGTTGTGATTCAGGACGATTTATTCCAACATCCCCATGCTAACACAGTCTAAGCACGATCAAGAGTATGATTTTATAGAAAGATAAATTTTTTGATGACACCAGAATGTTCAAAAAATTTTCACTGATTCTCAGCACTGTCACCACCTTGACATTCCAAGATTACTTCATCAAAAGATGCTGTGACCACACTCCCAATCCTCCACAGTCCTAAGTATTTTCCACAAAGTTTACTTCCTCTAAGAAGGCTTCCCAGATCTCATTGGTCATAATTTGTACCACCCTTTCCTCAAGAAGCATACATATAGTCTGAAAGAAAATTATTTAAATCTTTTTCTTATGTTCTATTACAGTCTGGCAATTAAAAGCCATTAGTTATTTTTTCTCACTCAGATTCATGCTACTGAAAATTGAGTATATTCTTCATCATCATTGTGCCTCACAATTTAGAAGACTATTAATACCTGATAGGAACTCATGAAACTTTATTAAATTAAATAATACTTTATTGCCAAACAAAACAACATGAACATTTATTTCTATTTTTTTTTTAATAACATTTTAATATCCTTACAGGGGACTATCTTTCTATACCCTGGGACTATTCAAATTATCAGAGAGAGAGGGAGAGAAAAAGAGAAACTGGATCTAAAAAATTGGATTTAGATGCCCTTATTGATGATGTTTCCTTCAAGTTTGAAGCCTCTCCCTGTCAATTTGACTCTAAAACTGTGCTTTGGGGCTTCCCTGGTGGCGCAGTGGTTGAGAATCTGCCTGCTAATGCAGGGGACACGGGTTCGAGCCCTGGTCTGGGAAGATCTCACATGCCGCAGAGCAGCTAGGCCCGTGAGCCGCAATTACTGAGCCTGCGCGTCTGGAGCCTGTGCTCCGCAACAAGAGAGGCCGCGATAGTGAGAGGCCCGCGCACCGTGATGAAGAGTGGCCCCCGCTTGCCACAACTAGAGAAAGCCCTAGCACAGAAACGAAGACCCAACATAGCAATCAATCAATCAATTAATCAATAAAAAAATAAATCTTTAAAAAAAAAAAAAAACTGTGCTTTATACTTCCACCTTTATAAATACTGATTGTCTTGAAGGATGGAAACAGAAGAGAATCACAGAACATTGCTGTTATTCTCAGAAGGGAGCGGTAGGGCATTGCTTTCATCCTCAGTTATTGTAGGTATATTTGTCTCAAACAAATAGAGCAGGAACATATTATTTTGTGCTAATTAAAGCCACCATTTACTCTTAGGTACTTCCTGGGAGTAATACACTCTGTGCAGACACAGACTATAGCTTTTCTGTACTATCTCACACCACCAGGATAATATCCCTAAAAATCTGTTCAGATCCTGAACTCTACCTTTTAATATCCTTCAGCAGCTTCCCAGATCACAAAGATCCAAGGCAGCATTTATTAGAATGACATATTAGAACCACTAGATCTTTTTGCCTCCATATGGGCCACCCCCTTCTTCATCTACACTCTCATGTACATCTGCAAAAATCTATTTATTACTAAAGTACTTTCAACATAGCATGCTTTACTACATCATTGGTTTTGAATATTATACTTGCTCTACTAGAAAGCATTCTCCTCTTCCTTGGCCACATGACACAGTTCTATCCATACTGATGACTTAAATCTTGAAACTTGCTGACCTTTATACCTCCCATCATGGGTAGAGATGAGTTCTCACCGCTCTCCGCAATATCAATACCCTTTCTTTTTGTGCTTGTTGCTTCCTTTGCCTCCTTAGGTAAAAAAAAACTTTTTACATTAATGTTTTTAATCCTTTAAAAGACGGTTTTCAAATATTTGAACCTGTAATCTGCATTTAGAATGTAGTGTAAATAGGGTTTTAGAACACAAATTTAAGTGTTTGTGTGTGTGTGTGTGTCTGTGTGGGTCCATAAATCTCGTGTATATAGACTGATCTTACTAATCAAAATCCACCATGAAATTTTCTCTTCTTTTCTTTATCATCTCCTACTTATTTCATAATTGAATGAAAACTACCCTCTCTCCCACTATTCTGCCTGTCTTTCACACCTAAGTAAACAGTATCACCATCTACCCAACTATTCCAGCAGACTTCTGAGAGTCATATTGATTGCTCTTTTCCCCATCCTTCTCATGTAAATTGGTCTACCTTGCATCTACGTCTTCCATCTCAACTCACGTGTTAGTCCAGACCATAGTCATTCCCTATTTGTGTAATTGAAGTAGCCCCACCTTGGCCTTCACACTTCCATAATTATCTTTCCATAGCCTTTTAAAAATGGAAAAAGAAGTCAGGTTGTGCCCCTCTGTATTAGTTTCCTAGGACTTTCATAACAAATTACTACAAAGTTGATGGCTTAAAACAACAGAAATTTATTTTCTCACAGGGCTGGAGGCCAAAAGTCCTAAATCAATGTGTTAGCAGTCCTGCACTTTCTCTGAAGGTTCTAGGGAAGAATACCTCCTTGCCTCTTTCAGCTTCTGATTGTCTCCAGAGGTCTCCTGACGCGTGACTGCATAACTCCTGTCTCTGCCTTCATCTTCACTTGGCTTTCTCCCTTGTGTATCTTTGCCTCAAATTCCTCTTTGCCCATCTCTTATGAAGGCATCTGTTGATAGATTTAGGGGTCACCCTAATTCTAGGATGTCCTTATCTTGAGATGCTTAACTTAATTATATCTGCAAAGATCCTCTTTCCAAATAAAGTCACAATTATGGTTTCCTGGTGGACACACCTTTTTTTGGGGGGAGGGGTTACACTTTAACCATTTGGTGGCTTCTTAATGCCTGAAAGTATCATATTTTAAAATTTTCATTCTATATTAATAGTAGATATGAAGTCAGAGGTAAAGGAGCTCAAGCAAAAAAAATTATTTATTAGATTTTTTTTCATATTTTGTAGTTCCTATTATAATTTGTGTTTATATGTTTTTGTTTGTACCCCAGACTAGATGATAAGCTTATGAGAACATATACAATATATATCATTTTCAGCCATACCTATAAATCCATGTGCCAAGGACATTGCCCACATTCAATATATATGTTGGACAAATAAATGAACTGATTACTGAGGAAAATAAGGGATGGATAGATAGTGAGAAAGCTCACTGACCTGCTGTAAAATAATTAGTATGTGTTCTGCTACCCCCATGTCTTGGGGATAACCTTTTCGGAGCACCTTACTAAAGTTAATATTCTGGAAAGGGCTCAGGTTAGTCCTTCTCCTTTATAAATGCTCAAAAATGGAAGATTTACACCAAGGTTTGGAAAGTGTCAGGTTATCTATTAGAAACAGAAATAAAGCTTGACCTAAATGTAGTCTTATCAAGCACTTGTTTTTTCCTAAACAAAAGCATAAAATATTCTGTAATGAAACATTTATTTTTAACTCAACTTGATATGCTTGATTTCATGTAATAATGTATTTTTTCAGATTTTATGTAAAATATTATATGGCTCAAAGGAAATTGTAGCACATACTTAATAATATTCAAGGAATATTACATTAACATTCTGAGAAAAAATAATTTTATATAGATTGTAATTAACAAAGAAGGAAAAGTATATAATACATTCTAAAGAAATCCAAGTGACAACACAACTGGATATTTTATATTGGTAAGTAAAAATTTGTAGCCTACTAATTGCTAAAAATTGTTAACAGACATTTTACCTAAAAAGTAAAAATTAGTTGTTGTTTAAATCTTAAACCAAAAAAACTAAGTCCATTTAAGTAAAAAAATAGTTTTTAAAAAATGTTAATTAAATTATTGAAGAAATGGTTCACAATCTCTTTAGAAATATTAACATTACTTTAAGAATAGTAAATTAGATAAATTAGACTTTAATTATAAATATTTTTGAGTCATTGCAATATTCAAATATTGCTCAACTATTTACTTAGAATTCTGTCTTTGACTGAAAATTGGAAACAAAATAAAAATTATGATTAAAATGTGCACTGTTTTTCAACTTTCACACTTTAAAAGAGCAAATGAGAAAATTAATTGATATAACAGGTATCAAAAAGAAAATGGCATTGCATCAAAATTACTCAGCTTTTTATCATGTTTTATTAAATGCCTGTTATGTCAAAGAAACTAGGTAATGCTTGCTAACATATGTATTTTCATTTTATGAATCAAGTTTGACAAAAGGCATTAACATAGAAAGTGAGAAGAAATATTTGGAATTGAGGTAACATTTAACTCTGCAAAAAAAGTATGTATTCCTTTTGTAGACGTCTATTGACCACCAAATATGTGACAGGGACTCTGCTTTGTGTAATTTATGCCAACACAGATGACATATATTTCCTTTCCTCAAAGAAATCCCTTTTTAGCCTTATAAGCATTTTGTTATGTTTCCCACATTCATTCATTCTTTCAATAATTATTTATTGAGTGCCTACTTTGTGATGGGAATTATGTTATGTGTTGGATATATAACTGTGAACAGCAAGCCCACAATGATCTACTCTTCTCCATTATGCACACATTAAAACATCAGTAAGTTCCTTTGATTTAATCCAAATTCATTTTTCTTTGTCCATGGCCAACACTTTAGACCTAACATTAATATCCTCCCTGAGACTAAGGAAATAAATTCAAACTCTCCTATCACGTGTCCTCCAAACCACTCTCTATATAGCCCATCACTATCTTTAATCATTTTCATTAAAATAAGAATAAAATACAAATTCTGTTCTAGAAATCAACAAGAACTCAAGATTTAATCTCAGATATTTGTGCCTCCCAACCTATGTAGAGTATCATCCCTTTTGCCAGTCCCCATTTCCACAATGATTCCAATGGCTGGTCCTTTCTAATACTTTAAATCTCCTCTTAAATATCATTTCCACAGAAAAATCATCTCTGGTAACACCATTTCCTTTGTTCCTTATCTTCCAGAATATTATCAACTGCAGTATCATGTTATTTGGTTTAACAGTATAAATGAGTGAATAAGTCAATAAGCTTTCAGTTTATAGGAATTAGATAGGTCTACAGAAACTATAAATAAGCAAACAGACATTTATAATTCTGAGTGATAAAAGTACTATGGTGCTAGGTGCAGTTTTTTTTGTCTTTTTTAAAATTTATTTATTTATTTATGGCTGTGTTGGATCTTCGTTTCTGTGCGAGGGCTTTCTCTAGTTGCGGCAAGCGGGGGCCACTCTTCATCGCGGTGCGCAGGCCTCTCACTATCGTGGCCTCTCTTGTTGCAGAGCACAAGCTCCAGACGCGCAGGCTCAGTAGTTGTGGCTCACGGGCCCAGTTTCTCCGCGGCATGTGGGATCTTCCCAGACCAGGGCTCGAACCCGTGTCCCCTGCATTAGCAGGCAGATTCTCAACCACTGCACCACCAGGGAAGCCCTAGGTGCAGATTATATAATAGTTAATAAAAATGTTAAACCTAACCCAGCCCCTAAGTTTCCACAGAATGTATAAACCAGGAGATAAAAGATTAGCAGTGTTTCCAAAGTTGGGAAATTGAGAAAGAATTGAGAACTTGGGAAAAAGGAGAGTTATAAGCTATATGAAGAAAAAATACATCGGGTATTAGACATTGGGAGGAGGTCATGAATAAGAACAAACTGAAGAGATAAGTGAGGATCAGATCATGAAGTGCTTTATAATTCATTTGAGGAACTTCATGTGGGGACAGTCGGGAGCCATTGAAATTACTTTAGTTACCCCATATAGAATGAGGTGGAGAGGTGTTGTATTACTTTTCTGTTGCTGCCATAACAAATTACCACACATTTAGTAACTTAAAACAGCACTTATTTATTATCTTGTGGTTTACATGGATCAGAAGTCTGTGCACAGTGTGGCCCGGTCAGCTGTATGCTTAGAGTTCATAAGCTGGAATCAAAGTGTTGGCAGATCTGTGTTGCTTTCATGCTCCCAGTCTACTCAAGTTGATGTCAGAATTCACTTCTATATAGTTAGACTGAGTTCCCCTTCCATGTTGGATGCAAGCCAGGGATTCTTCTTCGCTTCTAGAGTCTCACCCATGTTCCCTGGCTCATGGCCGCATTCAGAGCCAGCAACAGCTGATCAGTTACCTCTCACACTTAGACTTCTGCCTCACTTTTTTACACAGTTCTTCTGTCATCTTTTTCTATTTGTAAGGGCTCGAGTGACTATATTGGCCAATTTGTATAATCCTGTTTATCTCCCTATCTTAAGATCAATTGATTACTATTCTTAAATCCTTCTGCAATTTCCCTTAGTTTAATATTTATTTCCATTTTTTCCATTGAATTTAAATTTTATTCTAATTTATTTAGTGTACATTAGGAATATGGCTGACCTTCCTAACTGATCTCCAATAAGCAACACTAATAATTATTATCCATCATTTTCTTAAAATCTTTTTATGGTTTTTACAGAAAACTAGTTTTTCTTTTTTTTTTTTTAACATCTTTATTGGAGTATAATTGCTTTACAATGGTGTGTGAGTTTCTGCTTTATAACAAAGTGAATCAGTTATACATATACATATGTCCCCATATCTCTTCCCTCTTACATCTCCCTCCCTCCAACCCTCCCTATCCCACCCCTCTAGGTGGTCACAAAGCACCGAGCTGATCTCCCTGTGCTATGCGGCTGCTTCCCACTAGCTATCTATTTTACGTTTGGTAGTGTGTATATGTCCATGCCACTCTCTCATTTTGTCCCAGCTTACCCTTCCCCCTCCCCGTGTCTTCAAGTCCATCCTCTAGTAGGTCTGTATCTTTATTCCCGTCTTGCCCCTAGGTTCTTCATGACCTATTTTTTTTTTTTTTTAGATTCCATATATATGTGTTAACATATGGTATTTGTTTTTCTCTTTCTGACTTACTTCACTCTGTAGGACAGTCTCTAGGTCCATCCACCTCACTACAAATAACTCAGTTTCATTCCCTTTTTGGCTGAGTAATATTCCATTGCATATATGTGCCACATCTTTTTTGTCCATTCATCTGTTGATGGGCACTTAGGTTGCTTCCATGTCCTGGCTATTGTAAATAGAGCTGCAGTGAACATTTTGGTACATGACTCTTTTTGAATTATGATTTTCTCAGGGTATATGCCCAGTAGTGGGATTGCTGGGTCGTATGGTAGTTTTATTTTTAGTTTTTTAAGGAACGTCCATATTGTTCTCCACAGTGGCTGTATCAATTTACATTCCCACCAACAGTGCAGGAGGGTTCCCTTTTCTCCACACCCTCTCCAGCATTTATTAAAACTAGTTTTTCTTGACCTCTCCCATTTTGAAGGCATTCTAAGCTATTCTTACATTTAGTTTTTAAAAATCCAAATGTGTTCGTGTGTGTGTGTGTGCATGCTTATAAGAATTTGATGGGCATGATATTATACTACTGATCTCATAATGAGAATAAACATGTTTAATGCATAAAAATATCTCCATTGATATGTTTTACTTGATGCCCCTGAAAAGAAGCATGAATATTAGGAGAAATGAAAAACTGAGCAGAGTGAAAAGACCCACAGTGGGCAAAGATACATATTCCCTTAGCCTTGATTGAAAAGTGTCAAGTGCCAAGGAGATATGGGGAATAAAGAATGAAATAGGACTAAGCCTATGGGCTTTAGTTACAAGTTAAATATAGGTGATTCAAAAACTTTCTCCTTGAAATATATATATTTTATATACTATTCTAATTTCTTTGTTCTCCTCCATTATATATCACAGTAATGAAATTTTTTAAACTCTGATTTGCCTCAACTATGCTTAGAAGTTATAATTGATAATGACAACTGGGGAGAGAAAAATCCATGACGATGACAATCAAGATGAATTAGAATATGGGATCTAGTTCATTTTATGCACCTGGAGGGTTTGTTGTCAAAGTTCAAATTTTGATGTGTGATTGTAAATAAAGGGGTCAATTCCTTTAAGCAATAATTCTCAACTTTGGTTGAATATTAGATGTAATTAGTTGGGGAGGTTTTAAAATTCCCAATACCCAAGCCACACCCCAGAACAATTAAACTGGAATCTCTGGGGTTGACATCCAGACATCAGTACTTTTTAAAGCTCCCCAGGTGATTACAATATGCAGCTAAGGCCGAGAATCACTGCTTCAGAGTTGTATAATATATTCTTTATTAAATTGTATATCTGTGTGTATATTTGTGTGTTATATGTTTATTTCTTGACTTTCTGTTCCACTGATTTCTGATGTAATGTTTGAATTATTGTTGACTCATTCAAGTTCTAATATAATTCGAGCTAGACCTTTTCATATTTTCCTAAGTATTTTTATTTTGTTCTATTTATTTTCTTTTTAAAACAGTTATTTTAATTTAAATAATATCTATATAATGCCCTGTATATTAATGAATGTTTCATATTTCATTTACCATTAAAATAGATACTATTTATTCCCTAGATTTTTTTCATTTGTTACTTCTAGCATAGAGAAATATATTGATCTTGAATTGGGCAATTTTTTAGTAATCTAATTTTTGCAGTTTTCTACTTGATTTATTATAATACATATCAGATATAGAAATGATATGTAGATTGATTTTCCTCTTTAAACCCTTTGGTGATTCTGCACTTGAAGTCCCTAGCCCAGGGAAAGAAATACTATATTTTTAATATTTTCAAATGAAAATAATTTTAGAAATCATCTAGTCAAGTGGTTTTGAAATTTTTGACCATAACTCACTGTAAACAAAATCATACCCCAGTATACTTATTTATACACAACCAAAATAAAGTTTCATGATGTAGCATTTACCTTTAGTATATGCGATGCCCTATGATATTTTCTCTTTTATTCTACTCTATCTTATTCTTAACAACGTTTGTCACAACGAAATTGTTTTCATGACCCATTTAAGTATTGAGAGATATTTGAAGAACATTTTTATCCCAACACTCTTATTTAATAGATAAATAAACTAAGGACCACAACAGTTAAGTAGCTTTTGTCCAAGGGTTACACAACTAGATGGTAACAGCATTCTATTCAGTGGTCAGATCTTATCAAAGTTTTGTCACATCAGGGCTTCTCAGAGTTGATTATTCATCAGTATTACATCGGATACACATAAGATATGTAGATTATCAGGAACCGTCACCTGGAATTGCTAATTAAGCTACTTTTTCCAATATCTAACACTTGTATTCTTCATTGTAATGTATATCTAAGCTAACACAGACTTACAAAACCTGAACCTCCAAGCAGACAGTCAGAGTTTCTTCCAAGCTTTGTATTATAATTTCTCCCACTAGTTGATAACCTCTCTGCATGTTTTTCAAGTGTCTAGAGTTTACAGTAAATGTTACTAAAATAGCTACAATTTCTAATTGAAAGCTATTTATTAAGGAGGAACAAAACTATATATCATACATAAGTACTTTATGAATATTGTTCCTTCTAAGATCGCCTACCTGAGAATGAAATAGAAGAATCTGACCCTTCACTACAAACTTTGCCATTGATTTAGGCAGCTTTTGGCCTCTGCTTTGACAAACATGACATAGAATACATGTAACACATACACATTGATTGACTGGTTAATTGACTATAAATGTGCAGTACCCACCCCACCCCCACTTTGAAATGCAACTTGAATTCCTAATATTTCATTGGTTTCAAGAATGAAGTTATACAATAGATTTGTTTTCTGATTATTGTCCACCCGCTTTGTCAAAATTTATCTTAGAAATTGCTGAATATTAATCACAGAAATTTGGTATTTGATTTATGTTTTAAACACTTATTCTTTCATTTACAAAATAACGTTTTATAGAAGTAAATACATTGTAGCACTAAAATGTTAGTTATGTAGGAAACTTAATGCTTGAAAGAATTAATTCCAAGCTTTACATTTTATCTTTTCTCCAAGAAGGGCAAGAGAATTTGCATATATTATCCAAGTCATTTTTCTTATGTCTTTCAAATAATCATAGACTTATGGCTTATATAAAAATTACAAACATTTTAGTAAAGTCATTGCTTCTGACCTTCATTCTAACGTTAAACACACACACACACACACACACACACACACACACACACACACGTAACATACTATTGAAGTATTCAATCAATCAAAAATTGCATTTAGTATTAATTTTTTAAGTATTGAACAATGAATTTTACGTGGTTCCCTATATTAAATATATAAGCTCATTTACCTTGATGAGATATCACCAAAATTAATGATGGATTATATCAATAACATAGTTAGCTCTTCTATTTATTGAATTGAGAGACAAAATAGGATTTATCTTTAATTTTGCGGGGTTGAGAAGGATTCTAATTCTGAACCCCATGTCTAGCAGTGAAGGACAGAATAATAATCTGATAGATAAGAATGTTTTCCTACATACAGTTGAAGCCTGAGTGGGAATTATAAATATCAATTGTTGCAATATGCATGGCTGGTCTCAGTACTCTCCCTTAGAATTCTTGGCAAAACACTACCTTAAAAAAGTATTCTACAGGAGTGCTAATGTCAAGTTTTCAAATCAATAATCCATAGTAGCAAAAGGAATTTTAAGGAAAGCCTTTTAGGAAAGTTTTCCTACTTTTAGGCAACACCTCCTAAACATAAATCATTTCCCTACTCTATTTATGTATGTATGTATGTATGTATGTATTTATTTAGAATATCCTTCATAACACTCAGAGGGAATTCTCTGCCTCTTGAGTATCTGTTCTCAGTATATCATGTATTTTTCATTCATTTTTGGCAAAAACAAAACTATTGCTTATCAGAATTCAGAATTTTAGTCATGTAGCTAACACTAGTAATTGGGTAGCTCTAATTATTAATAACTTCACAGAAGAGTCAAGTTAGCTGGATGACTGCATTAATTCGTTAGTTGGATAGAAGACCTCTTAACCATTACCTACCATTGACAGTATCTAGCAAAAGTTCTGACACTTATTCGGCATTTACTTAGTATGGGTGGCATGACAGACCACATAACAAAGTGCTTGGATGGATGAATGAATAAAATAAGTAGGATTTGTTCTTATGAGTCCATTTTGGTTACTAGGTTTCATTCCCTTTACCAGAGCTCTTTAGTGCTTCTTATATTTCTTGGTCTAGATCTTGTACTTGAGCCACCAGCTGGTCAGTGAGTCTAACACTAGTTTCTCTTATGTTCTCCTCCAGACCTGCCTTGTTAATAAATATGACTTTTTAAAAGGAAGACGGTACCCGATCATGCAGTTTTTAACCCACCTCATTAATAGCTTTAATGTGTTCTAGGTTTATTGTGATTGTGGAACTTTCCTAAAGAATATTGAACTCACATTTGTTATGTGGTATCCCATCAATTTCTAGGGAGTACAGTGAAACTTGTATTACACTTCTAAGACCCCTCTAAGTTTGTAGAAGCTATTGAATATATTTCTTGCATAAATATAATTCAACCACATTCTCTAAAAGAACAAAATATTTTTTAAAAATGACTGGTCACTTCTCAGCACTTTCCACTTTTATAAGGCACTTTTATAAGGCAAATAATTTCGTATTTAAACATTCCATTATATGACATATTTCTTATCCTGATTAAGAGAAGTCAAAAAGAGAAAAAATGGTGAAATGATGCAACTGAGGATGTATAGGAATAGGAGTTGAAGATGTGTTTTCTTCATGGAGACTCCATTAAAGGGATTTGCCCTCTGGCTTACTAAGTACACAATGGTAACCGTTTTTGAAGGCTGCCTTAAAAATTCAAATTTATTTGTGGCTTAAAAATCTACCTGGCACACAAACGGAAACATAATAATTATTAATATTTATTGAACACCCACTACATTGTAGTCACTGTGCTAAGTGTTTTAAATAATAATTGATTATTATCTTTAAATGTCAGCAACCCTGTGAGGCAGAGTTATTATTTTTTCCGTTTTACATATGAGGACACTGGGCTTAGAAAATAAAGCAGCTGTCTCAGCTAGTAGTTGGCAGTTCTAGGACTTAAAACATTTCCCCCTGATTCCAAAATCCACATTGTTAATAATCTTTCTACTCATTCATTTATTCAGCCATCAGAAGAAGATTTATTGAGATCCTATCACTGCCAAGACCTGAGCTAGATGCTAGAGCCAGAGAAGCGAACATGGAGATATGCCCATTCTCGTGGAGTGATGAATTATGCGCTATGTCACTAATAGGCATGTGTTAAATCATGCAAGTTAATGTGTTGAACCTTTCAATGGCATTCTTGTTTTAAACAGGTGCAACAATTTTCATGCATTTTTTTTCCAACTTATTTCCCAAGGTCTTTGGTCTCATGGAAAATGGGTTGAATTGGCATATTCTCCTTTCTTATCACTCTGGGAATTTTTTTAAAATGTTAGTAATTTGCCTTAGAGTAAATCAAATACATAAACATAAAACAAAACTGAATAACTGTTGGTGCTTTGAGCTGACACTTCCCCTGATTCCTTCACAATGCCTGGTTTTGATAGCATCAGTTAACTTTCAGTGCCTAGAAGCACTAAGAACATTCTAAGCTGGGATTTCTCTGTATCACGTTCTCCTGATGTTTTCGCTCTGATCACTGGATTGCGTTTATCCCTTCTACTTTCATGTAACAGTATTAAATCATGGTTGCCACAATGATGAATTGATTTAATTTGCTTATTTGTAAATCCATGACTTACTACCAGCAAATCTCTCATCCTTAATCATTCACCCTGTTCCTCTGATTTTATCTCCTAAATACTTCAGAAATCCACCCTTTTCTCCCTGTCACTACTACTACTGCTCTAGTTCAGACACACATCTTCCTTAACCTGACTATTGCGTAAGCCTCCTAACTGGTCTCCCTGTCTCTATTGTTGCACTTCACACAGCACTGCCATCCCAGCCACTGTATTATCTAGAAGCAACTAGGATGGGTTAAAGTGCACATTTATCATAGCATTTCCACTACACAATATTCCAACATCTATAATACTCTAATGCATTATAAAGAGACAGTGGTACTCCAAAATCATTACAAGCTTCTTTAACTGAGGATGAATATATCATTTATCTATGTAGTGTGACACTCAGTAATACGTAAATTATGGTGGTATTCAGCAAACACTTGAAGTGAACTGAAATAAATATGCATTAAAGTTGCAGAGAGAGGAAAATTACTCATTTATCTGGCATATAATCGCTATCCTTTGTTCGTTCCTTCCTTCTATCCTTCTCTCCCTCCCTAGGTTTCTTCCTCTTTCCTTCCTTCTTTACATTCATTGTTAGAATATTTTTTAAGTGTCCACTATTTCCAGGCTTTTTGTGTTTGGGATCCAACAAAACAAAAGTGTCTTCTTTGCTTGAGCTAAGTTTTATAGTAAAGAATTTAAAATAAGAATGAAAAATATAGTAAATTGATGATCTAATATATTATCAGATTTTAAGTCCTATGGGGAAAATTAAAAAAAAAAATTAGAGCAAAGTGAAGATAATCCAGAATGCCAGAGGGGGCAACTGGAACAAAAGAAAGAGAAGCCTTGTCCTTAGTGATTAGCTCACACACATCGACTACAACAAGGGACAAACAAGGAGGCTAATACTTCCAGGGGACACACATACACAAGGGAAAGTAGCTAACAAAAGAGAATGGCAAAGAGAGCTCAGAGAAGTAGATGAAGAGTTAGAAAAGAAAATGGTCTTAGAAAACTTGGGAAAGGATGATTTTAAGACAATGTGGTCAATGTTTGTAAATATTACAATATGGCGAAATAGAATATGAACTGAGAAGAGGTCACATGTATCAGTATTAGAAAGTCAGGACTGAGCACAAAACAATGGGAAGAGGAGGAAACAATTGGAGACGAGGCCATGAGTGCAGTGAGCACAATAAGCAAATAAATACTAGGATGTCAGGGGTTTAGCAATGAAAGAAAAGACAGAAAGGAAGGAATTATACAATTGGAGAGTGTTGGGAGCCAAAGAATTATCTATTAAAAATAAGACTTTCTTTTTTTATTTTTATTTTTTGGTAGGGTTAAGGTAAGTGAAGGATGTGCACTTTACATATTTTATCTCTTTTAATTTTCCTCCAGAGTAGTTATTAGTACTTTCAGTTTTCCAAAGAGGAAACTGAAACATTTATTATATGACCAAGATCACATAGCTAGCACATCACAGAAAGGATATTTAAATGCAATTTTGTTGGAGCAAAAAAATTATGGTCTTTATTGCAATGCTCATGGGCTAGGTAGCTGGAATTAGGATCAAGGGGACAGTGGAAGGCTTAATGTTAGAGCTGAGTAATGATAAAGGAATGGAGAAGTAAGGGTATGTATTGATAAGTGTGTATGTATGTGTGTAATAAAAAAGGGAAGGATTTTTTTATTTCTTTCCTTTTTGGCTGTGCTGGGTCTTCTTTGCTGAGTGCGAGCTTTCTCTAGTTGTGGCGAGGAGGGGCTACTCTTCGTTGTGGTGAGCGGGCTTCTCCCTGCGGTGGCTTCTCTTGCTGCAGAGCATGGGCTCTAGAGCACATGGGCTTCAGTAGTTGTGGTTTGTGGGCTCTAAAGCGTGGGCTCAGTAGTTGTGGAGTATGGGCTTAGTTGCCCCGGGGCATGTGGGATCGTCCCAGACCAGGGATCAAACTCACGTCCCCTGCATTGGCAGGCAGATTCTTAACCACTGTACCACCAGGGAAGTCAGGGAAGGAATTTATTAAGCTGAAATAGTGTTGAAATTTATAGGATTTTAGACTTATAAAGCAGACATTATAGGGAATCAGGAATGCAGTTGGTTAAAGCTGAGCAAAATATTTGCTGAGCAATGTTGAGAGACTAGCCAGTGAAAAATATCAGATATGCAGCAGTAGGAACCCCAGGAAAAAATGTGTGAAAGATTAATTCTTCATAGTCAACACATTGAGGGCACCAGGCTCATGTAGGGTGACATCTGGCTCTCATCACAATGCTCTAGAAGAAAGAAAAATTGAGCCAAGGAGGAATCAATGTGGTTATTGGTCTAACAGTAATAATCTCTCTCTGCCCCAGAAAACTTGTGTCTACTTTCAAAATAATAGGGATAAATATAGATATTAGAAACATCATATAACATCCGTATGCTTTTGCTTTTTCTATTTGCAAATCAAGTTTGGAAATAAAATTATCATTGTGGTGACAAGAATCTGAGTTTGGGAGCAGCTATTTCCAGGAGTTATCTGAGGAAGCCAGGCATCCAGTATGTAGAGACCAGGGTGCATGGAAAATTCTCCCGTCATCTGTGAGGAGGAGAAAAACATTGACTCCATGGAAAATCTAGCTTGAGTGCAGCTCTTTTGCTTGAAGAAGGAGTCTTGATAGTTCACTCTTCCAATAAAACTTGAGTGAGCAATAGGGTTATTTTTAGACAGGCCTCATCCTTGCATCACAGAAAACAATTGTGTTTGGTTGACATAGCACTGGCAATTTAGAGGCTGCACATAAAAAATACACACACTTTAAAATATAAGAATAAAGGATGCTAGTGAGAATATCATTGAAATGACTAGCAGACTTTCTAGGTTAAATTGGAAGGAAAATGAAGTCAGATGGGTTTTTATAATAGTTAAAAACAGGAAATTAAAGTGCTATTTTGGTAATGTTAAGCTGAACACCAACTTTAGTAGGAGGAGTATGGGGACTTTGAAAGAGTAGTTATTTAGAATCGGTCAGAGGAATATCAGATTTTGAGATATGAAAGATGTTACATCTTCAGATAGTGAGATAGTTTAGGATGTTATCCTAAGAATAGATTGCTTGAGTAGAAAAGAGCAGAAGTGGGTGAAAAGAAAAGGTTAAGGAAACCCATACTTTCAAAGGTGGTCCCTTTGCATACCTCTTAATGTTGTCAATCATTAAAACGAAGAGTTGGAGCTAACCTATGATCCAGGTACCAAAGGTTATGAAGGAAAAGTGGTGAGGATGGGATGGAATCAGTATTATTAGGAAATGTAATCTTCAAAAGGTTTTTGCAAGAAGCAGTCTAAAAGTAGAAAGGAAGCATCCAGAAAAAATTGCTAACCCAATAACAAGACCCTATACTATAAGGAGATGAGAAATGAGGATATGAAAAACAATAAGCCCCCATCTGAGAGCGTTCTATTAAACCTCTTTTCTATACATCCTGTAAATAATGGTTATCCTTTAAATTATCTGGTCACTACTTCCAACTTGAACTTAAAACTAGTTAAAAGAATTAAGTCTGAATTCATTAAACCAGGCTTTAAGAACAACTCTGCCACTCACTAACATAGGAAAATTAGTTGTCTTCTCTATGCATAACTTTCCTCATCCATAATACATGAATATTAATGCCTGACTTATTGTGCTGTTTTGGATATTAAATGAAATAATATGTATAAACTGTATGAACCATTTAGCACAGGGCAAGGCACAGAGTCTGTGTTCAACACATAGTTTTACCATCATTTTCTGAGTATCGCTTCCCCAGAAATGCTCTCACTGTCAAATCCATTGGCCTTTTATGCTATCAAGTTTTTTTGTTTGCTTGCTTGTTTTAAACCTCTCATTATAGCCTCGAGCTATTCTAAAGGTCACAGGTTATGTTTTCTAGCAGGAGACAGAGATGGAGATGAGCATTTATTGGGGATCAACACTTGCGGAAGGGAGGGGAGAGAAGAAGAATTGGACAAGAGAAGAAATTGAATTGCAATGCAGGCCCAAGCAAGCATTGGCCAACCTCCTGGGAGAATCTGGAGTGAGCCTTGCCTATCAGCATTGGCCCATGTTGCTCCAAAATGCCAAACATTTGTTGGCTTGATTCACCCAGTTACCAGATATGGGCCGTCAAAGCCATGGAGTAACCGCCAGTGAGGTGTCTCTCTGCAGTTGAGGCAAACCCTCAGGCAAACTGAAGGGGCCAACAGCTGGATGCTGTCTCCTGACCACATTCCCAGCAACTGGTCAAGTCCTTCCTTGAGGTAAAATCTGGATTATTTCCACACCCACCACACACATCTGTCAAACCAATCTATGCCTCCATTAGGCACTTACTTAAAAAGTCTTTATTTATACCAATACTTTCAAGTTTCATTCTTGTAATTGCAATTGAATTATAAGCTATATACTGCAGGGACCAAGCTTAATATTTCTATTGCAGCCATCATAGCACCATACACAGTGCTCAGCATATAAGAAATACAAAGAAAATAACTACTTTTTGAATCATGGATAAAATAATTCAAATGATAGCATCTCCTTTATTCAGATTGCATTGTGAAGGTTTTATAGTCTGTTCTAAAGGGTGAGTCAAGTGTGTATTTTAGGATAAGTAATTGATTACCCCAAATTTGGAGCAGACTTTGTATAAGTACGCTTCTTTAGTCCTGACAGAAGTTATTCATCTATCATATGCGTATTAACTTCTTATTTTATGCCAGGTGCTGTTCTAAGCCCTGGGAATACAGCAGTAAACAAAATAGACCTTTTATCTGCTCTCATGGAAATTATATTCTAGTAGAATTACAGTGGCTTTCTGAAGAGGAGCACCACCACAGCTTCAACTATAAAAGGAAGAAATGTATCACCACAATGGACCTGACAAAATAGTGGAACAGGCAGCCATACTTACTCTGCTTTGTAGACGAAAGCATCTCAGTCAACTGAAAAGATGCCTGGCCTCGGTGAAGTGTTTTAGGAACAACAACTTCAGATGAATATTCTATGTCTCTGACACATTTGGTAAGGGCAAGTAAGCATGTCTTTCATTCCCAGTGGAAATCACAGTGTTGGATTATTGATATTCAAATAACAGTTTTGGTTTAACCCATAAAGCCCAACAACCTTCCTCTAGTTCCTGGCTATAGGCATTTGGTGATTTCTCCATCCTGGTTTTTTGTGCAAAACCATATTAATCTCACCAGCATTCATAGCCTACATATTGCCTTCCCTCACACAAGAGTGAAGAGAAGTACTTGTATCAAGTACCCTTTATTGCATCAGCTTATTGTTAAAACAAGGATTTGAGGCAAGAGTTTTAACTTAGAAAAAAAGGATTACATGAGTTAGTGGGTGTGATCTGGCTACTGGGTAATGTGGATTTTCCAGTTGCCCACCATGAGACAGTAGTCCATTTAGACAAGGACAAGAATCATTTAATTTATCCTGTTACTTTCTTTGGTAAATAGGATTTAGAATTATGCAACCAATAGGAATATTGCTTACCTGGCAGTGGTCAGCCAAGTAGCATCTTCAGTAGGAAGAGAAAAGTTGGTGCTTAAAGCTGCATTGTGAGCAAAAGCAGAGGTTAAAAGCATCCTTTAAAAAAGCCCTTCACCCTGAGAAATGTCTCCTGGAAGTGTAAGCCACACCTCCCAGGAGAAGTTGGAATACTCTGAGCATTTGTGCATTTGTGATTTTGTCCCAGAGGAGCAAATTTCCTACATACAAACACAAATCTGTGTTATCTACAGAGCTTTACTCGCTGTGACTACAGTCATGTTTAAGCCATATGAGTTAGTTCAGTGAAATATAATGTAAAGGCAGAAAATCACACCCAAGCAGCTTCCAAAAATAGGAAATGAACTGACATGAAAGAGGCAATAAAGGAGACAGAGTAGGTGCTACCTGAGCAAATAGATTGTGCTAAATTTTTACATAGGTTATTTCCTGTGCATATGCCTTAAAGGCACTAAGGATATTATGAACTACTGTACAAATATATCATTACTATTATTATTATTATATATTTCAACTTCAATCTAAAATATATATTTTTTCTCTTTCAGAAATCCTTCCCTACCATGGACACTGTCAATCCAGGAACAACAAAAAAAAGATCAATTACCTTCCCTGAAATCTCCTTGTGACCCACTAGTGAGATAAAAAGAATTAAGAAGGTAAAGAATCAGGAAAAGGTCTCTGCAGAATCTTGCCATAAGGTTTTTTTTTTTAACATTTTTTTCTATGCCCAGCTCTCAGCATCATTTTCCTATAACGGGGAGATGCACTAAGTATTTTTATAGATCGTAAAATATATCCTTTCTTCCTTTTTAGTTTTTATTCTTTCCTTCATTTTTTACTCACGTTTCTTCCTTCCTCTCTCCCTTCCTTCTTTCCTTCAACAAACATTTAAGTAGTGGTATATGCAAAACACTCTAGAAGTAATTTATTATGCTATTGTTTTTGTTGTTGAGTATTTATGATATGAGAATGAAGGTTTGTCTATGCCAAGGATTTGTGCTCAGTAGTTTTCTTTGTGCAAAACTTAATTCATTTGCCTCAAGATCAAGAGCCAAAATATTAATTTACAACTACCAGGTTGAGTATATTTTCTTGCTAAAAATACTTTAAAAAATTAAAATATGTAAATTGTATAAGATTTCTTTATATAATCTAATAAATTTAATAGTAAGAAACAAACTCATTTTATTTTTTATGATCAGATTCAGTAGTTTACACAAAAATTTTGGTTTTAAAGTTAGGAATAATTGGTTAAGGTTAGGGACAGGGAAACCAAAAAATGGTGTAAATATGTTTATTAGTTGCCTAAGGCTGCCATATCAAATTACCAAGAACTTGGGGGCTTAAAACAACAAAAATTCATTCTCTCAAAAGTTAAGAGGCCAGAAGTCCAAAATCAAGCTTTCAGTAGGGCCACACTTCCTCTAAAGGCTATAGATAAGCAATTTTCTTTACCTCTTGTAACTTCTGGTATTGGCAGTCATTTTATTGTCTTGTGACCACATAACTCTAATCTCTGCCTTCATCATCATATGGCCTTCTTCCTTGTGTCTCTGTGTGTCCTTTCTGTCTTATAAAGTGATTCTCATTGGATTTAGGACTCACACTAAGCCAGTATGATTTCATCTCAATCCTTACCTTTATTACATCTGCAAAGACTCTACTTCTAAATAAGGTCATATTCTGAGATCATAGGGGGACATGAATTTGGAGGGAACACTACACCTGTTAATCCAAAAGGTGAACATTTTAGAACTGTTACATTTTAGAACTGTTACAAGATGCTGTGTTACCCCACTACGATCTTCCTTCATGAGTGAAGGACCTACTGGGCATGCTGCTGATAGACAATCCTCAAATATTAGTAAAACTCTTTGGGAATTATCTTAGCTGAAAAAAGTCACTTCACCCAAGATTCCCTGAGCAGCTTGCATCCAATGACTGATTAACATGAGGGAAGGGGATTAAGACAGTATACTCAGTATAGTTCTGAAGGGATTTCATGTCTTCATCACTCTGTGCAGGGTCAGCCTAGGTTTCCACTAAAATTGCATTGTATCTTGACGTCTCCATATGCCCAATGTGTTTCTTCCCTTTGCCAGGTACCTCTCATACCCCTCTCCCAAGGGAATTCACTTATAAACCTCCTCTTGTACCCTAAGTCTTGTCTCAGATTCTACTTCCTGGGGCAGCATTCCTTCTGCTGTATAAGATATGAATATACAACTTACATGAATGTTTCACAAAATAATGCTAACCTTCCTTATTAGATACCTTCTACTTCTATATTTTTATTCTATTTTATTCCAGTCTAGTTTATCCTATTATTTTCTACCCATCCTAGCCTATCCTATCTATCCTATCTTAAACTATTCCATCTATCTCATTGTCTATTGAAGAGACAATAGAGGAGACAGAGGTTGGAGAATCTGTGTCAAGATCAACCCAATGGACATCATAAACCATAGTGTGAAAAAAAAAATTCCTCTTGCCTGCTTGCTCTGAAAATAAAGCACATCTTTCTAACTGCAGTCAGTGCGACCCCTGAGACAATTTTTTTTTAATTTATAAATACATTCACAATAATCCTCTAGATCACGCAAATGATAACTTTGTTAAGTTTTGCCAAAATATCATTACAATGTCTAGAAACGCCTATAAAGATGCACATTAAAAATGTAACCACTCAACAGATTTAAATTAATTAAAATTTATAAAATATAAACTTAAAACATTCTCAGAAATATATGGCATGTCTCTTCCTAAGTTAAGATTGCCAAGAAAGTTTATTTCAATTAACCAATTATCAAACAGGTAAGCAAACATGTATTTCTTACTCTAAATCAGAATTTGGCCTGACGCCTTTAAACTTGCAAGGTAGCACTCACAACAAATTCTTTAATGGTAGCAGATTTTTGATAATAATTTTCACTATAGTTTCCTGCTTTCTACCTGGTATGCTTTTAGAATGACTCACACACCCCAAAATTCTTTAAAACCATTTTAAGTCCCATATCCCCTGTCATCACTTGTATTATTCACACAAATATTTTTTCTTATTCTGACATTTAAAATATATATGCATATAATGAAAATTTTAAAAAACAGAATTCTTTCTTCGATATGATTGTTGGTTTTTAAAATTAAGTATTTGAAAAAAAATGATCTAGGCATAGTATAGTGGAAAAACTCTAATGTTGGGTTCCAATTTGCTGGGTTTGAATTCTATTGTTCACCGTTAAAAACATTTAATTGTTGGGTACTTCATTTCTTCACTTTAAAAATGATAATGAGGGAATTCCCTGGCAGCCCTGTGGTTAAGGCTCTGGGCTTTCACTGCCATGGGCCTGGGTTCAATCCCTGTTCGGGGAACTAAGATCCCACAAGTCGCACAGCCAACAACATTTTTTAAAATGATATTGAGACTGGCAAGAATATTTCAAGGTAGTCCGAATGCAAAAATAACTTTTTAAGGAAAGTAATCAAGAATGCTAGACACGTTATGTGGGCTTGATATTAGTTTAAAAAACAAATTAAAAAATATTCAGAAGTTGATTTTCTTTTTTTAAATTAATTAATTAATTTATTTATTTATTTTTGGCTGTGTTGGGTCTTCGTTTCTGTGCGAGGGCTTTCTCTAGTTGTGGCAAGCGGGGGCCACTCTTCATCGCGGTGCGCGGGCCTCTCACTATCGCGGCCTCTCTTGTTGCGGAGCACAGGCTCCAGATGCGCAGGCTCAGTAGTTGTGGCTCACGGTCCCAGTTGCTCCGCGGCATGTGGGATCTTCCCAGACCAGGGCTCGAACCCGTGTCCCCTGCATTGGCAGGCAGACTCTCAACCACGGCGCCACCAGGGAAGCCCCCAGAAGTTGATTTTAAGTACATTTCTAAGTTGGTATTTTGGTGCTTCTTATCGAAATATTTCAAAAGCCACATGGATTTTAGAGAACTATCTTCTTTCCATATTGAGAACCTACGAAAGGCAGGACGACACTCTCTTAGGACTTAAAGAGATATAAAGGTGAGTTAGACATGTTCTGGGGCCATAAAAACCAGAGAAGAGACAAGATAAAAGAGATAATTATCAACCTAAATTTGTTACTATTAATAATGGGAACATTTCCATAAAAGAGATGAAGTTCAGATTTCTTAAAATCCCTCTGTGATATTTGCTTTCCCAGCACAATGTTTAAACCGTGACAATGACTCTCTGTTACCCAAAGAGACACAGAGCCAAAAAGGTCATAGTGCTCTGATAAAATCCTCGGAGAAAACAGCACGTACGTCCGAGATTTCAATTCTCTTGAAATCAATAAACTTCCAAATGTCTCTGGGAAACCATGGTTCTTGTGAGGCAGGTTGTTCTTTCCAGATCTACGGGCGCTTTACCTTGGGTGCTTCAGCACTTAGCGGGTTGATTAACTGTTACAAGAACTGATTCCCCTAAGGAAATGGGTCCTTATCTTTTCAGCCCAGCCAGGTGAGGGATGGTGAAGAGAGAAGAGAGAAAGTAAAGGAATTTGGTAGTAAAGCACATAAGGGAAGAGAAGACTGACATGGTATATAAATGGGATTTGGTTGGCCTCCTGCCTCGCTTCTCTTTCCTAGTCTGTGATCATATCTTAATATTTTACAGTCCCATTTATTCATCTTTTTTTTCTCCCCCATAATTGGAAAATATTATAAGCCTGGCTAAAATCCGACATGACAGCAAAAGCAGCAAGATAATCTACAAAACAAAAGCTCCCTTCAGACACATTAGAAGCTAGGCAGAAATTGGTTAATATTTTTCCAGTAGCTGTTTTGCTCAGTGCTGCTTTGCTCAATATTGTGGACTCTTCCCTGGGAGGTCATAACACTTACTGTAAGTACATCTGCGCTCCATGAAATCACAGTCAACTGAGCTAGCTGTAAATCAATTAATATTTTGCGTGTGCTGTGCCTTACTTCAAATATAAAATCAGCAAAATCCACATGTTTAAACAGTGCATTTAAAATATCTTACTAACACTATTTTCAGAACAAAATATTTCTGATTTAAGAATGTGCTGCACTGAGCTACAAAGAAAAACATTTTTTTTCCAAAGAATTGAATTTATTTAGACTTCCATAAAGTGAAAATAATTGGTATATGTTAAAATTATCTTCTTCCTTTTTTTTCCTTTTTGTCTTGTTCAACAAAGTTTAATTTAAAATAATTAAACACTATTTGCTTAAGTGTGATGCCCCCCAATTTCATATAATCTCTGAAAAAAATAATTATGTTTAATCTCTGATGTGTTGCATAAATATACTCTCTTACACACACATGCTTCTCCTTAGTAACACCTGTTTTTCCATCAGGAGGTATACTAAAGAGTTGACTCAGGCACCATGATGCTTTCTTTAATCCCACCAAAAAATTGGTTTTATGCTTACAATACAGAAAACAAAAGTTTGAGGTGATTTAAAAATTTAAAGGAAGACCCATCTTTGCACTTCTTTCCTAAATGTCTGGATATTTTATCAATTAGTAACGGAATCAATAAATAGCAGTTAGAAGCAGATACTCTGGAGCCAAACAGCCTAGGTTTATATTCTGTTTTCTCCATTTATTTCCTGTGTGACGTTGTAAAGTTTGCTTAATTTCTGTCTAGTTAATTCACTTGTAGAAAGTGGATGATAATACTACGAAACTAAATGAATACACACATATGCACTTAGCAGTTAAAATTCTCCTTTGTAATATGAACTAGATAGATGATTGCTAGATAGATAGATAGATAGATAGATAGATAGATAGATAGATAGATGTAAGTGCAATGAATATGTTAGCCATAATTCCTAAATTCATTGGCACAGTATGTGCCCTATCAAGCCTAGACACTATCTTTAAAACTAAATAATATTGTCTACAGGTCAAACCTGTTGCCATAATTCTTAGAAGAAAGTTACTTGCATACCCACACATGACAAACATTAATCCTTTTAATCATATAACAGTGCTACAAGTACACACATCATGAAGGATCTAAAACCAATATTCACAGTTCTTGGTACACAGAAGACACACAGGAAATGCCCCTGACTTGAAGTGAAAAAAGGAGCAAAAGAGATCTCTGTCATTTAGACTGACATTTTTCATGTTGATTATTGTTACGTGTAAGATAGTCACCAAGGTTAAGCCGGGACCCAAGAATACAAAAATGAATTTGAAAATGTGAATGTGTGTGCTTTCATGTTACAAAGCATTACATTAGTAGTAATAGAAGTTTTACTTATAGGACAAGATGGAAATGAGCATAAGTGAAAAAATCTGGAATAGTTTACCAGATGAGATTTTACAGTTGGATTTTGGATAGGCAGGGCATTTTGAGCTTGCAAAATGGGTACTAAAATGAGAATGAACAGCATTTGAAATGGTATGAGAAGACTGCTTGAGTCTGAGGGAGTTGAAAATAATTCTACAGGCATAGCATTTGTATACCTGACACCAAGCAGGAGGATAGTGTTTTAGAGAGATCAGTAAAGAACATACAGTGTACAAATGGCCTCCACAACATGCGTAGGAATTGGTATTTTATTTTCTAGTATTTTGGAGCTCCTGTTAATGTTAAATAGAAGAATTATATAATCAGATTTTCATTACAGAAAGATCACTTTAATAGCAGTGTTGTAGGCGTATTCCAAGGAAGAAAAGATAAAAATTTTGAGGAAATTATTTCAATGATACACCTTGAGTATAAATGGACATAGAATCAAAAGAATAAACTGACATAAGTTAAACATCTATAAAACCCTGACATATTTGAGATGAATTGGAAAAGGAGAATAACTGTCGTGGTGAATGCCCTCAGGGATGTGCTGGTAAACCGGCTCCCTGATAAAAAAGAAAAATAAAAAATAAAAATAGTAAGTGTTGAAACTGTACGATTTGCCAATTTCCATGGTATAAATATTCCCATTAAGGCGAACTTCAACATATCAGCATGATGTCACCGATTTGGAATTGGGAGAAATGTGCACCATTGACTCTGACAAGTCAGGAAAGAGGTGGTGCCAGCACACTGCTCCCCAGGGTCCCTGGCTTGCATAACCAGTTTGATTAGGACGTCATTTAAAGTGGAGGGAATTGAGAAGGCACCATTTTTTGAGAGAGGTGAGTTGTGAATTTAGTTTGAAATATATTGAGTATAATTAGATTCTGAGACATCCAGATATAGATGTCCATGCTAGTGGTTATTGAGTGGATGAAATTGGTGAGGAGCAGCCAGCCCTGACTATTACTATAAAACCTTGGTGAAAATTGGTAAAGCACCTGACTTAAGACAGTATTTGTAAGGAATGTAGTGGAAAGGACATATTCAAATGATACAAATGACACATCAGAATTGATTTACAGAAGAGAAAGGAAGCCAAGGATGTTTTCAGATTTATTTCCTGGATGGCTTTTTTTCTGATGATGCCATAACCAAGGTATACACATCACAGATAGAGAGATCTGTAGGTCTGGGTATTAAAAAAATAATAAATTAAGTTTTAGATACATTTCATGTTAAGTACCTGTAAGGTTGCAGAGAGTCTATAGAGAGCTGTACTCAGCTAAACTTAAAAGAGTGGATGAGATATCAATAAACAGAGACCAAGAGAAAAAATACTACTAATGGTGAGAAAAGAGCAGCACACACTATGGAAAAAGGAAACACAGGATACAAATAATTTGTATTAATCATGTGAGAAAATAGTAAAAGATGAGACCGGAGATGTTGTTTTTTCACAGATTGGGGGTGGACTCAAATGCAGAATGAAAGGAGACGAGAGAAAGGCAGTGGAGATATTGGAGAAAAGGAATATGATCAAAGAACTTTATGAAGAAATTGTAATTTATGAGATGACTTAGAATAGGGGGGATCAAAACAGATAGTCCTAAGGGGACACTTGCAGTACTTTGGACTTGAGTAAATGAGAATTGGAAATATGATGAAGCTCATGATATTTGAAAAGAAAGGAATATTTAAGAATACCATTTTCCTTTTATAGAGTAAAACACATTTTCTCATCCCATATCCAGATGTTCAGAAACTGAAATAGTAAGCAGCAGAGGCATTAACATTTAAAAATTAACTGTAAAGCTTAAAATTTTAGAAAGAGAACAATGAATGAAGGCAAAGAACATCAAGCCTATCCGAGAAAATGCAAACAATACACTCAGAGGTCAGAAGGTTTGGGCTGCAGATGAGGTGGGATAGTAAACTTAATGGAGCTGATATAAATGGAGCTGGTTAAGGAGAGAATACTAACTGTGGTATCACAACTATCTGCTTTGCCTTGAAATGTCGTGTCTCTTTCCTCATGCTGGAGGCATACTTGACATTTTATTTTGCCATTCAAAATATAAAAATAAAAGGAGATCAACTCGGACATATTGATATGTTCCCTTCTAGATTGCATGCCTTTCAGAAAGGATAGCTACAATTGATTACTTAGAATAAACGTAGTTTTTAAAAGTTTGTTACAATACAAAATATTAAATATCATTACTAAGTGTTTTATTTCCAAGTATTTATTTTGTTTCGTCATTATTACATGACTTCTATGGACACATTGAGTTTTATTGTCATTTTCAGCTATATTTTTTATACTTTGGAAGAGGGTTGTTTTTTCCCCATCCTTTGCTTCCTACTTTTGATAATATTCTATAATCATGGTATAAAAAAGTTAAGTAGCAAATACTTCCTTCTCTCGTTCTCTTAGCCATTAATTATCTCTTCTTTCTGAGAAACCATTTGGTAATCCTTACTAAAAGAATTTTTTTCACAATTAATATTGGATATACTGGTAAGGAAACATTTATTAATACCTTGATTACTTTGATAATCACTTATTTCTATAAGATAAGCATTTATGGATTTTTTCTTAACTATGATAACACTTATCATTGTAACTTATTAGTCATATAGGCCAGATCTGAGGCCCGATATTATCATTGTGCTTTCATATTATACTCAATGTTTTGTGCAGAATAATGCTTCTTAAATGCATGTTGAAATACACTGCATGCATTTCACATGTTCCTTTTTTTTTTCTTTGCATCTCTCAGAAAATCTTTATGTTTTACACAGATGGGGTTTCACGAACATTTTTGTAATTTCCTCATTCAACTCCAATTTAAACGTGTCTCGGTTCATATCTTTTTCCAGCTGCCACTCTAGTTGGCTCGTGCTTCTTTCCTGACTCTATTTTAGCCCCCCCCCCCGACCAACCACAGTTCTCATTAGCATCTTTACTGAAGATGAAAGAGAAAGGAGACATTATTTAGGTCAATCATTTCTCTTTTCCTTGAAGCTATTATTTGAAGCAAGCAAGCAAGCAAGCAAAAAAATATTTAGAGAAATTGTGCACATATGTATGGATTCCAATTACCCATGTTAACCCTGTTAACATTTACTTGGATAGTTGAAAATTGATGGCATCAGAGATATTATTATTAGATCTCATTAACAATCTAAAGTAACCTAAAATTCATGCAGCTCCTACCAAGAAATAATATTGCTATGCAAATGTTAAATGTCCTAAGTTGCAAAGAACGGATAATTGAACTAGAACTATAAATAAATTATGGTAGATATTAAAACAGAAAAAATTTTAAACTCATATTTTGGAATCAAACACATTTTTAAAATGTACTAACATGAAATTTATCTCTTACATTTCCATTTCCTGCCCATTTCATGTCCATCTTATCTCTAACTGAAAATTTGTAATTTAAATAATATTTGACATAGATTTGTAGACTTTGAATGAATTTCTCTGGGTTGACATTAAATATTTACATATATATTTTAGTCAAGAAGTAGGTGTGAAATTCTGAATGACTAATGAATTAGTAATAAGTTGTTAATAGAGATATTCCCTAGGTATGTGAAATACCAGCTGACTTGCATTTATACTGTGCATATTTCTCAAGGGAAAAAAATCATATCCTGTCACAGAGGATGAAGAATTTAAGAAGTTGTCAGCGATACGCACCAGAACTGATGGCAGTTGTTAATATGTGATTTTTTTTACAAACTGGAAGCATCTAAGATATAATCTTAGAACCATTATTGATTCAAAAAGTATTATTTCTTAATGGTTATAAAAATCAGCAGGTCTATACTTCTTTAAAGTTTATAAAGAGTTCTCATGAACTCTAGTTCGTTTTCACTTCTAATCTGTAAGTCATAGGAAAGTCTGTTGAAACTATGTTTTTTAAGTAGTATTAATCAGTATTCTGACTTGATTGAAAAAATACAGAAACTCAAGATTTTTTAATGATTAAGTCACATTTAATAGGATTTATTACAGATATTCTAGCCCTAAATCCTCATACTTTCTCTCTGGATGAGATAGATGCAAAAGACCATCTCCAACTTGTTTACATAAGACTTTCAAATGCAATCTATAGAGAAATAGATGGGAGTCTGAATCTAAAATAATAGCAAATAAGAGAATGTCTGCTTCTAGTTAGAACTTAAAACATTGTGAGAGACTATAGTCTTCACACTCACAACAAAAAACAACCACATAAGCTAAAAAATAATATATTTTAAGTTTACCAGAAAGCTGAAGATTCAAGGAAACCTAACTGAACTAAATTTCAGAGAAACACAAGCCATTTATAGAAGAAGGAGACTCTGAGCTGTTTTTATCTTTGGAAAAATGATAGGGTGGCTAGAAAATAATGAACATGTCAAAGACCGGAATAAGAAAAAGTGAAACTAAGTGTTAATAAATCATTAATGTCTGGGTATACACTTGGATGGCAGAATAGAATTCCAAGATATCCCAGGCACAGGATAAATTTCACCCACTCTTTGTGTTTGTTTGTTTGTTTGTTTTCCCATGGATCTACTTTAGTTACCTAAGTGCAATATACCAAAAGCAGGTAAGAAAAGCTGAGATACAAAACAACTTCGTCTCTCAGGAACCAAAAACTGAGAGGGCAGTGGGCAGGAGAATTGAAAGAAATCTGAGAGATTGCTGGCTTTCATCTGCAGAAGGCTGAAGGTTGGACGTGAAAAGTAAGAAACATCTTCTCTGGCACTGCAGAGAGTAAGGTACTCATATTCTGAATGCTGGAGGAAGGTCAGAAGCATAGAAAGAAATTTCCTGAGCTGTAGAAAAATTTAGGCAAATCTAAAGAGCAAACAGAACCTTACAGCAATTCTAAAACTGGGTGGTTAGACTGTTTAGCAGAGAGAGAGCTTCTACAGAAAAATTATACAACACTCAAACAACCAAGTAAATGTAATCCATATTCAAAAGAAGAAACAGTTAATAAAGACAAACCCAGAGGTAAAGATGCTGGAATTATCAGACAGGAACTTGAAACTTATGGGCTTCATGGAAAATATGGAGAACAGGTGTAAAATGATGGGAAATTTTAACAGAGACATGGAATCTACAAAACAGAATCAAAAGAAAATGCTAGGAAAAATACTGAGGTAAGAATACATGTAAATGTAGATGTAGATATAGATCTATACATATGCAGAGATATATGTGTATAAACATATATATAAATAGAGAATATAGACAGATGGATAGATAAATAAATAATCACACATGAACAATTCATTAAACTAATGAACAAACTGAACATAAGGGGAAAAAGTGAATGAACTTGAAGAGAGGTAAGTAGAAAGTATTTAAGCTGAAGCATGAAGAGAAAAAAGAGAGTGGCATAAAAGAACAGAACATGAGAGCTGTAGGACAATATCAAGTTGTCTCCTGTATATGTAAGTGGAGCCATATTTTTCCAAATGAAAAAAAAAGTCTTTGACCATTTCTCATTGTGCAGGTCTATTGGAACTGAATTATCTTGGCCTTTATGTATCCAAAAGTGTATCTATCTGACTTTTATTTTGAGTGATATTTTATTTTATTTGGATATAGAATTTTAGATTGACAGGTGGTTTTTTGGTTATGTTTTTCTCTTAGCACTTTAAAGATTTTATTCCATTGTCATTCAGCCTCCATTCTTTAAGGTGAGAAGACAGCCATCACACACATTATTGTTCACGAGACTGCATGTAATATGTGTTTCTGTTTCTCGTTGCTTTTAACATTTTCTTTTTATCTTTGGTTTTCATTAAGTTTGACTCTAATGTATCTAAGTAAGTTTTTTCTTTGTAGTTTTCCCCCTCTTTATGATTCTATAAGCTTCCTGGATCTATGGATTATGGTTAATGCAGAAATTTTGCAATTTCTCAACTATTATTTTTCCTAATATATATTTTGTCCTATTTTTCCTCAGAGTGTAATTACATGAAGGTAGACTTGGTAGATTAAAGACAAATTACAATCACAAGAGCAACCACTGGAAAAAATAACAATGAGGCTTAGATAAAAAACACGTTAGTTGGTAAGCTGACGGGACACGGGTAAAGAAAGAGCATTTTATTAAAATTGAAGATATCAAGGTATATGTGTGTTCTCATGGGTATAACGTAACAAAAGGGGGAAATTGATGGAGGAAATAAAGGGAATAATTGAAGATACAACCCTTTGAATGTTGAGACAGTGGGATCCAAGATACAAATAGAGGTATTAGATTTAGAGTAAAGCAGGCAAAAACTTTCATTTTATGGAGAAAGTAAAAAAAAGTTCTAGAGATTAATGCAAGCTGAGAGATTTGGTACTAGTATGATGAAGTTGTTCTAATGTGATCCTTTCTATTTTCTTAGAGTGATAGGGAGAAGCATTAATAGTTTGATAAGAGGAGAGATATGGTTCTTTTTGGCAATGGTTGAGTAGGGTTTTTAGGTAATAATGGAGACCTAGTAGTGATTTATCCTGACATGTGTATTTTTTCCAGCTATATTCTCTTGCCAGGAGTGATGGGGGTTTTGGTTATGTTAGACTAGTATAATGGAGAATGACAAAGGAGAAAGGGAGCTGAAAATATGTGCAAGAGGATATTTACAGAGATGGACTCTGAAATATGTCATGTGAGGAGGCATGCAATAATTTCACTGAAGCCACAAGCAGTGAAAAATTGATAGAGTCATGGATGAAATTCCTACAAGGAGGTCAGGGAGGTGGGACAATGGGTAAAATTAGGGTAGATACAAAGCCATATGGGATTAAAATACGTGCAAAGAGGGTTATTTATAAAGTCTACTTATGACTCATGGCCTTGACTAAGATAAGTTAGGATGGAAGGTACAATGAGATTAGTTTTGATTGTTTTCTAAAAGTAAGTGGTGATCAGTTTCTCCTCTTCCTCTACCTGTTCCCCCTGCTCCATATCCTTCTCCTGCTCATGTTTTGTCTCTTAGGCAACCCCTGGTGAAAAGATGCTAAGTGATATTTAGGCCTTCAGAAGTATAGTCTTACCACACATACACTAGGCAAACTTAAAAAATCGAACTTTTTGAAATTTTGAAGTTTCTTGAGATTTTCCATTTCAATAATTTTTCTTCTAGAGAGTAGGCAACATGGAGTTGTTATTTCAACCCATGCTTCTATCAAATCATGTTGATGGATGCCTTGTTTGTTCAACCAGATGCTGTAAGCATCCACACTTCCATGCTCACCTGACGTATTTGGAAATGTGAAAGAGTATTTTAGTTGTTAAAATAACTGAAATGTATGACCTGTATATAGTGCCTATGGCTCGTGGATATTAAGTATCTTACAAAACACAATTTTCCTTCCTAAAATGTCAAGAACTATACCAGTGAGAAACACTGGTGTGAGGGAAGCAGAATATTACACTCCTATCATTTCTTCCTTTGTCCTGAAACATTGTTGTGTAAACAGACATAGGTAAACCCTAATGTTACATAATGATTTTCTAAAATTTTATTAAACACAGTACTTTTTTACCTTACTTACAGTATCACTAAGATAAAATTTTGTGTTGATATTGGTATTTTATTTTATAAAAGGAATCACACGCAAATATCCAATGGACTGACTTTACTTGAACCTGTTCCAAGATAAGTTTTTTTTTTGAGAGTTTGCTTTTTATTGTTATTATTATTGTTTTACAATAAAAACAAATAACTATGCTCTCAGCAAAACAAATTTAAAAAGAAAAAAATCGCAGAAGTTTACTAACAGTATTTCAAGACAAGGCTTTTGAAATTTATTGAAATAAATTATCTCAGCCTAAACATTTACTCATCACTCTATTTTCAATTAATTCTCAACATTCTAAAAACTTTGTTATGTAAAATACATTTAACTTTGCTAATAATTTTAGATAATAATGATTCTTCCTAAAAGGACTACCATAAAACTATGCTTTCAAACATTAAAAAAAAAACTTAATCCAGTAGGACATAAGACTGAACTATGTAACCTATGATTGCATGTTTCAAATCCTTCAAGTTAAATGTATCAAGGATTTGAAAAAGTTCAGACCTGGGTCTGCTCCAAGGCAGGTGGACTCAACATCTTACTTTTTTATGTTTAATTAAGCCAACAGGAACACAGTTATGAAAATGAAGGGCTCCAGGGAAGAAAGATACAAAAGGTATGTTTTATTTCTTCAGTAAAACCCTCCAAAATTTACTCTCCTATCTTGTAAGGCCCACGTTTTCTCCAAGGACCAAACTCACAACTTTTGGCATTGCCTAATTTACTTTACCAAGGAATTAAAACCATGAACAAAAGCTTACTGTTAACTGCTGTTCTTAGTGAGGAGGCATTCAAAATGTCACAGAGGCCAGACCTATGGGCTCCTGGACGCCTGGGCCAGCAGGGCATCTTGGAAAAAAGAGTGCTTGGTTTGATACCTGGAGCAGAGGACGGGAAAGCACAGGGACGTAGTGGAAGGAGGTGACCCACTCTGTCCCAGTACATCCGGGACTAATTTTCTGAGGACCCTATCCAAATCTGGCTTTGTTTCCGTTAATGTTGGTGCTCCCGAATCTCACGAGTATACCCTGTTTGTTTGTCCTCTCCTCTTTGCATTTCATTGTCCCCACCCTTACCCCCTCCCTGGACATGGGGAAGGTCAGTACTGAAAGATAAGTTTTTAATGGAATTTCAGC
Organism: Balaenoptera physalus; assembly: GCF_965194825.1. NCBI lineage: Eukaryota > Metazoa > Chordata > Mammalia > Artiodactyla > Balaenopteridae > Balaenoptera > Balaenoptera physalus. Next base: position 96,104,629 of record NC_138884.1, read on the forward strand.
TACTTCTTTATGTTTAAATTATCTACTGTCCCTTTATACCCACTAGAAATGTAAATGTCTTTGTAAAGATTTTTTTCCAACTTTTTCTGTCAGAGTTTATCACTTCCTCTTTAGTGTACCTATAAAACTTTGTACTAAATTCTGTTACATGAGTGGCATTTGTATTGCAGTGTTCTCAATGTATATATCTCACACAGGATTATGAGTTCCTCAAAAAGATGCAGTTTATCCTATTCATTTCCGAATCTCTTGTATCTGTTTCATTGCCTGGAGCTCAGAAGATGCTCCATAAATATTTGCTGAATGAATCTATTTGTTAATCAAAGAACACTTGCAGTAAAATGACTGCCCAAGAGTTTTTGATAAATGGCATATTTTTCTGCAAATATTGAAGCAAGATTAGATTTCTTTAGCATATTAAACACATATATTAACCAAACACAAACAGTCTAACTTGCAGGTTTTTTCTCTTCTCTTAGGACTGAGAGCTGTCTAAAAACAAATTAAATTATTTCCATCATTTTAAAAATGAAGAGATAAAAGATTTGCACATTTAAAAGGGTATTTTTGTCTCAGCAGTGAATTTAATGATCATCTATTAAATGTAAGATTCTTAACTAATGAAACCAGATCTATCTGTAAAGAAATTTTTGAATTAGTTATTTTATATTCATTGTTCTTTCTGACCTATGTACTGTTGTACCTCTTCCCTATTTCTTCGTATTGCTGTTCAGAATTCTCTGAACCTGAACTATTGCCTTGGATAACAATTAGAAATTACCACATAATTTTTTGGTAAGATTGTACAGAGCCTCAGAATTCTTAACTGCCCTAAACCCCAATCGAAATTTGCCTGACTTTTATTTCATTGCTTAGTATTCCATTCTTCTTAGGAATTAGCAAAATATGGTTCAAGAACAAGTGAAAATGGCAGAAAATATCTTGATCCATATGTCCATATTAAACATCAAGTGGGAACTCAGTATATTCCTATTAGTTGATTGGATTTTTCTACCTATTAGAAAATAATATGGATTTTCAATGATTACTTTCATTGATTTGATTAATTATACCATTTCAGCAAAAATTCAAAAAGGGGTTTTTCTTGGCCTTTTCAACCCACTCCCTCAACAGAGATATCTCATTAAGGTAGCTATGAATTGTTACTGCATTCCTTGGAAACTTCCTTGTATAGCCTCCTTGGAGGGCCAGTGATGCTAGCTTCTGGAATATAAATTTAGAAGATGTAGGACCTTAACCCATTTCTCACATGTTAGCTGAAGGACCATACAACTATGCTAGGGCCAGAGACTAAGTTCTTTCTTAGGACTTTATGTATGGGATACATCTCTAACAGATATTTGACAGTACCACCCCATGATCTTATTAACACAGAGCTAATTATTTTTCTTTTCATTAATGTCCCTGTTTTTGTGTGAGGACAATACTGAAATCATATAACATCCTACTGGATTGAAATGTATTCTTAACTGAATATGCTCACATAACTTAAAAGATAGAAATAGTTTCCCCGTCCCATTAAAATTCAGGACATTCCCACATTGCAGACACGGTCACTCTAGATTTTGTTCCTTTGGGTTTTTATCTTTTAAAAGTTTTTTTTTTCAAATTTACATCAGGAAGGATACTAAATGAAAAACTCAACGAAGAGAATTATCACTCACATTAAGGTAGGAAAAAAATAGTATCATTGACGTCTAAATCTAAAGACAATATAATTGGAGAGTCTACCTCATAAGAATTTGTATAATAATGTATTTGTAAAAAAATTTATAACTTTTAAAGGTGCCTCATTCTATTTCTGCTTATGGGACTTTAACACCTACTGCTACATTGTTTTTGTTAAAAGCATTCAAATAATTAAAAAGACAAGAAACACTGTAAAGACATTTTGCCATAAAAATCAAAAGTCTTTGTTGGTATTTCCACTTTTCCACTTCCTAGCTAAATTTGGATAAGTCACTTACACTCCCTAGTTTTCTCTCCGTATGTATTTGGGTGATAATTACTTCAAAAAGTTTTTTTGAAGAATGAGTGGAAAGAATTCCTGGGTGCCCTATTGGAATTCACCTAGTATTAGATTATTTGGGTAGTTTTCTTGAAAATGATCATTGAATTATAAGGGACCTGAAAACAATATAGGCAGTAAAGGAATTCTCAGAAATCCTCAACTATGCTCTTAGCTATTATTGGGACAATGCTATATCAGAATATCTACCTATCTAATCTATCTATCACCTATCTATTCTCCATAGCCTAAGTTCCTTAGAGATCTGACCCTCCAATATTATGGAAGCATCATTTATTATTTTTATTATTTTTAAAATTATAGCTCTGAGATTCTACAAGTGCCTTTGAACATATGACAAATTTTTGACTTGTGCGCACTACAAGCCTGACTATTGCTTTTGAACCTAAAGAAGAAAGTAATTTCTTCCATGGCACCTTGCAAATCTAAAAGCCCATGGTAAAAGATAAGTTCAGAAGAAATAGCTGAGAGAAGAAAAGAACAATGACAATGCCTAAGATATGTATTCTAAGACATTGAGTAGATTCCCTCCTTTTGTAAATGAAGAAACTCCTTCACTAGCTACAAGAGAAGGCAAAATTATTCTCACACCTTACCTTTGTTCCCCTTAAATAATTGTAGATATCATTATATTATTGGGGCCATTTCCTTTGTCTAACTTCAAGGATGACCTTGGCCTTGTGGTCATTGTCCTCTGATATATGAAGTCTTTGGAAGTAACAGCAGTTGATTGCAACATAGCTCATGAAGTCTCCAATGAGGGAAGAAACAAATATATCAACTCCTTCACTATCCTCCAGATAGTAGCTCTTATGGAGCTCAGGTTATCAAGCACAAAGGTTTTTAAATAGCTTAAGATAATGGAAAAAGAATTACTTAGAAAAGTGCTAAGTATGTTATTATCATCCTTTTCCAAGATTCTTAGGTTTCTATTTTCAGCCAATTCTTTTCTTTTTCTTAGCATGAAAAACCAGCAGAGTCAGCATATATTTATTTTCTCTCCATGACTTATACATTGTTGGGTAATGTTTACAATTTATTAAACGCACTCACTGTTAAATTTGCAGCAGAGTAGTAGAAATAATGGAGACAATTTTAAGGCTTAATTTATAAGGAAATTATCAGAAAGTGAAATTTCTAACCTGGTTATGAGACATAATAATGACATGTCCAGAAGTAGCACTATATTTTCTACTAGAAAAAAATGTAAACATCTCAAAGAAGAAGTTTTTCTTAATGTCATTTAAGATGATTTTTATTTTCAGAAATATTTAAATAAAACTGGGCAAGATTTTTACATCCATACTTCCCTTTCTCTCGCCCCGTCACACACATACACATGCATGAGGCTTTTGGTTTTGCAATTGATTTTTAAGTAGGTAAATCCCTGAAATTTAAAGTAGAAATCTTAAAGGCCCTCTATCAGTTTTTTTCTAGTAAGCTAATGACTTTTTAAAATAAATTATTTTAGGGAAAACAACTAATGGGCTTGCAACTGTTTTCACCCTCGTTGAAAAATCTTCAGGCAAGGCATTCTTTATAAAAGGATACTTTTTGTTTTCATTTCTAAGAAATGTGATTTCCAATTAGTGAAAACAAATAAATAAATAAGATGAGCTCTGGGCTAGAAGCAACTTCTGTGGATCTCGGGGTTCTTCAACTTGCTTTTGACCAAAACTCTCAAAATATTCAGCACAAGTGGGAATGTACTAATAAATTTTATCCATAAACATTTTTGTTAAAAATATATTTTTAGCCTTCCTTTTCAATCCATTCTATTGTTTAAAAAGTCAGATAAATGTGTTAAGGGAAATGATATAATGACATCATTTCTGTTTTATTTTGGTCTTTCAAATTATAAATAAAAAGTTTCACAAAAACATTTACAAATAAAAATCTGAAATTAATGTCTATGGAGTACTAAAAATAAGTTCGAGTTAAAGAAAAACTTTTACTTTTTTTACTTTTTTTTAGTAGGCTTGGGTATGCAGACTCATCTTGAGTTATGTGAGTTCAATTCCAACTCTTCTAATGAATCTCTACAAATTAAGCCTCTTCGCCTTACTTGCTTTCTTCTCCCATATCTCCCCCCAAGTGGGAAAACAAGCCATAGCTCAGCAAATGAATCTTTGATGCATAACCTGTATTACGCTGACATGTACCTTCAGGTTATTTGGAGGAGGTAATACAATGAGTGTAAAAGACACAGGCTCTAAAGACAGGAAATTCACCTCTTAGTTGTGTGACAACAGACACATTACTCTGGCTTCCAGTTTCCTCATCGATAAAGAAGGGGCTTATTATACCTACCTGTACAGTTGTAAAAAATGACTTGAATTTATGTAAAATGTAGAGCGCAATATTCGGCTTATTTCTCCATTTCGTTCATCTGCATATTTCCATCACTTAGAATGGGGCTCAGCGCATAGAATCTATATTAGTTTCCTATAGCTGAAGTAACAAATTATCACAAATTTGGTGGCTCAAAACATCACAAATTTATTATCTTACACTTCTAACAACAGAGATTTATTATCTAACAGTTCCGGAGATCAGAAGTCCTAAATCAAGGGCTGCATTTCTTCTGAGGGAGAAGAATTTCCCCTGTTTCTCTAGGAGAGAATTTGTTTCCTTGCCTTTCCCAGCTTCTAGAGTTTGCCCACATTCCTTGGTTCCTGGCCCCCTCCTCTCACCATTCCTACATCTGCTTCCTTTATCACACTTCCTTCTTCAACTCTGTTCCTCTTGCCTGTCTCTTATTAGGTCTCTTGTGATTATATTGGGCCCCCCAGAATAATCTTCCCATCACAAAATTATTAAGTTGGTCACATCTGCAAAGTTCTTCTTTACCATGTAAGCTAACATATTCATGTATTTGATGGACTAGACATGACATCTTTGGGGGCCATTAATATGTCAACAACAGTATCTTATCAATAAATTTGTGTTATGTAAATTATCTGTAGATTGTGAGTAAAAAGCTGGTTCTTTTGCTTATGTATGTATGCAGCCATTAAATAATCATCTATTTAATTCATATGTGTACAGTTTATTGAAAGCTTGACTAGGTAGAATTAAGCAGTAAATAGCTTTGTTTTTTTCATAACACTGTCCAATTCAAACCACTTTTTCTTATTTGTTTTCACAACAACCTTGTGAAACTGAAAAGATTTTTCTTATTTTATAGAAAAAGAAGCAAATACAGTGAAGTCAAGTGACTCCCCAAATTCACAGATCTCAGTTATCCTCTCCAGCATTCATTGCTTGTAGATTTTTTGATGATGGACATTCTGACTGGTGTGAGATGATACCTCTTTGTAGATTTGATTTGCATTTCTCTAATAATTAGTGACGTTGAGCATCTTTCTTTTTTTTTTTTATAAAGCTATTTATTTTATTTATTACTTTTGGCTGTGTTGTGTCTTCATTGCTGCACACAGGCTTTCTCTAGCAGCGGTGAATGGGGGCTACTCCTCACTGCGATGCACAGGCTTCTCATTGCGGTGACTTCTCTTGTTGCAGGGCACAGGCTCTAGGCATGCGGGCTTCAGTAGTTGTGGCATGCGGGCTCAGTAGTTGTGGCTTGCGGGTTCTAGAGCACAGGCTCAGTAGCTGTGGTGCACGGGCTTAGTTGCTCCTTGGCATGTGGGATCTTCCTGGACCAGGGATCGAACCCTTGTCCCCTGCATTGGCAGGTGGATTCTTAAACATTGCACCACCAGGGAATTCCTGAAGTTGAGCATCTTTTCATGTTTTTGTTGGCCATCTGTATGTCTTCTTTGGAGAAATGTCTATAAATGACATAAAGCTAGGGAGGAACTAATGGAGTAGATGTTGATTCATGAAACACCATGTTACAATTGAGCCTCCACCATTGGGGACCCTTATTCTAAGAGAATAGATCAGATTAAGTTGATTCAGAAATTCTACTGTCCTCTTCTACTCTGTTTTATTGAAGAGACATATAAAAAAACTACAGATACTTAGTACAATATAAAAAGAAAAAAATGAGATGCAATAGATTAACTATCTAGGTAAATAAAAATCATTTATTAATGCCTGTGTGAGATGAAAGCCGTCCAAGCCCTTATGCAAAATTGCTGTCTCACAAGTGAAACTTGAGAACATTCCTTTCACAAGGCAGATATGTTGTGCTTTGTGCAAGTTTTCCCAGTACTCCAAGGGACCACAAACAGTAGGATGGGCCAGTTCCCAAGCTAGAACATGAAAATAATAATTCATTTTCTACGTGACCTTGGAAAAGTGGCGTTTTGAGCTTTCTTTATCCATTTAGTAATGATTTATTGAGCAGTTATGCTCTATCTGTATCCTCATCTATAAAATAAAAATAAACTTATTTTTAAATTGCTGTGAAGATTTACGAGGTCCTGTTTGTAAAAAAAAAAAAGTATTTTGAGCCATGTTTGATTATAAATCATGTTTTAAACTTTTACACACCTACAGTTGGAGAAGACTCAAAAGCAGAATGCAGAGTGCATCTCTAAGACTTACAAAATGCCTTAAATGGTAGTAAACACAGGATTATCAAGGCAGAAGAGTTCACACACTCAGTATACCGTGGAATGATATGTGATACACTAGAACCACTTCACAGGAATTCGAAGCAATGTGGTTTATCTTTCTATTACTCATATAAGAAAAAGGGTACTGCAAATATGATAGGACAATTTCCCTTACTTTGAACTCTAAGGGGCTGTGACTATTTTAGGTTATAACAAAAATTTTATTGAATTGTTTATTTTTAAAAAGTGGAACGTCAACTAAAAATTGGAAATACTTTATAATTTAACCAACATTGTGGGAATAGAGGAACAGCTAGGCCTAGTGTCTTAAAAACAATTTTATGAAGGTTTTATTTTTGAAATTACGCTCAGCTCTTTTCTAAAATAATTTGGGTCCTTAGAATTGGATAAAAATAGTGATAAAGTTTAACACTTTACATGACAGTTGTTTCTTCTTCATTGTGCTTTTTCTTAAAGGATGTTGACAAATTGTCTGTGACCTTTTCATTCATCTGTTTATTCATCTTACACTTACTTATGAACACTACGCTAGGTGCTGAAGAACTTTTGTTAATAAGGAATCAATATATTTTCTTAGCTTTTCAGGGCCTAAAAAATATGATTTTAACTAGTTTTCCTTAATGGAATTGAGTAGAGTGACTTAGTGCACATCTGCCTCACTTTGCCCGGATTATAATCTTCCTTGATTTCACAGTCAATTTAATCGGAATAAATGCTGTAAGTAGTTTTATCTAACGTTAGAATTACTATACAGACAGCACAAACATACACATGTACGCATACAATTTTCTTTCATCTTTGTTGAAAAAAAGAAAAATATAGAGATCATCTGATAGAATATGTTATAATCCACTGCATGATTGCCTGAAACAGTTTTCAAGGCAATTTCAGTTGTACTTGACACTAGTTACCTTTTTTTCTTACGGCTGAGAGAGAAAGGCTTGGACCTCACAGAGAATCTTTTCTCCCACCGTGGCTCCAGTTTTTCATTCCTGAGTCATTTAGATTGCAACAGTAGCGGGTGGCTTTGAAGAACTGTGGTGGGAGGAAAAAGGTTAATTTTCCCAAAATGGAAATCTCCAGAGGCCCCAGTGATAATTGAGAGGCTGCAGGAATAAGTGATTCCAAAGAAAAGAATACCCAGAATGTTAAATGAGAGTTCTGATAGGTTTATTTTTGGCCATGTCTGCTTGAAACTAAGGTGTAAATGAACTGAAGAAAAATGTGTATCCTAAACTGACTTGCAACGTGCTTTTAACGATGATGAGACTCTTCAGATTGTATACAGAGAGCTTAACCAGCACTACTCCTCAAAGAAATAACTGCTCCAAAGAGATCTCTTGCTTAGTCAGTCAGTGAATTTTGTACACACATAGGAGCCCAGTGGTTACCAAAGGGACACTGTCTCTGCAACAATTATGAGCCTTAAATGTGGAAGAGCCGTCGTGGTGGCGGTGGGATGAACTGGGAGATTGGGACTGACATATATACACTAATGTATATAAAATAGATAACTAATAAGAACCTGCTGTATAAAAATAATAATAATAAAATAAATTTTTTTTTTAAATGTGAAAGATCCAGATTCAAGTCCCTTGCTAGTCCCTACTAGCTGAGTAACTTCAGCAAGTTATTTGACATTTTTACAACTAAGTTTTATCTTCTGTAATAAAAAGGTTGGTTGTACTAAGAAACAATTGAGAAATGTCCCCACTCCCAAAAATGCAGATAAAAATGAGAGCAAGATTGCCCTATCATAAGAAATGGAAAGCTACTGAGAGTCAAAATTTTACACTTTACATTCAAACACACCTGGGATTGAGTACTAAATCCGTTGCTTACCAACTATGTCCATTTAATCTTGTTAGTTTACTGATTAAAATTTCATTTCCTAATTTGTAAAATTTTGAATTTTAGAAGAATTGTTCAGAGGATTAAGTGAAATCACTCTTGTAAAGTGCTCAGAATGGTTTCTAGCACATTATAAGCATTTAAAATAAATGTTAACTTATAATAACTATCTTATTTCAATTAATTGAAAAAATGATTAACTAAAAGGTTATTTGATGAACCAAGAATGAATGAAAGAGGAGAAAAAAAATTACAAAGACCAGTGTCATCAGTGTTGTTAAGGGCCAAGAATACCTGGTAGGCCAGCTGACCCATTTTAGGGGCAGCTAGGTCTCTATATTGAAGATGGTTCCATCAAGGTATGTAATTTTGTTGTTGTTAGACATCTGAATACTATACCTAATACCTCTTTGTTCTGTTTTTATCATTTCTAAGCAATCAGCTATCACCTGGCTTACACGGGATTACATAGAGAGGAAAATAAAATGATGACCTCTCTAGGCCCAAATATATATCTGATCTAATTATTGCTTATCGTTTTCACTGAAGTGGATCTTCTGATTTTATACAATAGCTTTTTATGCATTTCAGTTGAAGGAGTCAGCCATTCTAGGCTATATAGCTTCTGAATATACAATAAAATTTCTAAATTTCCAAACTGAGAGCATGACTTGGAATAATCTGACAACATTAAAACATTTAGGGATCCATCTGGAAAAACATTGTGATCTTCTAAAAACTCTAAAATCTCAAGTTTGCTTTCCCATGAGCACTAGTTTAATGAAGACTCCAATGAGAGAATGTAAATTAAAAGTATTGGGTTCAGTTACAAAGCAAGGATGACAAAATGTTTTATTGTATTTGAAACTGAGCAGGACCCTATGGGGCTCCTGGGCACAGAAACTTTTCTGTGTCCCCCATTTCTTGATTACAGGAAATAGACTTCATTCAGCCTCCATGACCTTCCCTGAGTTCCAATGGGCAGGTTCAAGCAGTTGCTAATTAGGTAAGGGAGGGGATGTGGAGACAAGGGAGGGACAGTCAAGAGAAATAACAATGCAGCCTGGGGGTAAGGTCCTGATTTCCCACCAAGGGATATACATAGTAATATCTTTGAACTGTTTTGCAGATACTGAAACCCTCACCAGGTGGGAGAAGTTAACTGTATGCTGCTCACAAGCATGTAGACCCAAGACCAGTTGGAACCAGAAGGTTGATGATACTGACTCCCAATTACCTCACCACTGACCAGTCAGAATGTCCACGAGCTGTTCATGCCCTCCTCTTTGAACCATTAATATAAAACTCATTGGGCTTCCCTGGTGGCGCAGTGGTTGAGAATCTGCCTGCCAATGCAGGGGACACGGGTTCGAGCCCTGGTCTGGGAAGATCCCACATGCCGCGGAGCGACTAGGCCCGTGAGCCACAATTACTGAGCCTGCGCGTCTGGAGCCTGTGCTCCGCAACAAGAGAGGCCACGATAGTGAGAGGCCCGCGCACCGCAATGAAGAGTGGCCCCCGCTCGCCGCAACTAGAGAAAGCCCTCGCACAGAAACGATGACCCAACACAGCCATTAAGAAAAAAAAAAAAAAAAAAAATCCTAATGTGATTTATTAAAAAAAACAAAAAACTCCTCACTACCCACTCCAGGTCGGGACACACAGTTTTGAGGGCATTAGCCTGCTGTGACCTTTGCCTTTCTTTTCTACTTCACCCAAAACTTTGTTTCTGAGATTTTATTCAGTGTCAGGGTACAGGGGCTGGATTCAGCTTCATATTTAGAAAAAATTATGAAGTTGATTCCAGGACTATTAGTAAGGAATTTCATTTTTGCCATAGTGAGGGGATGAACTAGGGTGTGTATCAGATTATATACTATTACTGCATTTCAAAGATTATCTCTTATTGTTACACTAAGCAAATTATAGAAATAAAAATGAGATGTAAATTGCATATATATGATTTTGACAATTTTATAACCTAACAACACAGATGGAAGATACATTACTAACTCTTCCTGAATTTGACTATTAGGAGGAGGGCTGGTCTGACTTGTAACTACCTTTAAAGTTGCATGTTACTTAGCAGTGGTGCATCTTTAGGGAATTTACTTTGATAAGTAATAATTCCTAATTAGCATATCAATATTGTAGCATATGCATAGTTGCCTCCAAATTACTTTTATGTCAATCAAAACAATTAATTTTGTTATTTTACATAATCATTCTAGATATTATTTGTAAAACTTCTTTGCTTTATTTTTAAGTGGTTTTATAAATAAGGATAAGCTTTTAACAAGCTCTTATTTAAATTTTCTTAAATTTGGAATTGTGTAATCTGAAATGAATCAAGTTTAACTGTAGCATCTCAAGTGAAAAAAGTATACTGGTCAAAGAGGAAGAAGTTATACCTGAGAATTTTGCTGCAGAATTAATATAAGAATGCAGTTTAAGCAATACACTTATAAATAATGTATTGGAAATACTTATTCAGAAACTATGTAATGAATCTTCTCCACACTGAGTACATATAATGTATTAATTGTCTTTTATGGTAATTAAAAAAGTTAAAATTGGTTAAATTTTCAGATACACTAAGTAGAAATAAGAAAAATTATCATATAAACAAAAATATAAAAGTTATTTAAAATACAGGAATATGCATATTGTTTTCAAGTATCTTCAAGAACATTAAAAGAATATTCATAATTGATATATGTTAATAATGTATCCTTATTTATTAAATGATTCTCAAGTTAAATATTTTCTGAATAATAAATTTATTAGTCATGTTCTGTTTACAGGGCTTGGTACACTGAGTCAAAATGTTGGTTTTCTTTTAAATGAAGAAAATCATATGTGTCTTTAATTTGATGGCTTCTTCAATTTGCCTTAATATTTAAAATATTAATTTATTGACCTGTAAAACTTTATATATCTTTTAATTAATACATTTACATCTTTGCTTGCAAAGGTTTAATCTTTTGTAATGTAGTGATGGCCTATAATTCAAATGTTTAATTATAATCTTTGTTAAAAAATTATTGGTATCTTCAAATTTCAAAAATTTTTCACGTTATTTGTCACTGATAATGACCCTGGAAGGCACAGTGAGCATGTATTATTTCCATTTTAAATTTGAGAACATTGAAACTCTGAAAGATCATGTAGCTTATCCAAGTGATTTGGCTAATGTTAGGGAAACTAGCAATGATTTGACTCTCATTCTGGTGCTTTCTCTATAACATTAAATAATCATGTGAAATAATGTGATACAATGCAATAAAATATGATGTTGATTACTATGGCCTAATATAAAGACTCCCTCAAATTCACAGAATATTAATTTACTTTAAAAGGGATAAATAATGATATATATTGAATGTGTCAATTAAAATTAAAAAGACAATCCATGTGTAACTTAATTGTAACTTTGCTTATATGCTGCAGTCTGGGTGTTGTTTTAACATTTGAAATGTGATTTAGAAGAGAAGAGTGGCTTTTATGTCATTTTACATCAGTTGAAACCATAAAGAAAGGCAATTATTAACTATTTTAAAAGGAGAAAGTTTTTTTGTGGTTTTCCTACATTAGTTGTTAGAGGGATAAATTTGAGTAATCATTTTTCTAATTATTGTTCATAATAGTTAGATAATATTATAGACAATAATTATCGTTCATAAATAGTGTTTTGTTCTCCCAGTCATTTTTATGAATCTTCATAGCAAAGACATTTCCCCCTTCCTAACATAACTGCAGAGGAAACGCACATGGCCTCATGAAAACCCAGACTGGGCTCTAAAAAAATACAGCCAAACTAACCCCAGGGGTTAGGTCTGAATCTTTAGAGATGTTTCCAGTCTACACAGTCACAATTCATTAAAAAGACTGTGTTCCTTCTCAATTGAAAACACAACAGGAGAAAAGAATCAAGAAAAAAAAATTCTCTAACTCAATCTTAAAATAATTACACAGAAAATTAGCCTCATCCCTCTGGGCTACCATTAAAAAGGGGGGGGGGGAGGGGAAAATGACTCCACCCATTCTCCTTCTATTAGCTACATGGGTAATACAAAACATTAAAGAAGAAAAGCACTATGCCCTGACCTAACAATAATATATTATTCTCCACTGATTAAGAAGTGAATAAAATGATGTGCAAAGCAGCTTTTACACATTGCAGTAAGAACTTTCTCACTCCAATCCAACAGAGGTTATTTTTTTCCTAAGCTTCCCAAACAGGATTTCGCATTGTATAAAGATGCTGAATCTTTTCCTATCAACTTAAACTAAAGGTGCACCCCAGAATCTGGCCCTACAAATCAAACTCCAATGATAACACAGAGAAGATATGATAAGAGAGGTTACGAAGATCGGCTCTTAAAGAACATTAAAAGGCAAAGCAGGTAAAATTGACTTAACTGTTTGCAACATTTGAAGCAAGTTCCAAGTTTCTCTTTTAGACTATAATAAGTTATTCAGCTGCGTAACATCTGGCACTGAATACATTTTCAATGAATTTGCTGAAGGAATGAGAAATGAAATTTGTTACCTTTTAACTACGGTTAAGCAAGAGACACCTTGCTGTCCTTCTAGCCATTTTGTCCTCTTTTTATGAAAGGCAAAAAAGTGACTGATCCTGTGGGCTTTAGCATCAGAAAGAATTGAGTTTAAGTCCCTGTTTTACCTATTATTACCTGAGTAATTTGGAGCTAGTTAACCTAAGACTTTTATCTACCTCCCTTCCTTCCTTCCTTCCTTCTTTCCTCCCTCCCTTTCTTCCTTCCTTCCTCTTTCCCCCTTGTCTTCTCTTTTTGCAGAGAAATTCTATCCACAATTAACTTTTTTGAAAACTACTAATTTAAAAAGGAAAGCCATCATATTCCATCCTGCCATTTCCAACAATTGAATACTACTCCTAAGAAGCAAACACTTGGAGATCTTTCTTCCTCTACTTACTTGGATTTTCCTTAAAAATAATATTTTCTAATAAACTATTTTTAGAACACTTTTAATTTTACAGAAAAATTGAGAAGATAGTATTACTGAGTCCAAGCTCTTATTGCTCACCAGACAACAGGCCAATAAATCGAGAAATAAGTTATTGGGGCAAGGAATAGCGACTTTATTTGGAAAACTCGCAAATAGAGAAGACGGTGGACTAGTGTCCCAACAAAACACCTTGCCTGGCTTTGCTAGTTTCTTTTGTAGAACAAAGAAGGGGAGGTGAGGAGGTCAAGTAAAAAATGGTGATATGTTGTTGCAAATATTTCTTGGTTCCAGACAGACTCTGGAGGGGATGTGTTAATTTCTTCCTTCCTGCAGCCATTCATAGGTGGGCCTGGTCAGGATGTATCCTGTGAGCTTAAACAAAGGTATTTTAGTTTAACACTCACGAATAGGAGGCAGGGTCCAAGGAGATGGGCCATTATGTATACTTTAATATAGGCAATATCCCTTTAGTGATTAACTTGTACCAAAAACAAGTGTACTGATATGGAGTCAGATTTGTTCTTCCCTATTACAACAGTACAGAAAATTCTCATGTACTTCTCACCGATTTTTCCCTATTGTTAACATCTTACACTAGTATGTTATATTCATTACAATTAATAAACCGATATTCATACATTATGATTGCCTAATGTTCTTTCTCTGTTCCAGGATTCCATCCAGAAGACCACATCACATTTAGTTATAGACTGTTGCAGGCTCCTCCGGGCTGTACCAGTTTCACTGCCTTTTTCCTTGTTTTTGATGACCTTGACTGTTTTCAGTAGTACTGGTCAGGTATTATTGTAGAACATTATTTCAGTTAGAATGTATATGATGTTTTCCTCATGATTACACTGGGTTATGGGTTTGGGAGAGGACCACTACAGAAATAAAGTGCATTTTCACAACATCATATCGAGGATACATACTATCAACCTGACGCTAACCTGGACAATCTGGCTGTGTCTGTTAGGTTTTCTCACTGAAAGTTACTCCTTCCCCACCTCCCATTCCATACTGCCTTCTTTGGAAGGAAGTCACTATGTACAGTCCTCACTTAAGATGTAGGGAGTTATGCTCTATTTCTTGAGGGAGATAGAGCTACATAAACTACAGGAATTTTCCTTCACAGATATTTCTTTTCTTTCCTATGTATTTACTTGGTCAAGTATTTATTTATAGCAGAGTAGATTTTAATTTTAATAAAGTTCACTTTACTCTTTTTTTCATTGATCATGCTTTTGGTATTGCATCTAAAATCTCACTGCCAAACCAAAGTCACCCAGATTTTCTGTGTTTTCTTCCAGAAATTTTATAGATTTTCATTTCACATTTGCATCTATGATTTATCTTGAGTTACTTTCCTAAAGGATGTAAGGTCTGTATCTAGGTTCACTTTTTGCATATGTTTTAGCACCATTTGTTGAAAAGACTGTCCCTTGTCCTTTTAATTGTCCTTACCTCTCTGTGAAATATCAGTTGACAATATGTTGGTCTAGTTCTGGACTCATTTCTGTTCTACACTTATATTCTTGCACCAGTTCCATGTTGTCTTCATTGTTGTAGCTTTATAATAATTCTTGATATTGGGTAGTGTGACTCCTCCAACTTGGTTCCTCTTCTTCACTATTGTGTTGACTATTCTAGGCCTTTGTCTTTGTATTTTATAATAAGTTCATGGATACCCATAGAATAGCTTCCTGGGATTTGATTGAGATTGCATTAAAGCAATTCATCAAGGTGTGAAGAATTGACGTTGTGAAATGAAAAATGTTGCCTGCCATATCAGTAAACAAAGGCTGTTGCATCCATCAAGCCACTACAACCACCCCAGAAGGTGAGTCCTGCAGGAAACTCAGGATGGAGACAAACAGGCTGCCCTGCTGCCAAGCCTTCAGCCACTGCAGTCACCCCCAACTGTGCACCCTGAGGGGACTCAGGACGGAGAGAAGCAGGATACTGGTCCTAGATAGTTAAGGTGCATATCAAAGGAATGATTTCAAAGAGCCCAGAGGCTTGCCTCTTCCTGTACATAGAAATATCTGGTTTTCTTTAATTAACAGTAATCTTTTGAAGTTCTGACTACCTAGCCTTTGTTGCAAAAACTCTGAAATATCTTGGCTCCTCCGTTACCTCTTCCAAGCAATCTCTCAGAGCTATCTTAGAGGCTGCATCCCGGGCTTAAGTCCTCAGTTTTGCCTTCCAAATAAAATATAATTCTCAACTATTAGGTTGTGCATTTTTTTCAGTCAACAACATCTTAATGATACTGAATTCGAGGGAATCTACATATAAATCTTGTATAGGTATTTTGTTAGATTTATAGTTAGATATTTAATTTTGTATTTTTTAGGGGTGCTACCATAAATGGTATTATTTTAAATTACAATTTCCAGTTGTTTATTGCTGCTATATAGGAAAGTAATTGACTTTACTACATTAGCCATGTATCTTGTATCTTTCCTATACTAGTTTATTCTAGGAAGTTTATCAATCTATCTATCATCTATCTATCTATCTACCTATCATCTATCAATCTATCCATTTATCTAATTAATAATTAATTTGTTTATTTTAATAGGTTTTTTGGGATTTCTTTACATAGACATTCATGTCATTTGTGAACAAAGATGATTTTATTTCTTCCTTTCCAATATGTATATCTTTATTGCTTATTCTTTATCTCTTTTACTTGCTTATTGTACTACTTAAGCATCCAGTATGATGCGCCATATGATTGATAGGAAAGGACATCATTGCCTTCTTCCAAATTTTAAGGTGAAAGAGTCCAGTTTCTCACCACTAAGTATGTTGTTGGCTGTAGGTTTTTTTGTAGAGGTGCTTCATGAAGTTGAGAAAGCTCCCATCCTTTCTTAGTTTGTTGAATGTTTTTATCATGAGTGAGTGTTGGATTTTGTTAAATGTGTTTCTGTATTAATTGGTACAATCCTATGATTTTCTTCTCTAGCCTCTTTTATGGCGATAGCCTCATAGAATAATTTAGAAAATGTTCCCTCTGTTAACTATTTTCTGGAAGATATTTTGTGTGTAGAATGTACTCTGTGTATTTCACAACAGTTACTCCTCCCCTTCATCTTGCAGGGTCCTGAGGCAGTCTTTCCTGACTCCTTCCCTTGAGAACCTGGCGTGGTAGTTAAAACTCTTGAAAGTGTGCCTCCTCCCCCTCTCCCACACACACACAAGACTGCAGCCACCAGGAGTTTCTTACTCCCAAACTAGTCTATACTCAGCCTCCAGTAATTTGTAAAAATTGCAGCTTAAGTATTCTTAATTTATGGTTCTAATGTTTCCGGTCCAGATAAGCAGCAATCAGCTGTGACTTTTTGCATTTGCCTGTCTCTCCAGATTTTAGGGTGGCAGTTTTCCCTGAGACCTCAGTTCTTTCATGGATTCTGCAATCATTATTGATTGTTATTTTATTTTTTAGCTTTTTTTAATGTAAGAGTAGGAGAGATGACTTCTCAGTTCCTCATATGTTAAAGCTGAAATTGAACAAAAAAATGCCTTTTTCCTACTTATTTCTTTTAGAAAATTATCTATGAATTTTTCTTATAAAAGAGTTTTATTCCTTTTCTCTTGACCTTGCATGCTCTCTCTCTCTCTCTCACACACACACTCACACATTCACATCTCCCATCTTTCCAAAAATATTTATAGTGCAAGTTTTGTCTATATCAATATTAAACACTGTATTATGAAATAGACTGTTTTTATAACTAAGCCACATAATATAATATAGTTTTCATTTTTATGAAAACATTTTGCTTTTGTTGTTTTTGTTGTCTCCCTTTAAGTTAATAATTGCTTTTTTTGTAGCTTACTTTTCGAAGCTAAACATCAAAAGCATAAAAAAGAGAAAAGAAAAGAATAGAAAGAAGGAAGGAAGAAAAGAAGGAAAGAAAGTGGAAAGAAAAGAAAGAAGGAAGAAAGAAACCCAACAAATTTCTCTTAATGTAGTCATAAGACATTTGCTTCTTTTCTCAACTCCCAAATTTTCCTCCTTAATATTCCAGGAGCCTTTATTCCTTTTGTTGTATTTTCAGACAAAATATAAAGCTATTCCATTCTCAGTGTTACTGCTGAGAATCCTGGTGACATTCTATTTCTCCTTTTTTGTACGTGATCTGTTGATGCCCTCTGGAAGCTTTTTGGATCTTGTCCTTACCTTTGTTTGGTGCCTCATATCTACCATATGAGGTTATTTTGAGGATTAAATAAAATAATAGTTAGAAATTCCTTAGTTTACTAATTGGCTAATTTTGATCATTGAATTAATACTTGTCATGATAATAAAATTGATGATCATAATATTGCTTATTTTAATAAGACATCATGAGATTTCATTCTTTCATACATTTGAAAGTAATACTGCTCACACTTTTATGAACAATTATTGATCACTTTGAGGTCAATAGAAATTTCATTTTTAGGCTAAAGATAATAAATTCCTTTATAAGCACGGTATATAGAAAGCAAACACAAGGTGTGGTGGCAAACAGACCAGGTTCTGAATACTAGTGCAACCATAGTTAAGGATGTGATATTAAGGAAAATATTAAAAGTCACTTAATAATAAATGTCCCACCTCATATGTTTAAGGCAGTGTTACATAAAACAAGGAATATTAAGAACTTGAGTAGTGCCAGTGACACAGCATGTTTTCAAAGATGTTCATTTCCACTTAAGTTTTATGCTTTTATTCATTCATTCATTCTTTTAAGTTGCGGGACCCATCCTATCATGGAAAAGATTGCATTTGATTTTGTATACACTACATTAAGAGGAATATTTTCCAGTAAAATTTATCAGTATTTTAATAAGTAGGTAGAGTTAGGAAGCCTGAAACCACGTCATGAGAAAGTGATAAAAGTTCTTATTTAAACTTAATAACGTGAGGATATAACTAACATTACATAAATTGTTAAAATGTATTTGAAGGATTAGAAGTTTCTTTGTTGTTTCATAAAGCTGAAATAGATGTTTGGAAGCAACAAATTTTGACAAAGTATAAGGCATAATAATATTTATAATAGAACTACCTAGATTTTGAGCAGCATTTGAGTGTAGTGTGGTAGCACTTTTTTCTCCAAATTATTTAACCATTAGAAAAGTTGTCAAAGAAGGATTTCAAGCCCAGCTGGAGTAGTGGTTTGACAATTTTATAATGTATAATATCACTTAGAGTGCCAATTTAAATTCATATTTCTGGGCTTCACCCTTTAAAGAATATGATTTTATGAGGGGTTTTGAGGTGTGCTGCTGATGCAAAGTTTATACTTACAAAAATATTTCAGAAATTCTGGTCTAGGAGTATGACATGATGAATTCTAAGGTTTATTCCAATCGTTGTATGCCATGAATTAATAAGATAAATGCCTCTAGCAGAGATGTGATTCAGTCTGGGCCTCAAATGATGAGTATAATTTCACAATGAAACTCAATATTGTACAAAATGACATTGCCCTGACTAGCATTAGCTAAATCAGGGAACAGATAAGTCTTTAACTTCAACTAATTTCTAAAATATTAGCAATTTCTATAGTAGGGATCAAAGATATTTGACCTAATGATAGTATCTTTCCAGTTACCATATCTTACATATAATGAAGCAGAAATCTGGTGGCATTTATTGCTTCTGAGACAATACATGATACTTAATGTACTCTATATTAATGAATGTTTATGTCATTGTAACCTTACTGAGCAAACTGCAATATTTATTTCAAAATTCAATTACTTCTTGCAGTAAGAAAAACCAAATGTATTTTAACAAAAGTATTAGCTATTTCAGAACTGGTACAAACTCAGCACTGTACTTTTGAAAACTGACAGTACTTTAAGTCCAATTGTTTACAATGCATAACAATAACATTTCATTCTTATAAAAACCCACTACTTATTAAGACTGCATAATAAGTAGAGGCATAAGAATCATACAATTCTATGATTTTCACCCTGGGAATATCATTTTTTTTATTTAACAGCTTTCCCCTGAATGCATTTAAAATAAGAAGAACAAGGGTTTTATGTGCAATTATATATTTTAGAATGTGTAGTGTTAATTCATATTTATTAAATATTTAAAACACATTACTATTCAAATATTTTTGAAGGTGTTATATACTAATCTCCCATTCATCTCTCATTCTACTATATTTAAATAATCATAACCAAGAAGTAAAATCAGCTAGAATATAGCAGGGTGTGGCTACTTTTGACACTAAAACAGGCTTCATGCGGAGATTTTATAATAGTAACTTAAATACTTGTGATTTTAAAATTATGTAATTTCCAAAAAAAATAAAGACATAAGTGAGAAAGAAATCTGCTATGTTTTAAAATGGGGTTACTTTCATATCTCAAATTTTAAAAATGGTATAATCTTCATTAAAATGCAACTATTAGCCAGTATGTAAGAAACATTACTTCACAGTTGATGAAACCCTATATTAGCAAGGGTAGAGTTGTCTCACATTGTATATGAGCATGTATCCTAAGCAAAGAAAAGTATTTCATTCCCCAAAGCAGACACCTGAGTTAGTGAGGGTTTGTTATTTAACTTGTATCACTTGCATTTTCTTCATATTAGAAAAATCTTATCAACCAGAGCCTCTTTTTCGTATTGCTATATGATAGATACCCCTCCAAAAACCAGCAAAGAAGAGGATGTCTATTTCGGGAACCACTATGGCATCATCAAGAATGGGGAAAATTCTGGGGTTTGATTTAGCCTTGTGTTTGAAATTAGCAGTTCTGAGTAAAGATGTTTTAAAAACCAAATAAAGTTTACAAAACATTGAAGTAGCATATTGACTTGTCTCTGTGCCCAAAAGACAAGAGAAGCCCCTACTAAAAAAAATTTCCTGCTGGTTACTTTTTATATCCATCAGTTCTTGATACATATTCATTTATTTTGTTTTATTATTACTTCTTGTTCTTTTTTAATGCATACTGTTTTTTCTCAAACTTATTGAGAACCCTAAATTTAGTGAACTTTTGTTAACTTTTAAGTTACTGTGGCAGTTGCCTACATAGTACTTTGGTTAAGCTGGGAAATTAATCTGACATAAAGTGAAAATGTCCAGAAAAAGACACTTGTCCAGATAGCAGTTGGTAGATGAGACTAGATGACAGAGGTTTCCCAGTGTTCAAAGCTTGTGATGGCCCATGAGCTCTGAGGTAGAGAAGACAGAAAAATAGCATACAAAATACATTTTCTGGATCTTGAGAGTGTAGGACTCAGCAACAGTATGTTCTAATAGGATAAGGTACTTCACTAAAAAGTGTTTTAATTTGTGACACTCACTACCTTCTGTAGGTGCTCAAGTATTCCTGTGTAAATATTCTGGGGAGTCAGGAGCAATCATGAGTACAGTGATCACCTGAAATAAAAGAGGGAAAGAGGAATAAATAAACAAACAAGCAAACAAATAATAAAGGCATGAACGTGCAGAGGAAAAAGGATAGACTTGAGATGAGAGGTCTTTAAGTCCTTTATTTAAGAGTTTTACAATTATGGGCGAGTAAATTTCTGAATTTTTACATCTGTAAAATGGGGATTAAAACTACTTAAATTCCAAAAATGTCATAGAAATTATGTATTCACCTTAGCTTTGATGTTCTTTGAAAATTGTAGAACCATAAAAATATCAAATGGTATTAGAGTATAACAACAACAACAACAAAACTCCAGAAAATATATTGTGCAACCATGCTTTGTTTAAAACCATCTCGGGACCAGTAGTGGCTTAAATAACGCAGCCCCACTAGAAAATAGAAGAAATTATCTTAATATGCTTTAAAAAATATATATGTCCCGTATATGAATAACAGTATCTCTAGGGTCCCCTAGGTTCTGGTTAAATTGTTACACATAGGTACTGGGAGATAATATAGCAGAGATTTGAGTCCATTAGACTTAGGATCTATTGCAGCTTTGCCACTTGTCAAATTTGTACCAATGAAAATATGATATTATCATAAACTTCTTAAGATTGTTGTGAGTATTCAATGGGAATAAAATTGTGTATGATTCCTAATTCATGCCTAGCACATAGTAGGCACTTGAAAATGTTATTATCAAAGAAGCAAAGAAAAACAGACTTAGAGTAAATATGTTGGTTCACCTCACTCACCTTCAACAGAAACCTCACTCTCAGTCGGTGGGAGAAGTGACTCATTCAACTCCCTGGACTTGGAGGTCACATTCAGACAGCCAGCTCTGTAATGAGAGCACCAGCATGAAACCCATCACCCTGCCATCAAAGCACTGGACCAACATACGAGCGATTTTAATTACTTGGAGGACAGATGTCTTGCCAGTGGTCATGGGTACGTGTTCCCCGGTAGTGTCTCCCCATAAAGTCGATGGTAGCATAAATTCGCAAACTCCTCAACACTCTTCCAGGCAAAGGAAAGTCAGTTTTAATGGAATTCCTTTCCAGATGAATATAGCAATAATTTGTGAGCCTGGGCCTCCCATTGTTCAGGTTGTTGCTGCTGTTTTCAGCGCCTAAAGAATCACTGTGCAACACACCTCATTGCATGTGAATTTATGCAAATTGACAATTAAACAAGGGGGTTATTTTAGTCAAATCAATCAGATATTGTATCTATTTGAAACGATAATACAAGCATAACTGATGGTGCATAATTAATGATTATCCAAGGCTGTTAATAATGAAATGATGAGAAGGTATGAGAGGAGGGAGGCGCCAAGGAACTTGGGCTCTAAAGAAACTAAAGAAGACTTTTGCTTCATTTCCTCAAACTACTGGAACCGTTTCTTGCATTTATAACCATATCCACATCTTGTGAGCCTGAACACTTGCACATTGTTCTCTAAAAACATTCTTGAGGTAGTGAAATGAATAAATATGATGGTGTTACAGAATCCTGACTGGTTGGAATCCTGGATCTTTCTGTGTTTGAATCCTGGTTCTAACAGTAGCCAGCTACCTAACCTTGGGAATACAATTAATCTCTCTTAGTTTTACATCCCTAATTTGTAAAATGATTTTTATGTTATAGAGCCATGTATATATACTTGTGGTGAGGATTAAATCAAATATTAAATGTAAAGGTCTTAGGTGTCTTCCAGAAACTTTAAACATACTAAATAAATATTTATAATTCTTATTTCTTTTGAAACCTCTTTAGTTCTCATTTTCCCACATAAAAAGTTACTTTATGACAAGAATTTAAACCGTATTGTCTCAGCTTTCCTCTTAATTCTGAGCTGAGAAACCCCTGCTAAAAAATATGGAGTCACAACACCAAGGGCACAATTTATGAAATAAATAATTGATAAGCTGGACTTCATTAAAATGAAAAGATTCTGCTCTGAGAAAGACAACGTCAAGAGAATGAGAAGACAAGCCACAGACAGGCAAAAAAACATTTGTACATATATATCTGATAAAGAGCTGTTTTTCCAAAATATACAAAGAACCCTTAAAGCTCACCAATAAAAAAAACTAACAGCCTCATTAAAAAATAGACAAAGACCTGAATGGACACCTCCCAAAGAAGACATAGCTTTGGTAAATAGGCATATGAAAAGATGCTCAATATCATATGCCATTAGAGAATTGCAAATTAAAAAACAATGAGAAACCCCGATGTATCTACTGGAGTGGGCAAAATGCAAAACACTGAGAAAAACAAATACTGCTGAGGATATGGAGCAATAGAAATTCTCATTTATTGCTGGTTCCCGCCAAAATGCAAAATGGTACAGCCACTTTGGAACACAACTTGTTAGTTTTTTATGAAACTAAACATACTCTTATCATATAATCCAGCAATAGCAGTCCTTGGTATTTCATGAAATGAACTAAAGATTATGTCCACACAAAAACCTGCACCTGTATGTTTTATAGCAACCTTATTCATAGTTACCAAAACTTGGATGCAATTAGATGTTCTTCATCTAAAAAAAATGGATGAATACACTGTGGTGAATCCATAAGATGAAATGTTATTCAGATTTATCAATAAAAGAAATAAGCGATCTGGCCTGAAAAAGACATGGAGGAATTTTAAATGCATATTACTAAGTGAAAGAAGCCAATCTGAAAGGTTACATACTGTATGATTCCAACTATATGACCTTCTGGAAAAGGCAAAACTATAGAAACAGTAAAAAGATCACTGATTGCCAGGGGTTAAGGGGAAGGGAGGGATGAATAGGTGGAACACAGGATTTTTAGGACAGTGAAAATACTCTGTATGATTTTATGATGGGGAATACATTTCATTATACATTTGTCCAAACCCATAAAGTACACAAGAGCATAGAGTGAAACCTAATGTAAACTATGGATTTTGTATGATAATGATGTTTCATTGTAGGTTCATCAATTGTACCAAATGTACCACTCTAGTGCAGGATGTTGATAATGGGGATTGTGCATGTGTAAAGGTGGAACACTTCATATCTTCCACTCAATATGTCTGTGAACCTCAAGCTGTGCTAAAAGAAAAAAAGTTTATTAAAAAAACATGGAATCTCAGTCTCTGTAATGCCCATGCTTGTGGTAACATCTCATATCTCATTTAATGTCATTCTTCTTGCCCCCAGAGCTATCCGAATTCAATTTATTTAATAGCTATAGGCCTATTCAGATGTCTGTTTCTTCTTGTGTGAGTTTTGACATCTTGGATCTTTCAAGGAGTTGGTCCATTTCACCTAGGTTATCAAATTCATGGGCATAGAGTTGTTTATAATATTCCTTTATCATCATTTTAGTGTCCATGGGATCTGTGATGATGTCCCCTCTTTCATTTCGGGTATAAGTAATTTGTGCCCTCTTTCTTTTTGTCTTAGATAGACTGGCTAGAGATGTGTCAATTTGACCTCTCCAAAGAAACAGCTTTTGGTGGTGTTGATTTTCTCTACTGATTTGCTGTGCTCAATTTAATTGCTTTCTGCTCTAATTCTTATTATTTATTTTCTTCTCTTACTTTGGATATAATTTGCTCTTCTTTTTCTACTTTACTAAGATGATTGATTTTAGTTCTTTTTTCTTTTCTTATGTATGCGTTCAACAGCATAAATTTCCCACTAAGTACTGTCTTTGCTGCATCATACAAATTTTGATAAGATGTGTTTTTATTTTCATTTACTTGAAAATAATTTAAATTTCTCTTGATATTTCTTCTTTGACCCATGAGTTATGTATACACATATCATTTAATCTCCATGTATTTTGGGAGTTTCCAGTTTTTCCAGTTAATTCTTTGTTATTTGTTTCTAGTTAAATTCCATTGTGATCTGAGAGCAGACATTATTTGATTTCTATTCTTTTAAATTTGTTAAGGTGTGTTTTAGGCCCAGATTGTGGTCTATCTTGGTAAATATCTCATGTGAGCTTGAAAATAATGTTTATTCTTCTACTGTTGGATGACATTGTCTATAGATATCCATTATATCCAGTTGATTGACGTTGTTGCTGAATTTGACTATGCCTTTACTGATTCCGGGCTTTCTGGATCTGTCCATTTCTGATAGAGAGGTGTTGAAATCTCCAACCGTGAGAGTGAATTCATCTGTTTCTCCCTGTGATTCTATCAGTTTTTGCCTCATGTGGTTTGATGCTCTATTGCCAGGCACATACACGTTAAGGACTGTTATGTGTTCCTGGAAAAGTGATCCCTTCATCATTATGTAAAGCCCTTCTTTATTCCTAATAAATCTTCTTAATGTCTTCTCTGCCTAAAATTAATAAAGTTTCTCCTGTTTTATTTGCTTAGTATTATCATGGTATATTTTTCAACATCCATTTGGTTTCTAGGTATCTTTATATTTAAAGTGAGTTCCTTGCAGACAACATATAATTACATAGTATTTTTTAATTTATTCTGACGAACTGTTTTTTCATTAGATCATTGACAGTCAAAGTGATTATTAATATAGTTAGATATCTACCATATTTGTTACTGTTTTCTATTTGTTGCCCTTGTTCTTTGTTCCTATTTTTGTCTTCCTCTCTTTTCCGCATTTTTTGGTTTTAACTGATCATTTTATATGATTCCATTTTCTCTCCTTGCTTAGCATATCAGTTATACTTTCCTTTTAATTTTTTTAGTGGTTGCTCCCATTACTTCATATCCTATTAAGTTTCATGTTTTTCTGTAATCTTCTGCACATTGCAATCCTGAGTGAATTATTCTTTCTCTAACACCATTGTACTACTTATAACACTACAAGATGTTTTGAGGTAACTGAAATACAAATATAGACACCAAAAAGGCATTGTTTAATTATTGCTCAAGTAAAAATTCCATTCTTACACATGCATAACTTTCTTCCCCATGGTAATGTTAAAGCCATTTGTTGAAATTTAATACATACTATATTAATTGTGTCAGTGATGCATATCACAACCATGCTGAAACTCAGCAGGATTCAACAATGTTTTTAATAACCTCATGAGTCTGAGAGCAAGAGATTTATAATGACCTTGATTGGGTGTTGCTTTCAATCTCTGCCCAGTTCAGTTCCATGCCTGGGTTGGCTAGCTGTCAATTGATTTAGACTGTCCTTCCTTGGGTGACTGTGCTATTGGCATTTCAGCTCTTCTACACGTATCTCCAACCTCCTACATGTAACCTCAGGCATGTTTTAATAGAAATGGTAGAAACACAAATGCACAAGCAAATTATATAAAGGTGTTTTTAAGCCTCTTCATCACTTCAAGTCTACTCATATCCACTGGTCATGAGTCACAAAACCAAGTTCAGATTCAAGAGGTGAGGTAGATCTTGTCCATAATGGTTTGACACTGGAAAGTTATACGACAAAGGATATGGATTAAAGCAGGGCAAAAAAATTAGAGCCAAATACTTCAATTTTCCATATTCACTATCCTTTTTATTGGGTTGGCCAAAAAGTTCATTTGGGATTTTCTGTAAAATGTTAATGGAAAAACCCAAACGAACTTTTTGGCCAAGCCAATATTTTTAATCAGATTATGATGTATAGAGCACAAATGTTTTAAAAATACCAGTTAGTATTTTGCTTGAATTTTGCACAGAAAAATGACACCAAGACAATGACTGCAAAGCAAAAATGCATTTCCTACTTCTGATTTTTCTGTTTCAAAAGACAGTTACTCAGAGGAACAAAAAAGTGTTCTAGAAATCTCAGTTTGGGTGCATCTTTTGTGTGTCTAAGAACAAGCACATTCAATAGTCAAGGCAAATCTCTAACTGCCCCACTCAGTTATGTAGGACATATTAAGTTTCTGTAACATGTCACATGGTGCTATCTCTTGACTTGTATGTATATAAGTGTTTCAGTTGCAGTGCTGTGTAACTAACCGCCACAAATCTGAGTAGTCTGAAACAATGACAATTATTTTGCTCACTAATCTATAATTTGGGCAAAACTCTGTGGAGATCGCTCATTTCTGTCCCACATGGCATGAGCCAGCTCAACTAGAAGGCTGAGGCTGGTTTGTTCACTTATATTTCCAGTGGTTGACACTAAGAAGACTCAAATGATTAGGTACTGAAATTTGAGGGGCTACTTGGACATCTCTTTCTAATGCCATGTGGCTTCTTTAATATGGAAACTTCATGATAGATGTACACCTATATGCCAGCTCACGGATCTCAAGGTCAGATCCCAAAAGAGAAGGAGAACCAGCTAGACGATGCATCACTTTTTGTTAACCATGGACTCCATGAAGTGTCACTTCTACCACACGATGCATGTCACCATATATGATTCCTTTTTGAGGGGACAACATTCAGAATTCACCTTTTGATGGGAAGAGTATCAAAGTTCTGAAAGACTATGTAACACCAGATATGTTGCTGTGGCCATTTTTGTAAAGTGCAATTAACCAGAAATGCTCTAAGACAAGAACCCTGTCACAGTGCCCACCCATATGGCTAGAGCAAGTTGTTCCCTCCCAGCACCATTCCATGGACTCTAGCATTCCAACTGATGTTTTGTACATTTTATACCCTATAAAACAGTCACTGTGTGTTTCATTTCTTGAGGACCCTGTTCTCTTACAGGACAAAAGTCCCAGTAAGGGCTAATCAGATAAACACAGTCACTGAACATGTACAATATTTTTAAAATACATTAAGTTGTTGATATGTAGAAAAGAAAATGTATTATTCCAGATTATATGGTGATGGATTTGAACTATCCTACTGAAGAAAATTGATTATCAGTTTCCTAAAACAAATCTGAAGTTAACTTATTTATTGCTTATAATTTCTCCCTAAAACTGTCCCCCCCCACCAGAAGGTATGATCCAAGAGAACAGGAACCTGTACGTTCTGTTTTTACCAGTGTATTCCCAGTACACAGAACAGTTGAATGAATTACTGAATTAAAAGTAAAATCAATTATGACTACAAACAAATAAGGGAGTTATTAGAGAAGGCCAGACTTTACACACAATGGATAACAAGAAAATCTGTTTTGCCAACAATTTGACAAAACTTGGATTAGAGGTCCCGCTATGGAGCAAATTTCTTTCTCTCTGCAGGCAAGACAACTGAGGTCATTTTATTTGGACTCTTCATGAGTTAAGACACATACTATACTAAAAAATGAATGGATCCTTTCAATTATATTCCTCGGGTCTGAAAAAATACTATAGAAACTTCTAGGGTGCTTATAAAAACATATTTAACTAGGCAGGAATCCAAAGACTCTTCACTGTCTCTGAAAGCTCTTAAAAGCTTAGATAAGCCATTTCTATTTCTATAAGAAGTTTTACCAGTTCTATTTATGACTTGGACCAAGGATTATGTGGCAACAGAGTACACTTAAAGTGAAGGCTCTAAACATCTGTCTCTGAGAGATTGTTTCAAGTGAACTATGGATGTGAAATTTAAACTGAAGTATCATAGGAATACCACTCCTTTTTATTTAATTGGAGATGATTATTAACATTCTAATGCAAATCTTTGTCACTTAAGATTAAGATTTTGAATTCTATAAGGAAACTAGTTACATTGATGTGAATAAGCTTTTTACTCCTCTCATTTAGCATGAGACGGGGAAAAGAGTAAAAATGTCAGAGGAAGACACACCTAGATTTATATCACAGTTCCAACAACTACTACTTGAGTGTCTTTGGATAAAGTACCTAATCCTCATGAACCTCAATTGTTTTTCCCATTTTTTGGTTGCACCTATAAAACTTAGCACACAATTTGGCTTTTAAAATTAAATGAAATAGCATATTTAAGCATAAAACTGTGCCCAGTTAATAAATAGCAGCTGATCTCCAAATTCCTACTTATCGTAGATGCTTAATATTAAATAAATTACACACTTTTCCTAATAAAGGAATGAGAAGTGGGTAAGCGATCATAAACTACTGAAGTACCAATCACTGGGGGCTTGAGAAAGTTGTACATAGTGAGACCAGTTTCTCCTGAACAAAACCGCTGAGGAGTACTGGATTTTAGAGGAATTCGTGGAATAAAGAAATATTAATTCAGCTCATACAGCATGACAGGAACTATGGCAAGCAAGATAATATGCCCCAGAGCAGAACTCCTCAGAATCCATCATCACATTTTAATAAATATCTCAACAGTCTCTTCAGCAACAATGTGAGTTTTTATAACGTGAATCAGCTCACATGCACTTGATAAATAAGATACTGATGTCAGCATAATGGAGAAGTTATATTAGTTTAAAAGGGATTCTTCCTTGCCAGTTAATTCTGCAGTGATATCAGCCAAGCACAGCAAGTAGTTGAGGAAATTGTCCTGTACATCAGTCTTGTCCACTGTCCTCCCAGGGCTCAGATTGACCACCTGTTCTGTTCTGGGAGACGTTTTCCTGATTTGTATATATTGTAACCTTGTCCTCATGACACAGTCATCCCAGAGATTTTTTAAATAAGTTTTCTTAAACTACTTACCTCTTTTCTTTTTAAGGTAAAGCCCTATATTTTCCAGAGCAGGTTTTTTTGTTTGTTTCTGCAGGATTTAACATGTTTTCTTTAAGCTGCTATTTTTATTTGGATTATAGCTGTGTTTTATTAGCATTCTGTTTACAATAGGTTTTGGAGTGATCTGCATCAGTCCTATTTTTCCCATGAGCCCCATTTTTCATGCACAATTTTTCAGAATATAAGA
Source organism: Balaenoptera physalus (assembly GCF_965194825.1). Lineage (NCBI taxonomy): Eukaryota > Metazoa > Chordata > Mammalia > Artiodactyla > Balaenopteridae > Balaenoptera > Balaenoptera physalus. Next base: position 96,134,209 of record NC_138884.1, read on the forward strand.
TTTTTAAGAATGCTATGTCTCTATATAGAAGAAATTTAGTTATTACCTCCCATAAAAGCCAGAAAAATGGAAGTTACACTTGATATTTTACTTATCAGTCTTTCTCTAAGAATTGAACCTCAACTTCTAACAACACAGGCAACCATCCTGCAACAGTCAATCACTTCTGCTGGATATTTTCCTCCTGGATGCCTGGGTTCAGGGCATCTCCTAGGCAGTCCCCAACGCCCTCTGCTTTATATCACAATACTGCTTACATTCTAATATTATTTCCCATTGGTTTCTCAAGTGCATAGATTCTCTCTATAACAGTTGTAACAGTTTATTACTACTACCTTGTACAGCCTACATCACAGTGCCTGGCACACAGTAGGGGTTCAAAAAAGTGGTTCCAGAATGGCGGAATTCATAGACGTGCCCACTGTGCACACATCAGCAAGGACACAGAAGCTTTATCAAAAGTGTCCACACTCACTACTATATATAAAATAGGTAGCTAATAACGACCTACTGTATAGTACAGGGAACTCTACTCAATACTCTGTAATGGCCTATATGGGAAAAGAATCTAAAAAAGAGTGGATATGTGTATATGTATAACTGATTCACTTTGCTGTACACCTGAAACTAACACAATATTGTAAATCAACTATACTCCAATAAAAAAAAAGTGTCCACACTCACAGTTAGTATAATCACATCATCATGATCATTACCATTAAAACTCAATTGCATATGATATTTTTTAGCTTTTGTAAGTTATTGAATTCCCACCATTTCCAGTATCCAGCTCCATTTTACAGCAATCAGTCTTAAGGTAAGTTTCTATCACCAATTTTCAGGTAGGTGGTTAAATGTGAGGACCAGAGGGTCAAAGCAGTTTGTCTACAGTTATACATACACTTAATAGCACTGATGCCCTCAGAACTCGTGTCCTACTTCTCGGGCCAAATCTTCCAGGATCACTTCAATTATTCCCAGGGATTCCTGCTCAGTAAGACTTATGAAACGATTATTTAGGACACAAGATTTTGATTCCTGACACATTATCCTTTCTGTTCCCATGGGCTAAATAGACCAGGAATTAACATATTTTGTATGGATTAAAGCTTCCATTTAATATCTCTGTGGAGAAGGTCTTAGAGCATTGTGTTCTCTTCCATGCATGCTGATTTGAGGAAAGCAGGAGAGAGAATGCTTATTTGTTGACATTTTGGTTTTGGTAAATAAAGTGACCTTTATCTTCAGTCACACACTTGAATTTAAGTAAAGATAAATGAAAGCCTGGCTAAAAGCCAAGTATATTTTGAATGAAGTATGCCTTGTTCTCAGAGGAAAATGCTCATTACTTCTTCCTTCAGGCCTACTTTCCTTTAAAATATCCAGATAATCACGAAAGATAGATTAGATAAACAATTCCTGACCCAACAGTTTCATTTTTCTTTTCAAAAGCATTGATAATAGAATTCTTTCAAAAAAGCAAGTTCCTTGAGCAGATGTAAAACATCAAAGGCTCTGGCCCAGCATCTTTGTGCATTTCTTCAATGGAGATGCACGCAGTGGTCCAGGCACTGTGCTAAGTGGTGGGTCTTCACAGAAGGCAAAAGCCACAGTAATAATTTAGGCTTTTTAAAAGAAGCAAGACATAGTCCATTATTTTTATATCTATTTTAAGAGGACCATCACTGACAGGTAATATTAAACCTACAGGCATAGATTCAGCTTTTATCTAGATAAACATGAGCTGTGCATTTGCTCGATGTCAGAGAAGTTTTGGTAAGGAACCAAGTACTGATTATCTTTCAGAACAAGCCAATGGACTTTTCAAATGAGCTCAGATGTCTATCTTTTCTAACACCAACCTGCACATACGTATCTATAATAGGTTATGCTCTCATTCTAATTTTTAGGGGAGAAAGATTTGTATTTTATCTGCTCCAGAGATAGTTCATAGAGTTACAAGCATCCTTGCTCAAGTCTTGCTTTTACCTCTGTTTTGCTTCCTGTACCCTGTTCCAGACCCTCTCCAGGAACTTGGATCTTCCTTTGATGAAATATGGCTGTGATTACTGTCCTTAGCAGAGAGGTGACACAAAAAGGCCTCACATACTTATGTCTCATTCTCAAAATTTTCTACTATTCCATTAATACATGACTAGTGTGCCTGAGTGGCAGAAAGAGAGAGAGAGAGAGAGAGAGAGAGAGAGAGAAACCCCTTCTTTAATTTTTGATATTGCCAATCCCTCCCCTCTTTGGAGCATCTCAACATCTACACATAGAACTTGGTATCCCTCTAGGATCCCCACCACTCCCTTCACCCAGACAATGGCACATAATAATCCACAGAGTACACTGTTTGGTCTCTGAGGGATTATTCTGAACACCCCATAGGGCTTTATCAGAGTAGTCCAGGAGTGGGTCTGTGATGTTTAATTTTATGTGTCAGCTTGACTGGGCCACAGAGCACCAGATATTTGGCCAAACATTATTCTGGGTCTGTGAGGGTGTCTGTAGAGGAAATTAACATTTAAATTTGTAGACTGAGTAAAGCAGATTGCCCTCCCAGTGTGGGCAGGCTTCATCTAATCCACTGAAGGCCCGAATAGAACCAAAAAGCAAAGTAAGAGAAATCACTTTCTCTGCCTGACTCTCTTCAAGCTGGGACAGTGGCCGTGTATTATCTTTGGACTTGGATTGGACCTTAAACCATTGGCTTCTCCGTCTTCTCAAGTCTTTGGACTCAAACCAGAAGTACAGATTTAGGGACTTCTTAGCCTCCATAATCATATGAGCCAATTCCTTATAATAAATTTCTCCCTCGCTCTCCTCTCTCTCTTCTCTTTCTGTCTCTATCTCTCTGTCTACCTGTCTCTCTCTGTCTTTCTCTCTTTCAGAGAGATAGAGGGATAGAGATGATAGAGATAGAGACAGAGATAGAGATATTCATAGCCTATCTGTTCTGTTTCTCTGCAGAATACTAACACAGGGTCCAATCCCACTAGAAGTACTGCAGCCAGTGTGAGGTGAAAGTGTGTGCCTTTTAAAAAAATTTCTTCTGGCAACTTTTAATTATTGGGCAAAGCACACACACTTGCACTTACGTATATACTACAAATACCTTGTGAAACCATATAAAGAAGAGAACTATTTTTTCAAAGATCATGTAATCCACAGACATTCCTACGGGCCACAAATAGAGTATATCTTTCACATTACCCGACAGAGTAGTTTTAGTTCCATTCTTTATCCTTCTCCTTTTCCATATTCATTTTCAGCCTGTGCGCTGGAAATTTTAATTTTAGTCTTTATTTGTAATACTTTTTTCAAAAACTTGGAGCCATCAACACTCCCCACCCCCAATATAAGCAGTCACTTCTTCATTCTACACCAGCTGGGCAGAAGCTTTGCAATTTGAACCTTTTCCCCTTAGAGATAGAAATTGAATTATTTGACAGTTGTGTTTTTCCTCCCAAAAAACTCCATATGTGAAAGGGAAACAACATAATAAGAGTTTATTTTGCCCATTCCAGAGAAAACCTTCATGGGTCCCAGAATCTCAGAGCTTCATGACAGACTGTCCTTACACTCAGGCCTGTGCATACCCCTGCTGGCTGGATGCTACTTACTGTCACAAATTCTATGACTGTATCATTATGACAATATAAGCACACTGAGGACAGGGATTTGATCTGTTTTTTTCTTTATCTTATGCCCAGCTCTTAACACAGGGCCTACACATAATTTTTACTCCCTATGTAAGCTCAAATGAATTGCAATAATTCATACATTCAAGATATTTCCTAAGGGCACATTAGTGCCAGGAACTGTGAGAAAAAAGTGAGTAGAATGTGCAGGAAAGAATACTGAGATGAATAAAGTAGTCTTAAAGTCCAGTCACAGACATAGAACTAAAATGCCAAGTGTTGGTTAAAGAAAAAGAAATAGTGTCTAGGAACTTCTATGGCCCAGCATCATTTTCTGTTTTGCAGCTCATATTTGAAAGACAGATTGCATTTTTTTTCTCAGCTCATCTTCCTTTTTCTTTTTTTTAACATCTTTATTGGAGTATAATTACTTTACAATGGTGTGTTAGTTTCTGCTTTATAACAAAGTGAATCAGCTATACATATCTCATCTTCCTTTTATGTGCTATTAAACAATGAGGCAGCACATTTTATCCTATTTTCATCAAAAATTTTAGTTCTAAAGTTTTCAATGAATAGAAGCATTAGAATTGAATTATAAGAAGAACAGATGTACCACAGTAGTACTACAGTAATTTCAGAGTGATTTTTTTTTAAAAGATAGATTATTAAATTTAACCACGTTGTGTCATGTGGTTATTAGTCTACTTGGTATTCATCTTCAAATACCATTTTTTTTAATGAAAGAAATGCCAATTCAGCCATTTGGGGATATTTATTATAAGGATGGTTTATGGGAAAACAAACTACCTGTTGTTAAAGGATTTTAAATCTATTAAAGTGGATGACAGAAAGAGAGACAGAGTGAATATCGGCAAAAATTATACATTGTTTCCTGGAGAGTAACTAAGAAAATTGGAGTCATTAGAATTTAAAGATTATTTCCAATAAATATTAGTGGGTTCAAAAGAGTTGAATGGGAAATTTAAGAGAGGTAAAGACACAAAGATTAACTCCCATGTGAAAGTAAACTTTAAATTTTGTAATATCTTGTTTGCAAATTCAGTCTGGTGTTTTCTTGTCAAAGAATATAAAAGTAATAAAAATAATTAATAGTTGCTTAGCATTTGTACTATGTCAAGTTCTGTGCTGATTATAAATGATCAAATTCAAACTTCAAAACAAACGTATGAGGTGTTTACTTCTTATGCCTATTTAATGAATGGGCTATAGTGGCAAGTTCATACTGGTTAGGTAACAGTACAAGGCCAGGAAGAGTCAGAACTTAGGTTTAAAACTGTTCAGTCAACTTTCTTATTCATCAGGTTAAATTGCCTCTCACAGTGGAAAAGAGGGAGAAAAAAGGAGGAAGGAGTAGAATGAAAGATGGTAGGTAAATGCATGGCTCTGAGGGACATTTTTTGTCCTCGATTCTGTCAGTTCAGGCAGCAATTTGTATTTAAAGCATCAATCTCTTGCTCACTAATTTTGGACCTTACAACGACTCTCATTCTGGTCCCTCTTCTTGGTTCTGAGCCCTGGTATTTCATAAATATCTCAAGCATGCTCCACTGTCACACAGCAATGCCAGCATACTCTTACCTTCTTACCCCAATTCCCAGAACCTCAGCCCAGGACATTGTTCCAGGCCTTCCTAGGTGCCTAGAATGAGCATTCAAGGGCATTTTAATCACTGGACAGTCCACTGCAAGTATCTCTAGAAAGTTCATCAAATGGCCTCATGCCTTAAGTCTCCATGTTGCCTTCCATGCACTAACAAGCAGACAAACAAAACAAAACCAAAAATTTACATACAAAAGATAGTTCTCAGTGAATCAGAAGAGTTGCCTAGTTTTATTATTGTTTTTAGTTAAGTATTCCAGCTGTGACTGTAGAGTGGCCAGCCTTTTTTTAATCAATCAAAAACCTTTTTTGGCTCACTTTGCAGAAAGAAACAGATTTGCCACTGCTGTTTCATTTTGCTTTTCATTTGTGCTATTGTCCATCAATCCTTTTCAGACTCCTAAAAGTAAGCAAAATATAGCTTTGCCAACCCTGTGGAGTATCAGATATGGGATTACATTTATCTGCTGTTTTAGATTGCCCTAGTCCAGCACCTTTATGTAAGTATTTCCCTTGATTATTGAATCATATTTCCAAGATTCAACTCTTAACAGAGAATATCAAAGAAGAATTTCTTTAAAAAGGAGAAACACATTGGCTTTTGAAAGAGAAAATATTATTATGTTTCTCTGTACTTCCCTAATGTTTATTTTCAAAGAAATAGTGTACTGCAATCAAGAGTTAATAGAGGAAAACATAGGCAGAACACTCTATGACATAAATCACAGCAAGATCCTTTTTGACCCACCTCCTAGAGAAATGGAAATGAAAACACAAATAAACAAATGGGACCTAATGAAACTTAAAAGCTTTTGCACAGCAAAGGAAACCATAAACAAGACCAAAAGACAACCCTCAGAATGGGAGAAAATATTTGCAAATGAAGCAACTGACAAAGGATTAATCTCCAAGATTTACAAGCAGCTCATGCAGCTCAATAACAAAAAAAACGAACAACCCAAACCAAAAATGGGCAGAAGACCTAAATAGACATTTCTCCAAAGAAGATATACAGATGGCCAACAGACACATGAAAGAATGCTCAACATCATTAATCATTAGAGAAATGCAAATCAAAACTACAGTGAGGTATCATCTCACACCAGTCAGAATGGCCATCATCAAAAAATCTACAAACAATAAATGCTGGAGAGGGTGTGGAGAAAAGGGAACCCTCTTGCACTGTTGGTGGGAATGTAAATTGATACAGCCACTATGGAGAACAGTATGGAGGTTCCTTAAAAAACTACAAATAGAACTACCACACGACCCAGCAATCCCACTACTGGGCATATACCCTGAGAAAACCATAATTCAAAAAGAGTCATGTACCAAAATGTTAATTGTAGCTCTATTTACAATAGCCAGGACATGGAAGCAACCTAAGTGTCCATCATCGGATGAATGGATAAAGAAGATGTGGCACATATATACAATGGAATATTACTCAGCCATAAAAAGAAATGAAATGGAGGTATTTGTAATGAGGTGGATGGAGTTAGAGTCTGTCATACAGAGTGAAGTAAGTCAGAAAGAAAAAAACAAATACAGTATGCTAACACATATATATGGAATCTAAGGAAAAAAAAAAAAAAGGTCATGAAGAACCTAGTGGCAAGATGGGCATAAAGACACAGACCTACTAAAGAATGGACTTGAGGCTATGGGGAGGGGGAGGGGTGAGATGTGACAGGGTGAGAGAGTGTCATGGACATATATACACTACCAAATGTAAAATAGATAGCTAGTGGGAAGCAGCCGCATAGCACAGGGAGATCAGCTCGGTTCTTTGTGACCGCCTGGGGGGGTGGGATGGGGAGGGAGGGAGGGAGGGAGATGCGGGAGGGAGGATATATGGATGGGAACGTGTGTATATGTGTAGCTGATTCACTTTGTTATAAAGCAGAAACTAACACACCATTGTGAAGCAATTATACTTCAATAAAGATGTTTTAAAAAAAAAAAAGAGTTAATAGACAATGTTCAGAAACCAAGTGTATCATTTTTATAAACAAATATCCATCTGAAGGAATAGTTTGATAAATGGAGTTTCAGATCTCTGATGATATAGAGTTGGGTGTTCTGCTGCAAAAGAATAAACTCAATAATACCAGGTGACTGTAAGTATGGAGTAGAGTCATAATTCGATCTGGACCTCTGGGTCACGGTACAACTTTCCTGGGTCTTAGTCATTTTTGTGTTTGTGGGTCGTTTCTTCAACTAAACAATAAAATTGCATTTTATGATTGTTTTCATATAAAGGTGAATGTAATCCAGGCTGGTTATGTTAATTTATTTTTCTGATTTTACAATAAATTAAAGCATTCTTGTGTACCTTTAAACTTATCATGGGTCCTAAGATGCTATGGCATCTTACCTACTGAACCTAATGGGTAAGTTGGCACTCCTGGCTTGGTTCAGGGTCAAGGTAGGAAGCTACACACATAGTATGGTTTAGATGTCATTTTGAGATTCTGACTTTCCAAACAGCCCAGCTTATTTTAGCACAGCTCTCACTTGATAGTTGGTCTAAGATATTTACTTTTTACGTTGCTCATTTGAATAGAGATCTGTGGACAGTATGAAGGTATGATTCAACCTGAGGCAATAGGAGTTTTCAAGATGCATTTTCTTGTTAGTTCGGTGGAGCTCTCAAATTTAGTTTTTTCAAATGATTTAATCAGGACCTTTGAAGGAATAGGGTTCAGACATTACAGGTTGGCATGGGAGTGATTGTGCAGAGGCTCTGGAAAACTGGGAAAGTGGTATCTAGAGTATGCTCCTGTCCATTTCCAAAACCTGCTGTATCTACAGTCTTTCTCAACTCAGTTAATATCAATCCTGTCCTTCCAGATGTTCAGTCAAAACCTTGGAGACATCCTTGACTCTTTTCTTTTTCTCATACGCCACATCAATCAGTTAAGAAATCACATCGTCTCTACTTCAATAAAGACTCAGAACACTTCCCTCTAATCCCATTGCTATCACTTTCTGGATTATTGCAATAGTCTCCTAATTGGTCTCCCAGTTTGTATCCTTTCTCCTCTCCTGGCCCTTCTCAACACAGAGGCCAAATGTTTCATACTCTTTGATGCCAACCTTTTTGGCCAAAAGTAACAGCCCAAGTCTTTACAATGCCTTACACAGCTGGACACAGTCTGGTCCCTCTTTTCTTCCTAATGTCCCCTCTTATTTCTCTCCTCCATGATCACTACATGCTAGAACTATAAGGCTTCTGGAATCCTCTTTCTGTCTCAGGCCTTGGCATTGAATGTTCCCTCAGATTCCCTTGTTGGTCCATCTCTTCCCTCCTTCAAAGCATGCCTATGTCACTTTCTCAGTGAGACTGATAGCATCCACCATTTTTAACCTCTGCCCTAGACTCCTTAATTCTCTTCCCAGATCTATTTTGCCACAGCATTATAACCTCTTAACATAACATATTTTATTATCTATTATTTATTGGTTACTATTTGTCTCCCCCAAAACAGAGATTACTGTCTGATTTTATCGCTGATGTATTCTTAGAACCTAGGACCATTCCTGACACATAACAGACATTCAATATGTATTTATTAAGTGATTGGAATAAATGAATGTGGGGACACCAGATTGATGGGTACATAGTCAGTTGGACCTTGTGCATTGTCTCCTAAAGGAAGAGGGTGTTTGGTCAGTTTTAATGTATTACCTGGGAATGGTGCTGGAAACTAGTCTTATAAAAATGATCTTTTTCTTTATACAGCTTGCTCAGGTAGAGCATATATACAAGTTTGATTGGGTATAGCCTTTTTTATTCTTCTAATGATTATCTGTAATCCTAATTCAGAATACAAAGGTCCCTGTGAGTCCCTGAAACAAAGATTATTCCAACAATTTCAATGATTTGCAATGATGGACATTGCTGTACTTAGCATTGCCCAAATTGAAAACAGACCAAGATAGAAGGGAAGATGGGGCGTCTGGCCAGAGGGTCACTGATGCCAGGGGAGAGAGTTGTTTTGGTTATTGCTTTCCCTCTCTTATGGATGCACCTGGAAACATTATATCATTATGCTATCCTAGCTGAAACTAAAATCTATGGAAGCATGACTATGTCCTGGATAACAGTATTTGGGAACATAGAGCTCCAAATTTTAAAAGACTGCTTCAAAATGTTAAAAATGCTTTAACCATTTTAGTAGCTATTTTAACAGTTTAATACTAAACTGTTTTTAAGAATACTTTGGGAGCATTCATGGGGAGATTTGGGGTTATGCTTCAAGGTACTCTATAAAGAACTTCTGGGATTTTGTGAGGAAGCCAAAATTCCAACAGGATAAACGGATAATAGTGCAGAGGTTACCCTAAAAAAACCAAAGTCGGTATCTTACTTCAGAAAACAAACTTGCAAAGAAGCATTGTAGTAAAATAGAAGAGATTAATTCGTCAGCACAGTCATTCTCTCCTTTATAAAGTGCCAGGGAGGAAGGATGTATATTGATTACTCACTTCTGTGCAGTAGATCGCTTTCTTTTTTTTTTTTTTTTTAATTTTTGAAGTATAGTTGATTTACAATACTGCATTAGTTTCAGGTGCACAGTATCAGGATTCAGTTTGTGTGTGTGTGTGTGTGGATTATATTCCATTATAGGTGGCTACAAGATATTGGATATAGTTCCCTGTGCTATACAATAAATCCTCGTGGCTTAACTATTTTATGTGTAAATTTGTATCTGTTAACTCCATACTCCTAATTTGTCCCTTTCCTCCACCTTTGGTAACCATAATTTTGTTTTCTATGTCTGTGAGTCTGTTTCTGTTTTGTATACAGTACCTTTTCCTTTCTAACATCTGTAATATCTGGGTGAGAACATTTGGATCTTTGCTTTGAGTTCTGGTGGCACGTTCCATTTACTTTTGGTGCGCACATCACTCTGCCTAGCATTAGAGTCAATATTTTACAGGTTTGTCTCACCTGCTGGTAGTACAACCCTTGAAAACAAAGTTAGTCTGCTTCCTAATTTTATAACCTAACTGCTTAACTATAACAAGGCTCCTGTGGTTATATGGTTATATGCTGACGTTAAATGTAAGATTTATAAGGAGCCTGAGATACAGCTTCAGAAATTCAAATCCAGTAAACCCCCACCCCCACCCCATTCTTGGGTTTGCTTTGCACGGTTTCTGTTATCTGATGTAAACCGAGGTCCAAAAATAGTAAATGGAACATTCCAGAAATAAACAACTTATAAGTTTTAATTTGCATGCCATTCTGAGTTCTGTGATGAAGTGTCCCACTGTCCCACTTCTGCCCCACTGGGGTCCCCAACCATCGACATCATCTACTCCTGACATCAAATCATTGACATCATTATGGCTCAATGATCCAGGATCACCCGATGCAGACAGTCCTCCTTCTAATGTGTTATCAGAAGATCAGTATCCATGGGGGGTTGGCTCCAGAACTTCCCATGGCTAACAAAACCCGTGGATGCTCAAGTCTCATATAAAATGGTGTAGTACAGTCAGCCCTTTGTAATTGCGGCTTCTGCATCTGCGCATTCAACCAATCACAGATCAAATCCACAGATGCGGAACTGCCAACTGAAGTAGCCTAATGCTACATCACAATGCCTGCCTGATTCACCTCATTTCACCTCATCATGTAGGCATTTGATCATCTTACACCATCACAAGAAGAAGTGTGAGTACGAAACAATAAGATACTTTGAGAGAGAGAGAGAGACCACAATCACATACCTTTTATTAAAATATATTGTTATAATTGTTCTATTTTATTATGTTATTGTTGTTAATGTCTTACTGTGTCTAATTTATAAATCAGACTTTATTATAGGTATGTATGTATAGAAAAATAAAGTATATATAAGGTTCAGTACTATCCATGTTTTCAGACATCCACTGGGGGTCTTGGATAGTATCCCCCGCTAATAAAGGGAAATGACTGTAACTACTCTTGAAGAGAGGTTAGATTTACTTAAGTGACTTCAGAAGTAGTGTTTGGGAAGATGGGTGGAAAGCCAAAGAAAATTTTAACAAATGTTGAAGATGCTCAAAACTGGAATGAATACTCTTAATAGTATAATAGAGATATTCTAATTTTTACTAAATGAAGCCTTGTCAGAAATAGTAAGAATCCATTAAGGTGTCAAGCATTCTGTTACTTAAAGGTTTCTCCCATATCTGATTTTTTATGACTCTATGATTCTGTAATTCATGTCAATAGAAAGCATGCTTTAAAGTGTTAAGGTAGAATCATCTTAATTTAGAGGTTTGTTTGGAGAAGAAAATGATAAGATTAAAAATCAGGCAAAATATCTCTTGAATCCGTGTCCTTGTACATTTACTAATTTTTGCTGGAACAACTTTACCCAACTCGAGGTCTGACTACAGCCTCTCAATCTTCAGCTTTTTAATCCAAATATCATGTCATCTATGGAAACTTTTGGAATCTCAAGACTGAGTGTGTGTCCTTCCTACATCATCTTGTGGCACCCTATAATTAACATTAGTATCCAACTTAATCACACAGCGTTTAACTGCCCCTTTACTTGCTTGTCCTATCCACTTTGTTTTAAGTTCTTGGAGGTTACCTTATGTGTCTTATTCCTTTCCACTCCCCAGGGCCTAATACCCTGCCTAAATAATAGATGTTTCAGCTGTATGTGGAATGTGGAAAGGACTACATGAACCAGTGAAAAAAATCTCTTTGGTTTGTTGTGAGAACAAAATCCCTTTATGTAGATGAAAACATATTTTGTAAACTCTAGCTTGTGATTTTATTATGGTTGCAAATACTTTTCTTCATGTCCTCTGCACCTAGCATTTTCCCTATATGCAGTTTATGTATAATAAAGATGTCTGAATAAATGAGTGACTAAAATAGAAAGTCCTATAGTTTAAAAAAATAACAAAGTAAGTTATTAGAGCATAAAAACGTCATTGTAATATTGTTCTTTTTGAGCCAAGTTAAGTCACTTTGCAACATGCATTTCTTTACTCAGCTGAAAATATTCACTCTGAAAGTTTTAAAATGGCTTTCCCTTCTATTTGTCTTTTGCTTCTCATGAATTAGGCCAGCACACATCATTTCTACACTACCCAATGCCAACTTTTAAGCCGTTTCCATTATACATTCATTCCAATAGAAATAATGACTTCCATTTACCACAGTGTCAGAGGTCAGTGAAGCCAAATCAGCTGCAGCTGTATTGTTTTATAACAGAAGATAATGTTATCCCCATTGTAGGTACAAGTGTGATTTCCTCAGAGTTCAAATATTCTTGGAGCTAAAATGTGATTTGATGTCTAATGGTCAGCTCATGTTCTGGGGATTAAGTTAATTAAAACAGTTGCCCTACTCTATTATAGTTCCCTGTAGACTAATTATTAAAGTGCCAAGCACCATTACAGACCTACAGCAATTGAAAGTCACAAAGGGAGTTGCTTATATTACGGGAACTCCAGAACTCAGTAGATTATCGTCGGTAGTGAAAGAACATGCACACTGAGAAGTAGATTACCTTCTCCACAGCCACTGAGCTATTATAAAATATACAAAGGAAAAGCCAAATGTACAAGCATTTGGATTCATAGCCTTTAGAATCTGCAATTTCCAAAGCTAGTCAAATATCAGAAAAGCAGCTTGGTAAAGTGCAAAGAGCTCTGTTCAGGGAATCAGGAACGTAACTTTGAGTCCCAGCTCTCCCTCTATCTGTCTGGGTAAGCTCAGATAATTCCCTTCAAATGTCTCATCTCTAACATGAAGGGTATATATGTGACCAGTGATTCCATCTTAACATATTTTTAGTTAGGTCTTTTACCAACCAGCATCTTTGGATAAAAGGTACGAGGGGGTACCATGAAGTGGTGAACGCAGTGCCTAAATCACTAGACCTTCTCCTTTTCAGAAATCTTCAAAGAACTTTGCTTCACAGAATATACTTTAAAAGCTTTGTGTAAAATAGATAGCTAGTGGGAACCTGCTATATAGCTCAGGGAGCTCAGCTTGGTGCTCTGTGGTGACCTAGATGGGTGGGATGGGTGGGGGAGGGAGGTCCAAGAGGGAGGGGATATACATATACATGTAGCTGATTCACTTCATTGTACAGCAGAAACTAACACAACATTGTAAAGCAATTATACTATAATAAAAAAAAAAAAGCTTTTTTATTCTTTACTGGTGCAGAAAAGAGATGCTTGATGTTGTTTTTGCTTTTATTTTTGGTTTTCTGGTGAATCCCACAGAAGTCGTAAGCAAACAGATTTACATTTTTTTTTTTTTTATTATATGCTTTTACATAACATGCGTGTTTTCTTTCCACAATAAGTCAGTAATAATCACAATAATAAATCAAAAGTTTTTATACCTGTATTAACATAATGGAAAGAGCATTGGTTATAAAGTTAGATTGACCTAGATTTTAATTCCAAATTTAATAGCTTTGTGGATTCAGGACAAATTGTTTTTCCTCTTGGAATTTTGGTCCACATTTATGATAGATAGATAGATAGATAGAGATAGAGATATCCCACCTCATAAGTCTATTGCCAGAATTTAGTAGGATACACCCACCCATGCATCATGCAGCGGGCAGTTAAACTTATTTTCCTTCCATCTGTATAGAGCAAAGAGATAATATCCCTTTTACAATATGCTTAATATAATCAGATTTTACTTTATTTCTGAAGGCTGGGCTGTAGTTCAAGATATTTAATAGATGAGTACATGGCATTTCATGTTGTATTCTGATTAAAAAATGCCATTATCACTGGTATTGGAACACAAATTTTGGAGACTGTTGGGACGAGAAAAATCAAGGCAAGGAATTGGATACATCTATAGATAATTATTCTCTCAAGGTTATCTATGAGCTATCACAACCATCAGGTATTTGGCTACCTATATTACATGCAGTTGATTTTCCAGCCTGCAAGCCATTAAAATATAGGACTTAGGTCTTTTCATTTTAGATATGTCAGTACAGAAATATTTGTTTTAAATCAGCTTTTTATATTAACTTTCCATTTATGTAAGTTTAATATCAACTGGTAATATTATTGTTACTTGTCAGCCAGCAAATCCGTTTTGGAATCATCTTGTGTAGTCAATAAATCATCTTGTAAAATCCCTTTTCTCACTAGAGTTAACAGCAATACCTATTAGGAAGCAGCAGTTCTCATTATTACTCCAAAGGGTGCCAGGGCATCAAAGTATATAAACTCTGGCAGACCTCATTCATCAAGGTAAGAAATCTGTTTCCAGCACTAAAACAGGGGCTGAGAAACACCAGAGACCAGTACTTGTGTGAAATAAGTAGAAATACAAAACAGGAAAGAGAGTTACAGAGAGAAGAAAATATAGTTTATCTAAAGTTATATGTGTGAACTGATATTCAATTTTTGATATAACCTTGCCCTTCACAAATATACAGAAGTAAATGGCTTAATTTACAGAGATCTATATTTTTTAAAAGGCTACAATTGTGTAAAAAATCTTTTAAAACAGATACTTCACTTATTCTGATCATAAATCTAGATATTCAGAAATTATATCCTATAATATCATTGATTTCTTGATTAGTGGTAGATGTGTTATAAAATTTAATAACAAGACAAGTTTATCTATATCTGAAAACATGCAGCTAGAATAGCCTCAAGATTCATTCTGATTGGGTCTTTCAGTCAAGTCAAGGTGCAGGGTACAGTTATTTTCTAAGAAGCATGGGTCACAAAAAAATTAGTACTCATAGTTTCCAAGTGGATAGAGATTAGGATGCTGGTTCCCAAAGTAACAAGTGAAATGACTCCCAAAATCTACTTGTTGATTCAATGGCTTTTTAAACAAACCTCAAATTGGGATAATTTCACAGTTATCTTACTATCATTTAAAATTTTTAATCTGATTATGCAAATTGATTAATGTTGGTCATGTTTTAAAATATGCAAAAATGAACAGATCCAAAATGGCATCAGTCTCTTCATTTGGGCAAACATAATGATAGATAACTAATGTCACACAGCCTATTTGACAATAGCGTTATTATCTATCATTAGTAAGGTTTCAATCAGCCATGGCCCATCGCCTACCTGGATTGATCACATTAACTGGATAATTGCTGACTGTTCACTTCATATTGTCTCTATAATAAATTATTGATGTTTGCTAGGTATGCTGGTGGGATAACTAACTTGATTTACCTTTCTATTCCTCTAAATATTGAATAGAACATATCACACTGAATAACCTTGTTCTTTCAAAGCTAGGATATGTACCTATATGTTCATTTAGACTTGGTGGAAGAAAAGGAGAAAAAAAGAGAATACTAAGCTGATTTATTCCCTAACATAGGCCTATTTCTTTCTTCCAAATTTGGTTCGAGCTCTTCTCAAGATGAATGGGAAGTTCAGTAAACTTTAGAGGGGGTCTTGGCTGCAGCAGATTAGGTGGAATTTTGACAGTTGTGGAGATCCATGATTTCACAGGCAGTCTCTGGCCATGCCTGTTGGCATTTTAGCTCCTAAATGAGACCCCTTCAATACCTAGCATGGCTGCCATAGAAAGATTCCTACTCATAAACTATCTTTTTTATATGGAAGCCTCTCATCTTCAGTCTCACATGAATCAGAGTGAGCATCAGGGACTCAGAGAGGAGAGGAATTATTTAGAGAGCTGTGTTAAATCACCACCCAGAATCTTACATAAAGCACTTGGTAAATTACAAAAAATACAACAGAGTTATTTCATAATAACACAGTAAATAACCAACAGCACCACTATAAATCAGCTTGTGTCAGAACTATATGTTTAGGCCCAACGTTTCCAACATGAAAAACTCCCAAATTTACCTGACGTGTTTCCTGTTGTTTCCTGGTTGCTGACTGGCTGGTGACACCATTTCAAGTTATAGAGAAAATAAATTTAGAATAAACATGTGCAGGAGAACGATTGCAAAGTCTGACAGCAATTACAATCAAAGCATACTATACTTTCTCATTGTCAAATGAATATGAGCTGGAACATCTTGAATACTGCTGTTTTATTATCATTTAAATGTGTTTCTAGCACATAAGACATTGGCAGTATCAGGCAACTGGGTTTTGCTCACAACAACAAAAATCTAGTTTTCAGCTCTGGGCCATTGCCTTCTGAAAGAACTGCCTGAAGAATAATAGAAAGCAGAGAATGCTCAGAATAAGTTGTCTCCATAGCCTCGTTTTCTGTGACTGTCTGTCTCTGTCTCTGTCTCTGTCTCTCTCTCTCTTTCTTTCTCTCTCCAGAACTTCATTTTCCCAGATTGCTGGAATTTTATTATTTTTTCATTTTTACATCATTTAAATATAGTCTTTCTACTTATTGATGAATTTCCTATATAATTTACAGAAAAACAATGCACTTTTTTTTGCTAAACTTATATTTGGCCATCTTGCTAAATAATGACTAAGTTGGTGAACAAAATAATAATCTGTAAAAATGCAATAGACTTTTCAGAGATACAGCAAAATTGTGAATCTCAAATTTTCCCGTGTTATCCAATGTACATAGAATGGCTGATCATAGAGTAGTTGTAAGCACAACAAAGGGGTTCCACCTATCTGATGCAAATAAATAAGTAATTTTTAAGTACATGAAAAGATATATAGAAATATGTCACAACTATATTTTAAAATATTTAATAATATTGTTATTTTTAATTGTGCATAGTCTAACGACTATGGTAAATGTATAAAGTACAAAGTAAAATGGCAATTCAGACATTGTCTGAGGATGCATGGCTGTGATGCACTGAATAGCAGAGAAATCACTGAGGTGTGTGATGGTGGAACTTGCTGGAATCTACCATTTTGGGTTTGTGGGAAAGATGTTCACAAACATAATTGCCTGAGGGTAGTGTCAGAAGTTCTTGATACTGCTGAGCTGAACACAGCGCTCTGCAGGATCCCAGGTGCTGGAGAAAATTATTATGCTACAGAAGGTTGGAGCTGGAGAAGCCTTCCATGCTGTAGGAGCCAAACTCTGGAACAGTCCTTTGCCCTGCAGGAGCCTGCTGAGACAGCATACTGGAAGCAGGGAGAAAAACCTTTCTCTTGTAATGTCTCTTCAGTGCCCTCTCCTGCAAAGGTTAACACATACCAGCTGACAAAGAGAAAATATTTAAAGAGCTCATCCCCATTTTCGTACAGCCAACAAGGAAGGGTGAATTTGCAATTGCAAGGAAATAAATTGATGATTGGCACGTTATTGTGAAAATAAAAAGAAATAAGTTTTGAGCAAAGATATGAAGAGATTGAAGGATTTATCCAGAAGAGTATATTTCCAGGCGGGGGGGTGGTGGGCATCTTGGAATATGCCTGGTGTTACAGAGAAACAGAAAAGGATCAATATGGCTGGAATAGAGTGAAAGATAATGAAATGATATCAGACAAAAAGAGAAAGGGAAAATAGCAACTGTATCATGTAGGACATTTTATACTTCTGTAAGATGTTGACTCTGAGTAAACTAGAGAATGATTACAGAGTTGCTGGGTTTTCTTTTTAAATTTTAAATGCAATTTTAAAGGTTACTTTCCATTTACAGTTATTACAAAATATTGGCTATCTTACACCCAATAGTTTGTGCCTCCCTCTCCCCCATCCTGATGTTGCAAAGTTTTGAGCAGAAGCTATGATTTGACTTTCATTTATGATATTAACTCTGGCTGCTGTTTGGGGAGCAAATTATAAGGAGTGGGGTCAATTATAGTGAGAAGAGTATTTGTCAGAAAATTAGTGCACTAAGCTAAATGAAAATTAATGATGGCTCAGGTGGAAGTGTTAGCGGTAGAGGTTACGAGCAGTGGTCAGCTTTTAGATATACTAAAATTTGAAAGAATCAGTAGATTTTCATGATAAATCGAATGTGGAGCCAGATGGCTTCAAGGTTTTTGGTCTGTGCAGCTAGAATTATGGAATTGTCATCAACTTAGAAGACTTCCTTTGAGTGGAAGGGGGGAAACATTCAGAATTCAGTTTTAGTCATACACATTTTTACATGTCTACTAAATATCCACTTTGAGATGACATGTAAAAGTCAAGTAAGCAGCTGGATATACACATCTGTATATCAGCAAAAAATCTGAGCTGGAGATATAAATTTTGGATTTCAGGGCATATAAATGTATTGTTTAATGGCATGCAACTACAGAAGGTCACTAAGAGAGTAATGGCAGACAGAGATGAGTTGAGATATAAGAACTGAACTCAGGAGTTCACCAATGTTGAGAGGTTTCAAAGAGTTGAGAAGGTAGTACATAAACTGAGAAGAAGCAGCCAGTGAGACAGAACAAAAACCAAAAATGCATGGTGTCCTGAAATACAAGCGATATGGTAAATCAAGGAGGAAAGCATGGTCAACTGTTTTATCTAAGTAATACTTTATGATCGAGCATTAAATATAATGAAGGTTATTGGTGACCTTGAAGAAAGCAATTTCTGTATACTAGTTGGAGCAAAATCCTAACTGAAATAGAATTAAAGAAGCATGGGCAAAGAGGAGTTGACAGCATCAAGTGTAAATGGCTAGTTTTAGGACTTGTAAAGTAAAGAGGAGCAACAAAAATATAGTATGCGGGACAAAGTGGAAACTCAGCTTTGTCTTCTTGCAATTTTTCTTGCCTAATTACATTTTTACCTGACAGTAATTCAGAATTAATATACAAGTTAGTATAAAAGGTAGGTAATTTTTTTTATTATTACTGATGATTTTTTTGTTTTTTTATGAACTATTTGTAGTTACATTGCTTTAAATAAAAACAGAAATTTAATTTACCAAATTATTTGTGTCTATTATTGGGTATTTTTTTTCCTTCCTTGAATTATAACTATATTGAATTATATTATTCATCATATGAACTTGTTTGAATGAACGCTAATATGTCAGAAGGTATCATTATTTTGCATACTATGTTAATTCCTCTATTTTGTAAAGTATAGCTTAAGATTTACATCACACTTTAGATGTAAAATAGAATGACATTTCTGTGCTTTGGGGTTTTTTTTTTTGTCTGCTGTACTCTGTCAGGTATTGATATGTGTTACAAAAACAAAAAATTCTGGTTATTTTCTTCATTTTGTTCATTTATAAAATTAAATTATTGAGAAAATCATATGTTGAAAGTTGAAATTTTTCGTATAAAAATCATTAATGGATTACTTATTTTTGACAAATAATTTTGGAAATTAAATTTTAAAACAAATATTACCTTAAAATAATACATCATTTAAGTTTCAAAATTTATTTGAAATAAATAGCATGATATTGTAAAAATCAGTTTTTGACTATTTTAGTGTCAATGTGCATTTGTCTGAGGCCTTATTTCTGCATTTTGATTACATTAATCTAATTAATTTACATATTGTTTTGTTTGGTCAAAGAAGGGTTTTGGACATTTTAATAATCCTACTTTAAAAAATCTATTTAATTGTTAATATCTAGCTTTGTTCTTATTACCATTTCTGCTTTCCTTAATCATCTTTAATTTTATGATTTATATATTTCATTTCTTTTTTTGGCTTCAGGAATGAAAGTGTTGAATTCTATGAATATTATTCTAGACATACTTCTTACCACAGCCAATAGATTGTGATCTATAAAACAGAGCTAGCATCCTCATGATTGGCTTAAAATGTGCATGCATTTTGCACTATTAAATTGAACAGTAAAGAAGTTGGGCAGGCTACAGATAATCCTGATATAATCTCGTCCTATGAAAACCAGCACTGACGCTAGAAATGAAGATGGGGGCGATCCTAGGGCAGCTGTGTTTGGAGCAGGTCAAGCCAGAGTAAATCTCCTACTTAAGATGACCAAGGAGTATACTGCCCTACCAAACCAAGCTCTGAAGAACTAAACGTGCTTCCCACTGGAAAGCTACCATTTGATGTCTGACATACAGAGGACATCAATGATTATTAGCGTCCAGCAAAAGAGAAGCAACAGCCAAAAAAGGATGTTACATAGGCTGTCAAGTATATCAGGTAACCTCTAAATTTTCTACTACTCTTAGATGATTGAGACAGAAAAGGGGAGAAAGGAAGAATAGCTAGCAGAATACATCACTACTATACACATACACACAGGTGCATAGATGCATACATATGAACACACACATAGCAGTGGGCTGAGAAAAAGGAATAAGTGAGTGTATATGTGACTGGAATTTTTAACTTGAATGAAAGTTTGTTTTTTGTTGTGTTTTAAATGACTAAAACTGCTATGGAAGCCCCTGACTGATCAAACAGTGATAAGAAATTGAGATGCACAGAGTATTATCCAAAGAAATATCAGGAAAAAATAATTTCATATCTTCACACTACCAAATTAAGATCATTTAAAAACTGGGTTGCATCTTCAAGAATGTAGTGTTTTCAGAACTTTATGAAAATGTTATAGAAAGATTTTGTAAAGTAATTCCTTTAGTTAAAAATGAAAGTGAGAGACCCCATGATTCTGCTTTTGGTAATTCCAAGAACATTTAGATTCTCTCTTCAATTTTCCTTCCCATTTTGACTATGAAGGCAGGTGCCATGTGCTCTAGGGGCATGAATTCTGTAAGTTGGCTTTTTGTTTTTTTCTGTAGCTTTTGGCATACCTATGGCTGCTAGCTTCCCCCAGAATGCCTAGTTTAGCACAACTTAGTTTACCATCTGTTCTTTTTTTTTTTCATTTTGCATATGCAGCATTGCATTGTGGGTAAAAGGCTGGCAAGACCAGCATACATAAGATCTTAAGAAAATTCAGATTATCTTTGTGCCTAGCAAAGTTTTTTTTTTTTTTTTTACTTTTCTTAGTTGTTGGGAATTTCAACCATGTCCATAAACAGCAAGAAATCAAGTTTGCAAAGTTAAAAAGTTATAAGAAATAGATTTTCTTATTTATGGACCTTGAACTCAACAAATATTGAGTCAAGAGTGAAATATTACATTTCACACTAATTGTCTCCTTTTTGCTTAATTGCCAATTGGAGGCATTAGTAGCGGAAGAGCAAAAAATGTCCACTGATGATAATGATCCTCGAATAGTTGACATAATTCTCTGCTGAAGTTAGATTAAATTGACATGTTTTGAACCTCAATCCAATTTCAGAATTTCATTGCTCTTTATTTATTTAAAAAGCTTTTCCTACCTACTCATAAGTTATTTTTAAAGTTCTGTTTTATACCAGAGTTGGCATCATATATCATTTGATGTGCCAGCTGCTAATTAACTAAGTAAAATTTGAGTTTTCAGTGATTAAAAGTCCTAACTCTTTATTCAACTTGTATTTGCTATTTTAATTTTTTTTTTCTTTGATTTAAAATACAGCTGGCAGTGGGTCATCCTGGAACATAGATTTCCTTCCTGACCTTGAAAGAGCTGCATTTCATTATGAGGTTTGTAGTCACCTAAGACCTTCAAAATCTGTAATTCCCAAGTTTAAGAATTCTGTGAATTATGAAAAAATATTACTTAGCAATACTCAGGCCAACAGAATGAGTACAGTATTTAGGAGTATACATTATCTGATGCATCTCACTGCAGCCTTCACTTTTGAATTATACTCACCGCTTCAATGTGATCATTGACTGAATTATGCTATTCTGTCAAAGGCCAATTTCTACTGCAGTCCTGTGGGAAAGAAGACTTCCTATTCAGTTAATTACATTTGTCCTATTAAGTCTAAAAATCTCATCGACTCTCCAAGTTCTCAGTTTCTGCGGCACACAGGTGAGCTTATTGATGCATCTTACCACACTCTAGTCCCCACTGCAGTGTACATTGTCATTCAGTTGTCCCTAATTTAAAAGGAGTATTAAAGTTCAACTCTGTAGAATTACAGGGGTCAGAAGTTATAAACATGTTTCTGTCGCTTCTGCCAGTATATAGTTTGTA
The DNA here is from genome assembly GCF_965194825.1 of Balaenoptera physalus. Lineage (NCBI taxonomy): Eukaryota > Metazoa > Chordata > Mammalia > Artiodactyla > Balaenopteridae > Balaenoptera > Balaenoptera physalus. The sequence goes on from NC_138884.1 coordinate 96,156,389, forward strand.
ACGGGGGTCTCGAAAAACGTCTGTCAGGTGAATTTGCTTCCCTTAAAAGTAAATAGTATTTTATATATGATTTAAGGGTTTACAAATTGCTCACACATGTACTGTCATTCATTTCTTTGATTATCATGATTATCCTAATTTTACAGATGAAGAAATGGAGGCCCAGAGAGTCAAAGTATTTTATGCAAGTCACTCAATTTACAAACATGGTACCAAAATATGAATGGATAAGCCCTATTTCAGTTTCCCATTTTTCCCGAGAGACGCTTTGAGAGCACAAACTCTAGAGCCAGCGTGGCAATGTATGAACCCTGGCTCTGGCCACTTACGAGTTGGGCGGCCTTAGTGAAGTTGCTTGTTCTCTTTGTGCCTTAGTGTCCTCATCTGTAATGTGAGAATGTGAATAATATACCCATCATATAGAGTTGTTTGAGGTTAAAATAAATAAAACATTGAATTGAAAGCACTTGAAGCCATTCCTGGCACATCTTTGTTCTATATAAGGGTCAGCTTTGATTGTTATCATATTGAATTCCTTTCAATTCTAAACTAGAATCATGCTAGTAAATACACTGTAGCTGGATAGCATGGATGTCTTCGACCTTCTTTCTAGCATGATTACTTCATAGCATAGATGGCCCTCCTTGAAGAGTAGAAATTTTGCAGGTAAAACAGCTTAAAACACATTTTTTCTGTTTTAAGTGGTCTAATTTAATGGCATCCAATACATTACAGTGATTTTCCTACTCGAGTTTTGAAAAAAGAAACATAATTAGCCCAGCTAATTATTTTTGCTGTAAGACATGCCTTTAAAGTGCACTTATAAACAATTAATTTGCACAGCAATGATTGTTATACTTTCAACTGATGGTCAAAACTCTAGTAGCAAAGGAGGTCTTAAAAATCACATTTGTTTTTGTTGATGTATGTTACTTGTTTATGATATGAAAGAGCAGAGGGTGGGTTGGATGTGAATTCAAATGACTGAATTTAGTTTAACAAAACTATAAAAATAATAAGTTATTACTCTCGTCAATAGTTTCTCATTCTCCCCTTTGATTTACGAGGATGAATTTGCTGGTTAGTAATGTTTCAGCATTATGAGACCTTGGCCCAAGGTTGGAGGTTCAGTCAAGGTAAAGGTAAATTTTAGGAAGAACTACTAAGCTGTATGTCCATTCATTCAACACCACAGATGACTAATTATCAATTCATATTTGACTTATATGAAAGTTTAGCATGGTCTGAATGTCAGTTCTGGCACTTGGAAGAGGTTTCAACTGTGGAAAATTGACAAACTTCCCTAAACCTCAATGTACTTGCTTACAGAATAGATGTAGTTATGTTTATCTCAGAGTATAGTTGTGAGTGTTAAAAATGAGATGATAGATATAAAGAATTTGACACAGTACCTAGCACATAATAAGGTAAAAATTTTAGTATATTTAGCTATTATTACATTATTTTCAACATTTTTACTTGCCTGTTGACACTTGGAACATTAATGTCACTAAATATTATGTTTAAATTAATTACATTTGAACATTTTCTGTCAGTATTACATTTATATAAAGCTGGAAATTTCTATATGTTGGAAATTCTCTTTCCTAAGTGTCACTTCTTTTTTCTTGGTTTCTCAGAGGGAAGGAGATGATCTCTTTGTACCTTCCTGAGAAAGAGGACTTGAGAAATAAAAGCATTGAGAACTTATACAGATGAAAATGTCTTTATTAGTAGTTTGCCTGGCTATAGAGTTTACGGTCTGAAATTATTTGAATTGAAGGAAAGTTCCATTGACTTTGAGATTTCAGTGTTAATTGGGAAATCCAATGCCATTGTGACAACCAGATTTTTCTAAGTGATTATTTACCTGTCCACAAATAGAAAGAAGGAAGTTTGGTGGACCTTGGGGTGGGTCTTTTATCATCTGTTTGGCTGGATGCCTTTTGATTTATGCAAATCTATAATTTTATGACAATCATGGAGAATTATTTTCTTCTTTTATAATTTATTCAAATCAGTTTTCTCTCCTCCATATTCTAAATGTCTATTATTTAGATATTATGTTTTCTGGACTAATCCTCTAAGTATCTTATTTTTATTTCCCTATCTTCCCATTTCTTTTTTGTTGTTTTTAACTTCTGGGAGATATCATTAACTTTTACTATTATCTTGTAACTGTTTTATTCATTTTAATTTTTTTCCTATTTTGTGTGTCTGAGATCTGTTTAGGTCTCTGAGTGGGTTTTTATGTTTGCATGTGTTTTGATTTGTTTTGTTTCTTTACTTCTTTCATGGTTCTAATAGTCCCTCATCTCTCTGAAGACTGTTCTGAGAAGTTATTTTTCAGTTTTCTTCTTTCTCTATTGTTTCTCTTTCTCCTGATATCTAAGAATATTTTTTTTCTTTTTTGGTTTATCCAGGTCACTATGGCATGTTAGTGTTTACATTGTTTTGTTTTAATTTGCATTTTTTAAAAAAAAATTTGTGGTCTGATTTATTTCCCTTTTTCAACTACCTTTGATTCTTGGCTATGAACTCACATTAAAGAGCTAGGAAATAAAATGCTTAATCTGAGTCTCTGTGTGCATTTGTAGTTTGTTAACTGGTGTACTTCAATCTAGAGGAAGCTTGATGATTTTATTTCTGGCTGTCCACCGAGTCTTAGTATATATAGCATTTTATTTGGATCTGGGAATTTCACCAGAGAGAAGTCACCCAATCCCCTGCCTAGAAGTGATCTTGCAGTAGGAGAAGTGGTTGAGGGAGATTTCTTTATTCAATGTAGAGATTGCCATTATTTTCCTGATTTTGTTATATTTTCACCCTCAAATACTCCAGGTCTCTTAAACATAGTATAGCTATTTCAAAGTCGCCAGTGAGTAAACCTAGTGTTTGCCATAGTTGTACAGGGTGACGTGGGGGTCAGGGAGTCATCAGGTTACTTGGGGAGGATTTGAGGGCATCAAATATTTATTTCTCAGATACTTGAAAAGAATCCTGCTTTTATTTCCATTTGCACCACGAGCTTCTGAGTTAAGTGGAACACCCAGTTCCCATGCCTTTCTGGAGTTGTTTGATTGTAATTATCTTGCTTCTGGGCCTCCATTCTGCCTGCTCATAAAACCTCTTTGTACAAAGTCATTTGCTATTGACCTATCTGCTTTGCAGCTTTCAAAATGTTGTGCTACTCAAAGGAAACCATCAGTGAAATGAAAAGATAAGCTACCAAATGGGAAAATATTAACAAATGATATACCCAATAAGGGGTTAACATATAAAATATACAAAGAACTTGCGCAACTCAACAATAGAAAAACAAACAACCTAGTTAAAAATGGGCAGAAGCTCTGAATAGACATTTTTCCAAAGAAGACATACATACGGCCAACAGGCACATGAAAAGATGTTTAACATCACTAATTATTAGGGAAATGCAAATAAAAACCAAATGAGATACCACCTCACACCTGTTAGAATGACTATTATAAAAAAAAAACATGAAATAACAAATATTGGAGAGCTGTGGAGAAAAGGAAACCCTTGTGCACTGCTGATGGGAATGTAAATTGGTGCAGCCATTGTGGAAAACAGTATGCAGGCTCCTGAAAAAATTAAAAATAGAACTACCATATGATCCAGCTATCCCACTTCTGGGTATTTATCCAAAGAATACAAAAACACTAATTAGAAAAGATACAGATACATGCACTCCTATGTTCATTGTGGCATTATTTACAGTAGCCAAGATATGGAAATGACCTAAATGTCCATCAAGGGATGGATGGGTTAAGAAGATGTGGCATATATATATATATATATATACACACACACAATGGAATGCTACTCAGCCATTAAAAAATGTTGTACTGCTGTCATTCTTTTCATTTTCTTTGTTCTTGTGGCTTTATCCCTTTATTTATTTGCTTACAGTAATTTTGATGGGAGTCAGGAGGAGTAAGCAGGAACAATCAGTAATAAAACATGACGTATTTCCAGTATAAAAGAAAGAGAAATAATTATGTCAATTAGAAGGTATAAATGTCACATCCACAGATGGTGGTACCCAAAACTTAGTGTCTAGATGCCCTCCACATCCCATTCCAAAGAGTAAAAATGTTCCATTTCTATAGAATTCTAACCATTGAAGTACAGACTAGAGCAGTTGCCAAGAGGAAATGACCATTAAATAAAATATTGGTTTGGATATCAAATAGTGACATACATATTAATAAATATTTCCCCAAAATGCATAGATTAGAATGCTCACGTGGTAATAATTAGGTGTTCTGGACTCATCCTCTAAATGTATTATTTTTTTTTTTTTATCACCAGCATTTGGCTGTTGGCACTTTCATAAACTCACTTACAAGCTATTATACCACATAAAAAGGAGTCTGCCTAGAAATTAATGCTTCTTTCTCAGCCCTTTGCCAAAACCTCATTTTTTCTAATAATAAAAATAAGGGGGCCATATGGTAGCATTCTTTGATAATTTGTGAAAATTAACTGAGATAATATGTGGGAACACACAAGGAGTTGTACAAACAAACCATTTTCATTGTGAAATGGCCCAGCTTCATTGCCTTTCCCGTGTCCTCCTTGATTTCTTGTTCTTCGGAAATGTGTGTAAAGTAGTGCACTTCCCCTAAACAAGTCTCCCAGCTTGGCTTCTGTATAAAATGTCACTCTGTATATCTCGTCATGATATTGAACTAACTAGTAAGGCGGCAAGAGAAAGTGACAATTTCATAGGAGACTCAGCGTGTTGAGATAAAGTGCCTGTCATAATCCCATTCCCTAAGGGCAGAGTGAAGCTTGAATGTCAGAAAGTGAGAAAGAGGTGGGCCAGCTTCTGCCCCCAGGTGTTCATACATGAGGCTCAAGGCCAAACACTTAGGTCAGGCAGGAAAAGGCAATTCATCAAGGCCCAACCAGCACCCTGTAGTGCTTGGTTATGATAATTACAAGAATCTGTCTTAATATTTTTATGGATAAAATAGGAAGATAATTATTTATCAAAATCTTGTACTACAGCATATTACTCAGCCTCGAAATAGATCTTAACATTTCACATGGTGTGCATTAGATGGAAAAGTGATTTGGAAAGTGAAACCTTTTAATCATGACAGCTAATTATCTTGCATTTTCTTTTCTGCCCTCCTGGATTTCTCTCACGTCGTCCCCACACCCTCTTTCCTCTGTCTTTGCCTTGCTCTCTGCCTCCCACCCTCACCCCCTCAAATCCAGCTTTCCAGGCATCATTTTGGGAGCACAGAACAGGCGTGTGTGACAGTTCTCAACTAATTCAGACTTTCATCTTTCAAGTATTAGATGAAAGCTTTAATTCAGACTTTCATCTTTCAAGTATTAGATGAAAGCTCAGGCACTGTCACAAACACAATGTAAACTCTCTGTCTTATCCTATGTGGCTTCCTTGACCCAGAATATAATTAAATTATATGACAAATTGGACAGTGGAAAGGCTTGATGGGAGGCCTCTGCTTTTTTTTTTCCTTCAATTACATTTTTTTTCTTGCTTTCTTCGTAGAGGGAGTAAACTGTTGGAGCCAGGATCTACTAATTACATCTACAACCCTCCTCATTAATTCATGTTTCATTTATTCAACCCCCAGTGGGTGCCAGGCTCTGTGCAAGACCCCTGAGAGTGCCAGTAACTGTAAGACATTGCTTCTGACTTCAAAGATCTTAAAGGTAAGCTCAGAATTTAAATGAAGGAATCTTTGGAGTATTATAAATACTCCACTAAAAGAAAATATAGGGTTCTACATTTGCAAATAGAAAAACAGGTTTTGATCTCTGAGTTCAGGTAAGGTTCATAAAGGAGGTCAGCCCTGGTTTGAGTCTTTAAATTAAAGTCAGAGCTCACCAGGTGGATCCAGGCAAAAACATGAGAATGGTGAAGTTTGTAGATATGAAAGAATTTTGCTCCTTAGAAAAAAATAAAACATGTTAGTCTCTACATATGACTGGAGATTAGAGTAGGACAAAAAAGGAGGCCTATTAGTTAGCTCGTCTTCTATGCCAGAGGAAGGAATTTAGACTTTATTCCATCAGCTCTGAGGGACATGACAGGTGTCTTTTTGCGGTGGAGTGTCATGTTGAATTGCATTTTAGGAAGAATGCTCTATGGAGTGGTAGTTGGCTGGGGAGACATCAGGAAAACTGGAGGCAGGACACTAGTTAGATACCTCTCACAGTAAGTCAAGCAAGATAGAATCGGGGACTAATGTGAAGTTGTCACAGTAGACACCAAATGGAGGGAATTCTCATAAACGATTTGAATGCATAGAATAGATAATATTGGAATCAGAGAGGTGGAGGAGGAAAGGGTTGCCATTAGGTTTCTGGCTGAGATTAGAAGCACAAAGAGAACAAGGAAAGTTGATGGCTTCCATGTTCAATTTTGGACACTGTGGGACACAGTTTTCAGTTATGTGCATCATTATTCCACTCTTCTTTACTTATTTCCTTCTTTTTCCAGATACCAAAGAGATTGAAGCATGATATTTTAATTCCTGGCTCTACCTGTTTGGCACTATGTTATTTTGAGGAACCTGGTTAATATCTCTATGCTTCAAATTGTTCATCTATCAAATAGGATCAATTATAGTACTTAACTTAGAGTTTTATTTATAATTTATTAGCAGCATTTGGTATATAGTAAGCAATGAAAATGTTTATTGTTGCTGTTGTGTTAATATTATTATTATAATTATCAGCGTTATGCTTGGCTAGAGGCAGAGAGAAAATGTATCTGATATAATTTACCATTCTAATGTCTCAATTTCTGTGAGTTTTCACTCTCCTCATCACAGCTCTAAGATTAACCTCTATAAACCGTGTTTGTACCTCTACAGAATAAATTTATATTACTTTATTGGCTCTCTTTTCTCAAATTTCATCCATTTACATAAACTTCTCCTTGCCTGGAATCCTAGATAAATATATTTTCATCTACCTCTCCCCTCTAATCCTTGTCTTTATGAATTCTATCCTTGAAGGTCAAAATAAAATGACATTTCTCTCAAAAGTCCATTCTGAGTTATCTACTCAGATATTTGGGTGGTTTTATATCAATATTTATTTTTTTGTCTTTTAAAGAATTCATATTTCCATTTTATATTGCTATGTGTCACATATAAATATACACATATCATCCACCTTTTCTTAGTCCCTCGAAGGCAGATCTCATGCTCTAGTATCTTTTTTTTTTTTTATCATTGAAGGTACTGAGCATATGGCCTTTTTCATACCAGGGATTCAACAAACATGTATTAGAAAAATAAATGCATTAATTAATGAGAGGATTAACCACTCAATTTTAACCAAAATAAGTATACATTATTAGATTTTAAATCAGTTTGAATTAAGTTTTTAGAAATAAAAGTAGAAAGAGAGTCAGGATCCAAATGAGGTCTCTATGGCTTCCAATCTTGTGTTTTGTTTTTTCTATCTTGTTTCAGGTGCTGGGAAGAAGGGGAGGATAATCTTCAGGATTATATTATTTTTGCTTCTGATTTTAATCATTAAGAATAAAATGTTCTAACCAATTAACAAAAATCCTTTAATTTTTTTGCATGTATGTAAATGTAAAGAGAGAAAAAAATGACTTGAAAAAAGAAAAGAAAAAAAACAAGCAAACAGGCCAGAATAAAATTAAAATAATAATAAGCAACTAGGAGAATTAAAGAAACAAAAATAATGCTAGAGACCATTCCAACATAATGTATGTACAAAACATGAAATGCAATGATAATGTTGTATTTATCCTACTTTTACTCATGAATAGGTGCTTAAATATTAAAAACAATGTATTCAGTAATGCTTTCAGACCTTGTTCTTATTAACCTGCATAACCTTGATTTGTAGAAATATTTTAATGTTTTATGTAATGCCATTAGTAAGCAGAAGTAATTCTAATTCTTAACTAGGCCAGGAAGCAACTGACCCAATCAGACTGTAGGATTCCCCTATGCCATTTTTTAATTAGAAGTTTTTCAACTTCTCTATAGTTCTGAATTCCATAGATTTCTTATACAATAAAAGTCTGCTTATCTTACAAAAGCAATAGCCTATAAGACCTCGTTCATGTGACAGCCCTCAAAATGCAGCTCCTCCATTGCTTAAACTGGATTCTTTATTTGGTTGCTCCAAAATGACATCCCATTTTTTTCACAGATGATTTGCATGGATGACAATTGGCAGATAAATTTCTCCAATGCTATATTTGATATGCTTCCTTTCATCTGTTCTGTTATATTTCAGATTATTCCATTTGGAGCATATTAGTATATATATATATATATATATATACGAAGAAATAAAGTACTTAAATTTCACTCTAGATATTAGTCATATTAGCTACAAGTCTCAATGGTATGAATGCTCATGAATACAAAGGAGGACAAGGTGGACGAGGACGATGAGGAGGAGGAAGAGGAGGAGTGGAGGACGAGGAGAATCGTCCACAAGCTTAGGGAAGGGATTGGGAGGCAAAGGCAGAGAATATAAGGGAAGGGACTCTAATGGCAATCTTCACTTTGGCCTTGGGGAAACCTAAGATGGAGTTGAATTAGAAAAGGTAATAATTTTATAAGTGCAATAATTATTCTACCAGCTTTTCCACCTGGTGGCCATGACTTCTCATGTCTGTACCTCAAGATGATGATGATGATGATGTAACAAAATAAAATTCTGTGAGGAAAATCTTGTTTCCTTTCTCCAATGGAAAAACTTCAAAGGAAAGTTCCCAACTGAAAGGAGCTCACAGAATGTGCTAATTAAGATATAAAGAGCCTATGGGAAATATTTCACTAAGAGAATCATGCAGCCCAAGAGAGAGATCTAGAACTCTGAGATCTAGAGAGTTTACACAGAAACTCTGGATACCATGGAGGTTAAGTAGAGAATTCTAATCCGTTCAAAACCAGCTAATGCCTTGTCCTGAGTAGAAGCACAGCCAAACAGAAAAGAAGACAAACATCTTCTGCCTCTGCTTTCCAGGTCTCCTTTCCCAGAATTCTCCATGATGGATAATGGCCACACAATACTTTAAATCACCAAAACTTAAAATATGACATCTGTTCTTGCCTCCTTCCTCACCAGAATCTGTTGTCACCAAATTTTGATATATTTTCCATCAAAAAATACTTGAGTATTTACTATTTGGCACGTAGTAGTCTAGGAGCTCATGAAATCCAAGGTTTTGGACAAGTGACTCAAAATTTTATAACTTTTTAGTTTTTTTTTAATCCCTCCTCTCTTCTACAAACAAATGAATGGTATAAGCCAGTTGTCAAAAAACTATGATACTTGGCCCAAATCCAGCCTCTGACCTGTTATTGTGTGTTTAGCAAATAAGATTTTGTTTTTTACATTTTTAATGATTGAAAAAATTTTTTAAAGCATAATAGTGTGTGACAAATGAAAATTATATGAAATTTAAACTTTAGTTTCCATAAAGAAAGTTTTATTGGAACACTGACACGCCCATTCATTTACCTTTTGTCTACATTTTTAGCTACTGAGTTAGAGTTGAGTAGTTGTGACAAAGCCTAAAATATGTACTATCTGGTCCTTTACAGAAAACAAGTTTTCTTGTTTCCCTGGTATAGGCCCTTAATATACAGGTCTGTAGTACTGAATGCCCTTATGATTGATTTCCGTGCTCCCTAATATTTTTCTCCTCAAATCCATCTTCTTCAGAGCCAGTACAGTGATCTATCTAAAATGAAAATCTATCCTCGTCACTCTCTTAATTAAAGCCCTCCATTGACTCACCACAAACTCTAAGACAGTCCAAGCTTTGTAAATTGGCACATGAACAGTTCATGAATCTGTTGATCTACTCTTGTTCACCCCACTCCCTTAGCCATACTTCAAGTGGTGAGAAATTCCTGTTTAGAGAAAAGGAGAAGCCACAATTGCTCTCTGAAATTATCCATTCTAATGTAAATAGAGTGAAGAAAGGGAGAGACAAGACAACCTGTAGAGGAAGAGGCCACAGCTGAGGAAGGACCTCCACATCCACTGGCAAGACCCCATGCTTCTTAGAGCAGTGTGGTAGAGTGCAGCCATGCCAGTGATGGAGATGGAGATTATTGATGGAGATGGCACTGCCAGTCGTGGACATCCAGCAACATCCAACAATAACTGGAACTCTATTTGCTGGAACTACTCTGTTCCAGGCCCTAAGAAAGGTATTGGAAATCAAACAGAGAACTGGGTAGACACAGATAGGAATGTTAATCAGCCTAGGAGAAATCCACTGATGATATAAGCTCAGGGCCCCATGGAAGTGCAAAGGAGGGGCCCCCTATTCAAGATATGAAGTGCCAAGGAAGACGTCCTGGAAGAAATGACCACATAGCAAGTAAGGAAATGGTTAATTATGTAAGGATTAGTGTTTCAAGGTGAAGAAATGTTTTTTGTGAGGCTTGGTAGCAGAATGGAGTGTAGGAACCAAATATCTGTATATGAAAACATTTAAACACTATCTGAAGTCAGAGTCTGTGCTTTATCTGTTGTACCAGAGTTCCTGTTTCTAAGATTTTCTGCCACTGTGACCAGTGCTGAACCTGTCAGTGCTTGGCATTGATCAAAACATGGAAACCAGCTACATGCATCTCTATACTTGAAACAAGGGCATTGCAAATTAAAAGTAAGTGAGAATTAACGTTGAAAATGTACATAAAAATAGTGTGCATCAAAAATTCCATAGCAGGGAGTGAACATAAAAGAGTTTGGATTCAACTTTAACAAGTCCTTTTGTGGGACTCCTAGAAGGGTATGGGAAGATCTAGTAGTTTCAGTTCCTTTTCTGCTCTTAGTAACAAAATGAGCTATTTCTGATGAGGTTCTGAAAAAAGTGACTATGGCATTAGTATACTATCAGATGAATAGAAATCTGTAGAGGTTGGATAGACATTCTAAAATTTCCATGACATTTCTCAGAAGTTTATGACTGTCATTTTGGGAATGAATAAAAGATTAATGAGGCAAACTTTCCTCTTTCCCTTTTGTTCCAATGAGACAGTCACCCTGTGTTAATGCCTCGTTTATTCTGTTATCTTCCTGTGTATTTTTGATCATTTGTGATACTGTGCTTCCATATTTTTGGTTTTTTTCAACATTTCATTTGTTTTACACAATTGTCTAAAACTTGGGGGAAAAAAGAATCATGTACCCGTGAACTATTAAATGTAAAAGATTACTGCAATACTTTGTTCAGGAAAGCCAGCCACTCTGTTTTTATCATTCTCTTATTTTGGCGGACTAAGTAGGACAATTTATGTAAAAGTTTGAGCATAGCCACTGGTACATGGTAATCATTCAAAACATGTTAGCTGTATATTTATCCAGTGTTTTTATTATTACCATTCTGAGGTTCCACAATGGGACAAGCACTATAAAATATCAGCCACACCAAGTATGACTGAGAAAGTGTTACAGTTTTTTGCAATATGTCCAATCAGGAAAAGAAATATCTTACAGAATTATGTAGTTTCCATTTTTATGGTAATTATAATATAATAGATCATTTTAAAAGTCTTAAGACAAATATAATATGAAACACTGCTGACACAATATTTTTTTGGAAAAAAAGTATATTGGAGAAAATAATAAACTCGGGGTCATTAGACACACATTTGAGAATCTGTTTTATCTCTTACTGCCTTTTTGAGAATTTAATCTTTTGGAGTTTTCATTCTCTGTATGATATAATGGTCTTGAAAGTACTGGTGTAAGAATAACAAGAAATAAACAAAAAAAGTAAAAATCTGAAACCAAGAATGTCAGACAAATGGAATACATTTTTATGTCCCATTGGTTCATTGTATAGGGCTATTTTATGCAAGATATTTTCAGCCAACTTATCTCAAACTGTCCACTTCAACTAATTGCTTGGATATGCTATGATATTTAGTTCTCAACTACATATGTATCGGATTTCTTGTCCAAGCCATAGCATTATGAATAATACACAGTTGCTTTGAAGTCAGAAAAATTGAGTTTAAATCCTACCTCCACCATTTACCAGCCATGCAAACTTGGGTAACTATTCTGTGACTCATATCCCTCTTCTGCAAAATGGAAATACAACCTAACTCACAGGGCTGCTGTAAGAAGTAATACTTGTAATCCACAGACAGTGGTGCTTAGCTCAGTTCTTGGTACCGAACACATGCTCAAGAATGGCAGTGCTGTTTGTTAGTGTTTTGCTTCTCCTCCATCTCATCATCATAACCATACAATTCTCTCATTAAATGTTGAAAAAATGCAGTTAAAAATCAGCAGAGAAAGCCTTAAGGCAAACAAAAACTCAAAGGAGAAGAATAGGAGGTCATTTAAAAAAGAGAATCAGATGAAAATTTATTCTCTGTAGAATAGTGACCAACTTGAGACATTAATACTAAACTTAAAAAACCCATAATTATACAGTGGGCTCCACTGGAAGGTCAAAATCCTTTCTAGGATGGAATAGTGTGTCCTGTGGTATAAGAAGCCACCCAGTTTTCCTCTCCAGTATCACAGAAGGATGAATACAATTTGTGTACCTGTCTTGAGTTCTAAAGAATACTTTAAAATTTATTTTAACAAGTAGTTCAACTATATTATATGTCAAATAGCCTTTTGTGATATGGCCTGATGAACTAACAATCTTGTAGAATATTCCTCCTTAAAAGCATAATTGCTAAGTCCCAAGCAATTGACTTATACACAAATGTTAAGTCTCAAGCATTTGCTAGTTGGAGACAAGATGGTTCAGTATTAACACATCAGGATAAATAAGCATTTTAAAAAACTAGACCTCTAAAATTGATGTCTGCTTAGATATTTACTTAGCTACTAATTCCCAAACTTGTTTTCTCTCTGCTGCCAACACAGAGTAACACTGAAGTAAGCCTAATTTAAGTGTACGAGCAGGCAAACAGTAACTGATTCAAAGGCGTGGCAAGGCATTTAGGCAAGTGCTGTATATTTAGGGTTGTCAGATAAAGTATTCTCACTTACATTTGAATTTAAGATAAATAATGAGTAATTTGTTACTACAAGTATGTCCTATGCATAATTTGCTAAATATTGAAACTTGTTTTAATTTTAGGATATATAATGTAAATGTATATACAGATATATACACACATATATCTTGTGTTTATGTATATAAACATATGTGTATCTTTTATATATGCATATAAGCATACATATGTGCTATAACAGATACCCCACATACACTATATATAAACATATTAAATATGTAAACATACTATATATATTCTTTATATATAGCCTTATAGAGAGCTTTGTGTAGTGTTTTCTGACAGCAAATATATGATTTTTTTTTCTGACACCAACTACTTATTTTTCCATACCAAGCTACTCTCCAATTTTCTGACAACTGAGAGGAGGGGGAGGGGGATGAGGGAAGGAGAATAGAGAGGATGAAGAGAAAGAAGAACAACAATAACTAAAACAACACCAACACCAGCATGAGCCCAATTTTTAAAACTTTATCAATTTACTTGTTTCATTCTGTTGGTCAAGAAGGGATAAAGAGATAGTATAAGTGACTTACTTATATTACTGAGAATTATAGCTTTGACATCTGGAAGACTGAATATAATATTAACATGCATAAGTACACTCAAGCTGTCATTTTTGGAATTTAATAATCAACTAAAATTTATTGAGCAGTTACTATATATTTTAAATTTTGTTCATCATAAGATTCAGCATAAAATTCAGTAGAATTTTAGATGAATCTTGATGATAGATTAACTGTTTTAATACATTGTATCTGGAAACATGCACATAATAAATCTTCTTTGGAGGAAGTAATCAAGAGGAAGTGATCACTGGACCTGGGCAATCTGATGCTCCTTACCTCCTCCCCTGTCCTTGGAATGTACGTTCCGCCCACTGGTCCCCCAGTGGGAGCCGTTTTCAAGGACGCAGCCTTGAGAGAGCATGTGCTGTTGACACCATCTGGACTGTATACATGACTGAACCCAGTTAAGGCCTCTATATTAGACTTCCATGCTTTTGACGGACAGATTCAGAGATCTACCCATCATGTGGCCACCTAAGACAAGCCTCGTAATTAAGTCCCCTTGCTTATTAAAACTGCCACTGACCAATCTGGAGTGGTCTGCCTCTTTCTGTTTTGATCATTTGTGATACTGTGCTTCCATATTTTTGGATTTTTTCAACATTTCATTTGTTTTACACAATTGTCTAAAACACAATTTACATAATTGTCCCCCAACTCTGGAGGGTAAGAAGTCCCTTCTTACCCTCCACGTACAGGAGCCAGTTTCAGGTTTCACCAGGAAAACTCCTAAGGTTTTGAATCAATGATATCTCAAGTTTTATTATCAGGGATTACTTTATGCAAAGATGTAGTTTTTTCACTAATCCATTGTTTAAGAGGCCATTTACAGATAACAAGCAGGGAATCAATCACTCAATCAACAGATACACACATTTTGAGACCTTATAATGTGCAAGTACAAAAGATAACTAAATGCACTAACTGGGTAATAAAGGTTTGGAAAGCATTTATTTGTTTGTTTCTGTTTTTTTTTTTTTTAATATTGCTTAAATGTCTGATATCAAAATTAAACTACTTTAAATCTCAAGCACAATTTAGAAAATGGTTAGAGCCATTATGGAAGTTGGCCTTGGAGAGTCAAGCACAGCTTCCCAGGAAGAGAGCATTCAGAGGGTGAAAGATAGTAAGAATTTGCCAAAGGAAAGAGTGAAAAGAAAATGGCATAATGGCATAGGCAATGCAAGGTGATAGGAAAGAGCATTTGTTTAACAGCTTTATATTGAGCCCATTTATATTCCAGATAATCTGATGATACTCTGATATTCTTTTTATTCAGAAACCTAACATAATTCATTATTTCTGAGGCACAGTACCTATGTGTATACATGTAAATAGAGGGAAATAAAGGAGGATGAAGAGAGGTGAAGTAATAGAAATGGGCAGCGATCCAATTATGAAGGCTTAGTTTATCATGCAAAAGCATATGATTTTATCATGAGGGTCTAAGAGCCACTGAAGAATCTGGACCAGTAATTAACATGACCATATTTAAATTTTAGAAAAATCGTATGGCAGCAGGGTGACAATTATAGTGGGATGATATTAGAAGCAGGGATTCTAACACGGAGTTATTATTATATTTAATATTTTACCAGAGGTTTGCTGCCTATCAGTCCTTCATTTTTCTCCAGTTGAGCCTGGTCTGCACCACATCCCTGGGTGGATGCAGAGGCTAGTTAGAGAGCAGTTAGTTTCACAGTCTCTGGAACCTCTGGCTTTGAGCCTTAGTTTCATAGCTCACTATCTTCATGAAAGTTTCATGAGGAAACTATATAACCTTTTTCTGCCTCAGTTTTATCACCTGTAAAGTGAAAATATCTACTAGGTCAGGTTATTTGAAAAATAAAATGAGTTAAGAGTTTTATGTGCTAAATAGGGTTTCCAGATAAAATACAGAATGTGCCATTAAATTTGAATTTCAGATAAACTAATAATTTTTATTGTAAGATGTCCCTAATATTGCACTTGTTTGTCCTAAATGTTACATGGGACATATTTAAATTTAAAAAGTAAATTGTTCATTGTTTATCTGAAATTCAAATTTAACTGAATGTCTTGTACTTTTATTTGCTAAATTTGCTAATAAGACTTCCTTGCACATAGTAAGCAGTACATAGGTGTTAACTCATAATAGAATCAGCTCCTTTCCCTCATTTACAATTATACCTCAGGCATCCGTAGGCACTGGGACCTGAAATCTCTTTTTAGATTCTCCAGGATCTCTCCTTTTATTAAGGTACATTGTCCAAGTTCTTTGAAAATGTACTCTATAATTCTGATTCTTACGAACCTACATGTATAGCATGACAGTTGAAATTGTGTTTTGGGGTTTCATAAAATAATTTCACATATGCACTTATAGAGAATTTCTCCAAATTTTATGTACAGCTGCCATCAAGAAAAAACATTCAATAGAATTCAATCTTTTGAATAATTATGCATTTAAGTAAATTAGCCCAAGCCTGGAGTTATGAGAAAGTGTCTCCCTCTTGAATAACTATGCTTTCTTCTTCTGCACCTCTTTGTCAGTTTTTGAAGAAACTCAGAGTTAAGTTTTCTGACTCTTTCTCTTATCTATTCACCCCGCTGTCCTCCTAGAATTTTGACACTTTCCTATTACTCTTATTGTAGTAACTTTTTGCTTTCGTACTATTTGAGCCTATTATTGCAAAAGTTCTCAAATTACTTGGAAAAAGAGACAAAATTTATATGTGTTTAAAAATCTGTATGAAACGCTATAATTCTAAACCCATTCATATGCTAAACATATTGTTTCTATTCGTTTACTGGGTTTCCAAGGCAGTCTTCCATTTCCGCATGTCCCTACTAGTCAATTATAATAATGAAACCATAGTCCCGTAATGAAATGGACAATAAATAAAGGCATTATCCTCATTGCTCTAGCTTTGCTTCCTATCATGACAGTAAAAATTGTTGTTAGAATTATACCTGTAAGGTTAATTAGTCCATGAAACAGGAAGATAGTTATTTGTCTGTATCTTTTTAGTTTTATTATTTATCTTTTAATTTTATTTTATTAGTTATCTCTTTTCAGTTTTATTATTTATGATCTATCTAATCTGGCTCTATTTCTCTTTTTAGTTTTACGTGTAGGGTGGGCAAATGAGAAAACAAAATGTGTCTTTCCTTTTCCGCAGTTACCTTTTTCACCATCTGTTGCACATGCTTCAAGATGGAGTGACAAAGGATCTAATAAACTCATTCACACCGAACTGGCAGCATTGTCGGTCTTCTCCCCCATGGAGGCACCCATTTGATTTTGCAACTAAAAGCTAAAGCAAAGGGACACTGCTTAATACAAATGCGCTAATACACCTGGGGAAATTTTAGTCATTGTGGCACCAAAGTCTGACCAAGGCTTCAGACTTTAGAAGTTTAGGAATACGTCAAATCAAAGCATGCCGGTATCGCTTCTCCAGCATACTCCCTAGGTCTGCAGACTGACTTAGAAGAAAGCTCTTTATGCAGGTTCAAGAGAAAAACCAAGAAGCCCTTTCTTCTCCCTTGTCAAGATAGAGAATAAAATCTCAAGGGTCATTACTTAATTATCAAATCTTAGCTCGTAGAAAGGTAAACTAATAGTGGTATTTTATTATAAATAATATTCATTGCTTAATAATAGAGAATACACTGAGAACAACATTAGAACTAAGAAAGCACAGTTATTATAGAAAGAAACCACCAAGCATCTTTTAAATTAAGGAAAACATATTCCCTTGTCTCTCTTAGAATGACACACTGTAAAGCTTTTAAAAACCTTTGTTAACACCTTTATGAATATTAAAGAACAACATGAAAACTTTTTTTAAAGAAGTGATTTATTATTTAATGCTTATTTTATTTTTATTATTGTTGCCAAGCAAGCAACTTCTTAGTGGTGAAGTAAGAATGTTTTCATATTTTAGTGCTATAACATTTAGTTCATCTATTATTAATACAACTCATAAATACTCTCACCATCAAAAATATCCTCAAACAATCTTGTTTGGGCTGACTCAGACTTCACTTCCTCCCCAAGGGTTTCCAGTTTCTGGACTATAATTAGTTGTCATCTATTCTGACAGAGAAGATTCTACCAACTTTCCCCCATGTCTCAATAATGTTCTTGACAGTTTTTATATCCTGAAGCAACATAAACAGTTTACTAAGTGAGACCCACTTGTAGAGAAGGAAAAGGTAGAATGGGAAAAAACTTGTTATTTTTAGCTAAAGGTGTTTTTGTAGGATTATTTTCCTGAAAGCATTCATATTTTGCCAAATGTGTGACACAGGTTATGTCACCTTTTAAAACAATTTTAGTGACCTGTTTTAACACGCTGATTGTACATCTGTATGAAAAAGGAAGTATTTTCTTACTAATTAAGGGCCCTCCATTAAAAAATTTATGCTGTTAAATGATTCTTTTACATTTAATGCTTATATGTTCTGTCAAATATCTCAACTGTCATTTATTTCCTAAAACAATTGAGATAATACATGAGCATATGAAAATTTTAGTAGATTATACTCCTGGTAAATAATAATACTTCACAGCTACAGTTAACATGAAAAAGCTGGTCTTTCTATGACTATCTCAAGGGGTAAATGAGCCTATATTCCACTGTACAAGCACAGTGGCAAATGTTTCCTGAAGAAAAGCAAACAATAATCATAGCATAATCAGGCTGGGCTTCACTATCAGAGTGATTGCAAAGGTGGAAATCATCTTGTTTTTGAAGGCAGATCTTTGCTGAATCATGTATAGCTGTGTTTCAACCTTCTTGGCTGTACAAGGCATGCATACATATAATTTTTTAATTTGCACTCCCTCCGTGTTTTAGGCACATTCCTCCTATTCTTAAGATAAAACAGTAAATAATACAAGTCCCAGATTTCAAGATTCAAGTTTTTGGAGCTGGAGTCCAGAAGTAGATAAGTAAAGGGCAATTTACAGCATAGTATTATGAGCACTGTGGTAAAGATTCCAAGACCCAGAAAAGGGCTTTCCAACCAATTTAGAGGTGAGATAAAAGTGAGTATTTAATAAAGTTGTTGTAGAAGTAACAACATCTAAATTGAGTTCCAAAATATAAATAATACATCTTTAATGTGGAATTTGAAGTGGAAGTACAGATATATCTTAAATTAATAATTCTGATCATAAGATGCTCTTTCCTAGAAATTTTCACTGTGTCTATCTCTAATTCTGATTGTGTTTTCCATCTTTTCTACACTCCTCAGTTTACTCCTATTTTATGAGGCAGTGGAGTGGAACGGAGTGGTATATCAGGAAGTGAAGAAAAGCATGTTTTTGGAAATCACAAGGGGAAAAGGCTGGTCTTTTGCAGTGGTAAAACACACTAGTTGATAGTATGACCTGGATCTTCTTCTTTTAGATTTCCAATGCATCCTTTATGTGTCACTTTGAGCAAATTATTTAATCTCTCTTTGTCAAAGTCTCCTTATATGAAATATTGTCAAATCACAAGTTTTCCATGAGTGTTCAAAAATGAGTGAGTTCAAAAATGTACTATATGTAAGAATATTCAATATTCAACATTCAATATTCAATATGACTATTGAATATTCATATTCAATATTCAATATTCATCTGATGATGATGATATGATGATGATGATGATGATAATGATGATGATGATGGTGATGTTTTGTCAGCCTGTAATCGCAGGTGAATATTTAAATACTGTTGTCTCCATGGTAATATTCTAGACCAGGTTCTAACAAATTCATTTAAATCAAGCTAATTCCTCTTTAGATTGAGACAAAGAAGAATGCACTTTCCTCAAAAGTATTGCTTTGAGATAAATATAGCAAACCTGACACCTCAAGTTTTCTTTATCTAAATGGAAATAATACATATTTAGGATTTCCACTTCTAGCCATAGCACAATTACTATGTCAGACTATTGTACCCTTTGTAAACAAGTATGAAAAGAGATAAACTATGTGAGGCAGTTGTTTTCAAGTAATGGACAACAGAGGGCAAGCCTATTTTATTTGAAAGAAGAGAAACACTCTTACAAGTGAACTCTGCATTCACTCTGACTTGTTGCCTAGGAGATTTTTTTTAGACCACAGCACAGAGAGGAGGAACCCAAGACAAAATCTGCAGTCTCGATGAATGAAGCAGGCAGAAATAAGAGTTCCGAGCTTCCGAGCTGGAATTGGTTTGTGAGGCAGAAGAGTAGAAAAGAAAGCTGTACAGAGAAAAATACTTATGCCAGCATGTTATTGTCTCTGTCCCTTGGTTGAAGGAAAGGCTATGAATGCTTAGGGTGAGATTTTAAGGCCTGTCAGAGAGTAGCTGCCAGGGACTAATAACTGAACTAGAAGTTTCTCAGTGCTGAAAACTTTACAGTATGGCTCAGCCAGAGTGGAGATTCTTGCTGAGTACCCTAGGTGTGCAGTTGACACTCCAGAAAAATCATGCTTCCAAAGTAGGATCACAGACTAGAGCTAAGCAAAACATTGAAACAGAGCCACCCAAACAAAGCCTAAAATAAAAGCTCATAATGATCGATGTTCATTTAGCTGTCTGCCAGAACAAAACACAATACTTTAGAAGAAGAAAGATAATCCAGACATTTAACAATATAGCAAAAAGTCATAATTACTAGACATGAGAAAACAGAAACCAGAAATGTAATCCATAGCCAAGGGAAACAGAAATGTATTCTTCCACCAAAAAAAATAAAAGAGCTAATAGAAACAGACCCCAAAATGAAACTGACGTTAGAATTTGCAGACAAGGACTTTAAAACAGATATTATAAATATGATCAAGAATTTGAAAAAAAGAAATACAGCTGAGAATCTCAAACAAATATGGGAACTATGAACAAGAATTCTAACGAATTCTGAAAAATTCAAATATAAAATATCTGATATGAAAAGGTTACAGGAAAAGCAGAATGATCAGCAAATTTGAATTCAGATTAATAGAAATTATTCAAACTGAGTCAATGGAAAAAAAGCTGGGAAAAAAACAAGAGACTCACTCAGTTACATGAGGGATCAAATGTGATATACATGCAATTGGATTCTCCAAAGGAAAGAAGAGAGAGAAGGAAAAAATTGAAGCAATATTGGCCTCCAAATTTTCTAAATTTGGTGAAAAATGAGAATTCACAGACCCAAGAAGACCAGTAACTCCAAAGGAAGATAAATATAAAGAACCACACATAGGTATATCATAGTCAAACCTCTAAAAACCTAAGATAAAGAGAATAGGCACAGGACAGAAAAAACTAGATATATTTTATCAACGTAAAATTCCAGCAGACTTATCAGAAATAGTGAATGTAGGATGAAAATAGATGAACATTTTAATATGTTTAAAAAATGTTGTCAACCTAGAATTCCATATCTAAAGAAATTACCCTTCATAAAAGGAGCTGAAATTGAAATAAAGAAATAAAGAAATTTCAGATAAACAAAAGCTGAGAGAATTAGTTACCAGCAGAAACTACTATAAGAAATGGTGAAGGAAGTTCTTCATGCCAAAGGGAAATGGTACTGGATAGACTCTCAGAAACTCAGATATACATGAATGAACGGAAGGGACTGGAAATGGAAATTATAAGGATAAATATAAACATTATCTTTGTTTTATTTTATTAGTATATTTAAATGACAACTGACTACATGAAGCAAAAATAATAACATTAATAAAATATATGACAAGAAACACAAATGTTTGGAGGAATAAATGGAATTATATTATTTTGTTTTGTTTTGTTTTACATTTCATGTGAAGTAGTACAATATTAAGTCTGAGTAGACTATAATATATTGGAATCCCTAAAACAAATCTGGAGAAATTATACTCTCTGAATAACAATATATACTGTAGTAATCAAGGGAATGCAGTTTTCACATAAGGATTAAAAAAAAAAAAATACTAATGAAACAGAATAGATTCCAGAAATAGACTTGCACATATATAATTAATTGATTTTCAACAAAGTTGTCAGTGCAATGAAATGGGAAAAGGACAGTCAGAATAATCATATTTTTAAAAAACTGAACAAGCAAGCAGACAACAACAAAAACACAATCTACTCCACATCACATCATACAGAAAAAGCAATTTGCAACAGATCATACATTAAATGTAAAAGGAAATATTTTAAAGGTTCTGTATGAAAATAAAAGTAGCTGTTTTCACAACCGTGGGCTAGAAACACACCTTTTATATATGGCACAAACAGTTCTAATCATAGGAAACCAACAGACCCAAGAGTGTATAAAACTGCCAGGA
The DNA here is from genome assembly GCF_965194825.1 of Balaenoptera physalus. Taxonomy (NCBI): domain Eukaryota; kingdom Metazoa; phylum Chordata; class Mammalia; order Artiodactyla; family Balaenopteridae; genus Balaenoptera; species Balaenoptera physalus. Next base: position 96,178,305 of record NC_138884.1, read on the forward strand.
CCTTTCCTTCAGAGTTCCCTTATCACCAACCAGCCTGCTATTCCATGGGGAAAAATAGAGCAGTCACTTGCTTACACTATCATAGTAAGTGATTGAAGGATTGATTGTTACCTTCCTTGTTGTCTTGCTGCTTTAATGGCTATTCTGACACCTGACAGCTCAGCTCTTGCCAGTTCAGCTGACCACCTTACACACCTGCCAAAATCAAATAGCAATAATAAGTAGACATCTAGATGATTGAGACTCTTCTTAAATTAGAATTTAACATTATTATCAATAAGAAAACCTGAAATTAACAGATTATCACAGGAAAATCACTTATCTCCAAAATTAAATTTGGTAAATATTGATGTGATTCTTACTTTAGGGAATGGGGAGGGCATTGGTAAATTTGACAAGTAATAAAGGCCTTTATTTTGTAGTAAACTTTTTTCTGATGTACAATAAATATAAAAGTGTAAATAAATCAGTGAGTGTAAAATATAGTATAGCCTGAACAAATATCACAAAATGGACACACAAATCTAGCCGAGATATACCACATTAGCAGCACTCAAGAACAGCCAGGCTTTTCCCTCTCTCCCAAGTACCATCTCTTCTCTCTTTCCAAAGTTAAAAATTGTGAAGACGTCTAACATTATAGGTTAGGTTTTCCTGCCTTTTAGTTTTATATAAGTAGAATCATAAGGCAAATATTCTTGTATATTCTTTGACTCTTAAGCTTAACATTAAGTTGGCACTCTTCTCTTTTAAACTTTTCTCTCTGTTTCCTCTACATATATCATTCCAGGTATTCTTTTCATATTTATGTTATGGATCTTTAAAAAATATAACTAAAAATAAAGCTTAGTGGATCACTTTAACAGCAGATTAAACATTGCTGGGAAAAAATTATGAACAGATAGAGACAAAAATTCAAGTATAGAGTTTTCATTTGATTCTTGTTTGTACTCCAAGTTCTCTCCAACATATTTTGCAATTCCTAGACTTACTAAATAGGTTAATTTAAAGTCTGTATCTGTAACTGCATCATCCAGATTTCCTATGGACCTGTGTCTATTTCCTGTTTTTGTCTCTAATGGTCAAGACTTATCTTTTCATATACTTGATTATTATGAATTAAGTGCCAGACATTGCAAATAAAAATTATAGTTTAAGGTTCTGAGTGAATTTATATTCTCCCAGACAGGATTTACTTTTGCTCTGGAAGGCTGCTAGCAAGGAGAACCAGCAATTCCTTGTAATCTTGATCTAATCAGGGAAATGACAGGAAGTATGAGCTTCGGTCCTGCTAAGGACTTATCCCTGGCATATATCCCATATGAATCCCAGCTGAATGCCTGAGCTGTTTCTAGACTCCTCCTCCTTGGGAGGCACTGAACTTCACTTTGTACTACTCTTCCCTTTGGTTTCATGAGTCTACCAAGCACTTTTCTCATTCCTCTTAGACACCATTTTTAAAGTCAGCAACTGCATCAAAGGGAAAAAAACATAATGAGAAAAAAGTCAAGTGGAACTTTTAGAATTCAATAATACAGTATCTGAAATTAAAAATTCACAGGAGAGACAAATGATAGGCTAGACATGGCAAAAGAAATGATCCAACAAAAAATATCCTTCAAAAATGTGTTTCTGTGCCTTTGATCTTATGTCTTTCTGTTTTCACAGTGTCCAGTGACATCCACAGTGTCCAGTGACATCCAGATGATAAATATTCCTTAACTTGGGTCCCCTGTGTGACAATGACATGGATCACAGTGCCCACTGAACTAAGATAAACATGTGGTTCAAGAGAAATATAAACATTTGATTTTCAAGTCACTGAGATTAGGGAGTTGTTTTTTTACTCCAGCTTATTCTGTAACATTCTGACTAATAAAGATGTTTCAATGTTGGAAAAGCTATTAATGTAATTTCCTCATGTCTTATCAGATTTAAAAGGAAAATAGAATGATTGTATCAGTATATGATAAAAGTATATGGTAACTTTCATCACAAATTCATAGTAAGAAATCTTAGTAAAGCAGGAAAAAGAGGAAGTTGTTCAATATTTTGAAAGGTCTTAGTAAATCCTCTTAATACACATTTTAAATAAAATTTTCATTTTAGAAAAGTTTTAGATTTTCAGAAAAATTGAAAATGTATTATAGAAAGTAGCACCCAGTTTCCCAGATTAATAGTACCTCACATCAGTATGGTATATTTGTTCAATTAATGACATAATATTGATATGTGGTTGTGATGGTTAATTTTATGTGTCAACCTGACTAGGCTAAGAGATGCCAAGAGAGCTGCTTATTTTTAGGCATGTCTGTAAAGGTGGCTCTGGAAGAGTTTAGCATTTGAATCAGTGAACTGAGTAAAAAATAATCACCCTCATTAGTGCAAATGGGTATTATCCAAACTGTTGAGGCCAAAATAGAACAAAAAAGTGAAGGAAGGACAAACTCACTCTCTCTCTTTGAGCTGAGACATCCATCTTTGTTTGCCCTCAGAAATGGAAATTGGTACTCCTGGTTCTCTGACTTTTGGACTCAGGCCGGTATTTGCACCATCACCTTCACCCTACCCAATTTCTCAGGACTTCGGTTTCAAATCGAGTTAGCTATACCACTGCTTTCTTGGTTCTCCAGCTTGCAGAGTGCAGATCATGGGACTTCTCAGCTCCATAAATGCACAAGCCAGTTTCTATAGTAAGTCTCCAGAATATATATATATATATATATATATATATATATATATATATATATATATACATATATATATATATATATCTCCAATTGATTGATTCTGTTTCTCTGGAGAACTTGAATACAATTTTTATGAAGTAAAGTCCACTTCATAAAAATTGTATTCAAGTTCTCCAGAGAAACAGATACTACGTTACGTTTAGTCATCACATTTTCTTAAGCTCCTCTTGACTGTGGTATTTTCTCAGATTTTCTTTGATTTTGATAGCCTTGACAGTTTTGAAAAATGTTGATCAGATATTTTGTAGAGTATTCCCTTATTGGAATCTGGCTTATTGGAATTTTTTCTCATAATAGACTGGGGTTTGTGTTTGAAGACCACTAACATAAAGTCATATTTTCATAACATCATATCAAGAGTACATATTACTAACATGACATCACTGGTGATGTTAATCTTGATCATCTGAATAAGGAAGTGTTTGTCAGTTAAGTTACTTTATTCCCCCATATTGCACTCTTGGGAAGAAGGACACTAGATCAGTCCATACCTAAGGAGTGGACATTATGTTCCTCCTTTTTCAGGGCAGAGTGTTTACATAAATTATTGATCATTTTTCAGCAAGGGACATTTTCTCTTCTCTCCCATTTATTTACTTATTCAATTATTTGTTTACATCAATATGAAGTCATAGATATTTATTTTATACTTTGGGTTATGATCCAATACTTTGTTATTTTACTGTTCAGATTGCTTCATATTTGATCCTTGAGGTATTTTTTCAGTTGACTCCTGTATTCCCATCATTGTGGGGTTTGGGGATTTTTGAGTATTTCCTTCCTTTCTGTCATGAAAAGATAGTCCATGCTCAGCTTATATATTTCAATGTCCCAGTCCTAGTATCAGCCATTAACTTCAAAGAGTCTTGGTTCCAATTATTGTAGACTGGTATTAAAAACCAAAAATCTGGGAACTAGATGCGCTTATTCCTACTGGAGTGTAATTGATTCTAGGGCATATCAGATAACAGAGTAAGGAAATACATATGTTCAATAAATATTTTAATGATGAAGTATTCTATTCGATGCATTCCCATTAAAGTCATGAGCAATGCATGGTGCCCCCAGCCATTATTTCATTTCAACATTGCACAAAAAAATCCTAGCAAGACAAGGACCAAAAAAAATAAGTATCTAATAAAGCTGATTATAAACATATACTTAAGCTAGTAGTTCTACTCCTAAAGAAAATCCTCACCCTATGGGCAGAAGGATATACATAAGACTGTTAATAACAGCATTGCTTAGAGCACTAAAAATTGAAACAATTTATTATATTTTTAGGTATAATAAATACATTGTGGAACATCATATGTGTCTCACTTTACTGCTAATTCAAATGAATATACTAGAGCCATATATATTCAATTCATATATATATATATATGAAAAATAAGTTGTTCAGTGAAAAGAGAAAATGGCTGGATTATGAAAAATATTCCATTTATACAGTTTGAATACATGTAAAACAACAGTGTATTTTATGTATAGATATATGCATATGCAGTAAAAATGTTTAAATATAGAAAAGAATGAATAGCCTTTATGATAAGAAAAAGGAGGAGGATTGAAATCAAAGGAGTACCTAAAGTATTCTTTTTAAGATAATTATTGACCCCCACATTGTTTAATTCAATGACCAACTTTCAGTTGTGACCTTATTTGACATATCATCATTTACCAAAGTTAATAACATCTTCATCCTAGAAGTGTTCTATTCTTGGCTTCTAGACATCACTTTCTTTGATTTTTTTTTTTCCTTTGACACTGATCATACTTTGTCTCCCCTATTAATTACAATTCTTATCAACTTCTTAAATTTGGAATGCCCTGGGAATCATTTTTTGACTCTTCTAGTTTCCTTTTTTGTCAGTGATTTCTACTGGTTCACAATCTCCATTATCATCTATGTAACGATGACTCCCAAATTTGTATCGCTTGTCCAGACTTCTCCACTAAACTCTATAAAACTCTATACAACTGTGTACTTGCCATCTTTACTTGGAACACGTCAAATTTGAAATGCTCCAAACACAATGTGGATTTTCCCTCTAGAACCTGCTCCACCCTCACACGTTCTTCCCCGTCATTGGACTCCAACATTCTAGTCTATCAGAAAAACAACAACAACAAAACAAAGCTTGATTCATCTTTGAAACATTTCATTTATATCCCACAACTAATATGTCAAAAAAATTGACTTTAGTTCAAAATATGCATAGAACCTGATGACAGCCCACCACCTCCCCCGAGCCCCAAGCCTCCTCTAAGGCACTATTACCACTCGCCCAGATTACTTGGTAATCTCCTATCCCTACTTCCATTCTTGTCCCCACAGAGACTCTTGGAAACACAGCAACCAAAGTGACCCTTCCAATATGTCAGTGCTATCAAGTCATTGCTCTGCTGAAAACCCTCCAGTGGCAACTCATCACATTCGGAGTAAAGCCAGTGGCTTCCCAATGGGCCAGCATGCTCTGCACAACCCGAGTCTGTCAAAACTCTGACCTCACCACAAGTCCTATCTTCATTTGCCACACTATCCTCCTTGCCATTTCTCAAATATGCCAGACATACTCCTGTCTCAGCGTATTACCACTGTTATTTTCCTCTGTTTGAAACACTGTTCCCTTCTCCTTTATTCTTAGCCTGATTTCTTAAAACTCAAAAAATAAAAATAAAAAAAAAGAACCTCCCCACTCCCATTCATGTGCTCCCCAGAGTAAACATCATACTTTATTTTTCCCAAGCATGCCTCATCTTCTACCGTACTGTATAACGGACTTATTTATATGTTCACCTTCTTTTTCTTCCCATTAATAAGTACACTCCAAGATTCATGATCATTCTTAGTTCTTATTCCTACATTCAATGTACCATATAGTGTTTGGCACACACTAGGGACTCAATAAAATTTACTGGGTTAATTAATTAATCTTTAGAAAGACAATAAAATGGCCTGGAAATCTGCATTATTATGGCAGCAAAATTGCATCCTCATCAGATTTTTGGTATTGTATTTTAACTATTTATTTAAGACAAATAATAAAGAAGCCCATTGTGTTACTAATTACAGTAATCATGTACTGCTATTTCTTAAAGGAGAAACTCATTTTCAGAATAATAAAAGGATATAAGACATAATTACATAAGAATTCTGAAGTAATAAAACACAGGGATAAAAAGAATAAATTTTTAGGAAGTATTTTTTACATATATACAAGTAAACTGATATGACCTTCAAAATGTTAAAAAAGAAAATAAGTAAGCTCTGAAGTTCATTTAATGAGTAACATCGCTGGCTTCTAAAAAGTCATCTTTATTATGAGAAGAGCAACTGGCAATATCTCAGCAAAGAAGTCTCAGGGGATTCTTCTACCAGACATAGCTGAAACAATCTAGTTGCACTGGGGATTGGACATGACTAGTTCAAAGTCAGTGAACTGTGGGTGGCATGCCGAGAATAGAGACTTTTTTTGAGAGAAGGTTACAAAAGTGATTCCAAAGAGAGATGTACCTGTCATTGATTTCTTAAACTCTAGTACAACAGAAATAAAACAGTACAGTTTCTCTCTGGAAGATTAAAAATAGGTATTTTCAAGCTGGCCCTTTTACCATTTCTATAATCCTTTGTGAGCAACTATAATTGTTATTGTGTTTCTCTTGTTAAAGTGTATTCAGCAGAAAAAAATTTTAATTAAGAGAATCAATGGTACAGTTATCTTTTGTTTTTCCCTCTTGTTGAGGATAAGATCTTAAAACCAAAAGACAAGATCAGGAAGTTGCTTTACTTAAACTTTCAACTTAAACAAACAAACCTCTCTGTCTCTTTTGTCCAGATCTAATAGTGATATGGTATCACACAATTTGTTAGGAGTAAATGGATCTCAGGTAGCCTGTGAAATTATAAGGGCTTAGATAAAATTAAACTACACCATCAATTAGAATTGCAATTCATTTCAATATGTTTATTCTTTTCAAATGTAACCAATTTTACTTAACCACAAAGATGTCCATTTTTAAAATCACAATCAAGAACAAAATATCCTGATTTACCACATCCATTGAAATACACATGACACTTTTATACATCTTTCAAGATTGACTGTAAGAAAAATTACTGGTTCTTAGAAATGTTGAAAGATAAAATTGGCATTCTTTGCTTCTGTGTAATTTGATTTTAAGTTTAACTTATGAATGGAGAGATTACATAAATAAATTCTGGTTTATTGTTTATTGTTCCATCCCTGTTATCCAATAAATCTCCCACAGATTACACAATACAGGCTGTACTACTAATAAGTCTGTGTTAGTTCTTCTAACATAGATTCTGATCATCAAATGGTTCATGCAGAATGAAATTTTGTAATAACTGTTGAAAGTGGATATATATACAAATAAAATTGTTTTCTTCATTTGTTACAGTCATACCTAAAAACCAGTTGGACAGATTTATATAACATTTGTAACATATGTTTTGGATACCTTAAACTGGCATGTAATCTGTGTAGTGTGCACAAAATTATTTGGGCAGTTACCCAAGGAAACTCAAAGGGTGACAGTGACCACCAAGACAGTGGGAACTTTGTAGCTATAAGAGGCTTTTGTGACTGCAAATCAGGAGAGATCTGCCATTTATTAAAAGCACCATGGAAAGGGGTTTCAAATAAAACACTGTAATTCAACAGCTATAAAAGTCCATGTTCCAAAGAACAAATTCTGTTTTGTGATAGAGCACTTCTCATATGGGCACGTCCATACAGCAAGCCTTCGCACGCTAGACTCAGAGGTTTATATAATTTTGTTTCATGGTTCACAAACAAAATTGAGAGTCTAACTAGTTTTAAATGAGATTCTAAATCAGGTTAGAAAAGCTGAAAGAGGCATAGCTGGAGTGCGTGATTTAAATATAAAATCACTTTTTAAAAAATTTTATAGAAAAGAGGTAATCCCTAAAGGTCTTATTGCCCCAGTATAGTTTCAGAATCCAACATTTTAGTTAAGCTCTAATTTGATTTCCAGTAGTACATTATCTTTGCAGGACTATCTTATGATCCTGAGATAAACACACATATGCACAGACACACAATAAATGTCCATTTTAAGCATTCATAGATTAAAATCCAGTTAATGAACAATTTCTTTAAAACTTCTGAGTTCCGTAATGTGTAATTGCATCTTTGTATGTACCTTTTCTTTGAGTTGTGTAGGGCTGATAAATTATTTGTTGACCAGTAATTCATAACAATACAGATTTTATATCTTTTGTGTTGTTTTCTTTAAATATCTATATTTATCTATTCTTCCTTTCATATTTCAAAAGGGCATGTTTTAAGTGAAACTATGCAAGGATAAGAGAAAGTAAAAAACAAAAGTTCACTTCAGGTCCTAAGAATAAGAATTAATATTTAGACCCCCTTCTCCAAACTGCTACTTAAGTCAAACAAGGAAAGTGTTGCAACAAACGTATCTTGTAGCTCAAAAACAAAAGAAAAAAATTACGTTTTGAATGAATTAAAGTGGATTCTAAGCAAACCAGGATATTTCATTCCTAGTGTATTAGTTTTCTACGGCTACCCAAAAAATGTACCACACGATGGGTTGTTTAAACAACAGAAATTAATTTCCTCACTATTCTGGAGGCTAGGCCCAAGATCAAAGTTTTGGCAAGGTTGGTTTCTTCTGGTTTCCTCCTAAGCCTCTCAGTTTGTAGATGGTTTCTTCACCTGGTCTTCTCTCTGTAGCCATCTGTATCCAAATATCCTCTTCTTATAAAGACAAGTCATATTGAATTAGGGCCCACCATAATGACCTTATTTTAACTTAATTGCGTCTTTAAAAATCCATCTTCCAATTACGGTTACATTCTGAGGTCCTGGGAGTTAGGACTTTAACATATGAATTTGGGAGGCACACAATTCAGCCCATAACACCTGGGTCAAGTCACTTTGCCCTGAATTATGTTCTGATTCTAAATATGTTTTGAGAGTTAAGTCTGAAGTTTATATTGAAATGCAAATCTCCAATCAGATAAACAATTGTAACTCCCATGCACAATTAGAACATTGGGAGGGATAAATAAATTGAGTAGTCATGAAAAAATAAATGCCGTAAGTATATTTAATGCCCCAGAATGAGAAATACACATGCAACTTGATGTTGAGAGTGATTAGAAAGGCTAGGTTATAAATTTGGATAGATAAGAATTTATTGATGTGGGACCATTCACCCAAAACTCTAGGTATAAGACCCTGACAAAGGTCCCATGGATGGTTCAAACCTACAACTACAATGACTGCTAAAACCTTGAAAAAAACAATGGGCACACTGACCAAAGTTGAAATGCCAAAGTTCCCATGGAAGAAGGTGAAGAGAGGCATGCAAAGTTTCAGTGATATGGGCATGATATCCACATCCAAAACACTCATCAAATGATTGTTTCATGAGAAAGCCAAGGCATACCATTTACCAAGTCCACGAGAAAAACACTGTTGTGTGATTATCACTCAATTGTGGATCCTCTGTAGCCAGGCCTGAGAGTAAGATAAAACTCTGTTAAAGAACTTGGCCTTCTTATGGCTACGGGGATAGTAGAATCCAAAAACAAGAGGTAGCAACATTTAACCGCCGAAAGCCAGGGTTAACAATTATTGCAATGGCCACCAAGACTGGAATGACATTCAAGGTGGCCTGATATGTAAAGATTTGTAGAGATAGTTAGTAGAATACAAGTGGAAGTGCAAAAGAAATGGACATAAAACAATGTTAACCCTCAGATTGTAACAGCAGAATAAATAAAAGATAAATGCCTGGGAGACAGAGACCAGTCATTCCAATGAAAACCATGATCCCATGTAGAATTTTCAAATTTGAGGCAGTTTTCAGGTCCAGGAACTAATGCATACATTGGTGACCATATATCCAGAGACAAGGGCCCTGAAAAATCATGTCAAGTATAAATGGTAATGACTCCCCAGTACTTACAAGGGACCTTTGGTCAAAAGAAGAATGTCCAGATATTTCAAAGACCTTTGAACACAGGATATGAGTTGAATAGTTGTCAAGAGTTCTAAAGCATCATCATGAACCATAAACACCAGCCCTGCACACCCTCTCCCCCAACTGGAAAGCCACCTGTAGAATCTAGTTAGAATCTAGACGATCACTATAGGGTACTGCTAGTTCATTCAAGAATTAGGCCAGGGCTTCCCTGGTGGCGCAGTTGTTGAGAATCTGCCTGCCAATGCAAGGGACACGGGTTCGAGCCCTGCTCTGGGAAGATCCCACATGCCGCGGAGCAACTAGGCCCGTGAGCCACAATTACTGAGCCTGCGCGTCTGGAGCCTGTGCTCTGCAACAAGAGAGGCCGCGATAGTGAGAGGCCCGCGCACCGCGATGAAGAGTGGCCCCCACTTGCCGCAACTAGAGAAAGCCCTCACACAGAAATGAAGATCCAACACAGCCATTAAATAAATAAATAAATAAATAAATAAATAAATAAACAAACAAACAAACAAACCCCCCCCCCAAAAAAGAATTAGGCCAAATTTTAGCTATAGTGTCAGATGGTCAGATATGGTATCTTTGCTCAAGTAGATTTGTAAGGTACTTCAGGTACACGGTTTGTGACAACTAACTTGACAAAAAACATTCTTTTCTATATCATCAGAAAAGAGAAAAATTTTGCAAAAAAAAAATTGTATTCACATGGAATAGAGAACAATATACATTTACATTTTTCCCCAGAAAAGTGGTAACTTTCATACCATTCATCATAAAATAGTTCAAAGATATCTGTAGCCATCTCACAGAATAGCATACCACATGGATCAATTACATTGATACATTATGTCGAATGGACTGAATGAGCATGAGATGGATTGCATTCAGTACGCCTTACTGAGAAACATGCGTTCTAATGTATAAAAGATAAACCATGTGAAAATTCAGAGGTCTACCACATGTATAAAATATTTTTAATTGTGGTAGTCAGGTACAAACCAAGACATGGCCCCAAAGCCAAAGACAACTTACTGCATCTTGGATCTCTTATCATGAAAAACAAAACACAACTCCTGCCAGCTTTCAGTGGGGCCCAGAGTAGGAAAATGTTCTGAGGTTAAGACTGTGATGTAAGGGTTGTAGGTCATAGTATTGTTGGTCAATTAGAGTTCAAAATCAAACAAACAAACTCATAGTAAAAGAGATCAGATTTGTGGTTACCAGAGGTGGGGTGTGGGGCAGGGAGAATTGGATGAAGGCAGTCATAAGGCACAAACTCCAGTTATAAGATAAATAAGTACTAGAGATGTAATGTACAACATGATCAATATGATTAACACTGCTCTATGTTATATATGAAAGTTGAGTTCTCATTACAAGAAAAGATATTTTTTTCTATTTTTTAAATTTTGTGATGATATGAGATGATGGATGTTCACTGAACTTATTTTGATAATCATTTCATGATGTATGTAAGTCAAACCATTACGCTGTACACCTTGAACATATACAGTGCTTTATGTCAATTATTTCTCAATAAAACTGGAAGAAAAAAAATTGTAGTGCAGGTAGTACTGCCACTTTTGCCATTAAATACAATAACCTTAGTACATCCTAGTGTTGGCATTATATGTGGTTCAAAAAGATGCTGTGTAGAATTTGTGTCAAGACCAAGTGAGAGAATCACAATGAATACCTCTGAATTTCTGGAGCAAGACAATGCCATCTGCATTAGATAACTATAATCCTCTTAAAAAACAATTTTTATTATTATATTACCAGATCCTAGTAGAGACAGAACACTTAGACACCGAGTGACCGTGGAACTGGAATTGCTCACAATAATTATTATAATCTGATAGATGCCCTATGGTAAGTGGAATAATGCCCATGTCCTAATGCCAGAACCTATAAATATGTTACCTTACACAGAAAAAGGGATCTCATATATACAGTTAAGATTATAGAACTTGAGATGTGGAGTCATCCTGGATTATCCAAGTAGGCCCAGTCTAATCACCTGAGTCCTTAAAAGTGGAGAACCTTTCCAGGTTGTGGCCAGAAAGTTATGTGATGACGGAAGAATAATAGTCAATGAGATGCATCATTGTTACCAACCCCTCGGGAGAAGGTTCCTAAAAAGAGTCCTTCTGCCTGGTTTTGCTTGTGCCAATGGAAGAAGATCAAGTTTGGTTCAAAAGCAAAGGAAAGCTTTATTCTTTGATCAAGGAATGGAGAGGTTTGAGCTTCCAGAGCTCCTCATCAGTGAGGTGAGAGGGTGGAGTTCTCACAGGGCATGTGCGGCCCCCGCTCCAGATCTCAGGGCCAGGCGCAGGTCTCTGCACACGGCCCGCCACTGACATCTCGAATTGAATGTGTGCAAGTGCTTCTGCACACAGCCCTCCACGCTGAGGTGTCGCCACAGCCATTCTGCACTGGGAACTCTGGTCTGATGTGCCGGGAGAAAGGTCTCAGCACGTGGCACCCTATGAGCAAGTGAAACCAGGCTAAGCACAAAGGAAGAGAAAAACAAAAAAAAAGTTAGACTTTATTTTATTCCCCAGCTTCTATTTTTATTCCCCAGGGAACTGTGAATGGGCTTTGCCAGTGACACTTCTGCTGCATGAAGATGGAGAAAGACGGTCAGGAGCCAAGGAATGCAGGCACCCTCTAGGAGGTGGAAGAGGTGAAAAAACAGATTGTCTTCTAGAGCCTCCAGACAGGAATATAGATTTGCTGAGCCCTTGATTTTATCTCAGTGAGACCCTTATCAGACTTCTGACCTACCAAACTATAAGATAATAGATTAGTGTTGTTTTATGCCACTAAGTTTGTAGTAATTTGTTAGGACAGCAGTAAAAAATGAATACAGATTTTGTTACTAGGAGTGGAGTGTTACCATAACGAATGCCTAAAATGTGGAAGTGATCTTGGAATTGGGGGCGGTAAGCAGGGGCTGGAAGAATTTTTAGCAGTGTGACTAAAAAAGCCTAGATTTCCTTGAATATAGTGTTAGTAGAAATATGAATGCTAACCACTGTGCTAACAAAGACTCGGATGGAAAGAAGGAAGATGGTTGAAGAAACATAAATCTCCCTGGAGAATTCCTAGATTGTTGTGAACAACAAAAAGTTATCAATTTACACATCTGAGATTTGCAAAAAAAGAAAGCTGGATAATTCTAACTTTGGGCAGGAATATTGGAATCCAGCTACTCTCACTGATGAGAGTAGAACCTGTTTAGCGCTTCTGGGAAAGCACTAAAGCAATACAGCCACGCTTGGTCAAAATAAGCATAAAGACAAAGTAATAAAGTAAGCATAGATACAGATATGCCATTACTGAGACTTTTAAAATTTTTCTATATTATTTATACAAGTTTATATATGCACATATATATATATGTAAGCCTGGGAAATTCTCACATGAAAATAAGTAAGGAAAAAGTGATGAAAGGCCATTGTAGAATGCTATTAATTAAAGAGCTGTACACATGGTAATATGGGTTTAATCTTAAAAACATATTGCTAGGTGAAAAAGAAATAAGTCTGGAGCAAAATTAAATAAAGGTGAATTCAATTTATTTACATGCAAAATAATAACACAAGTTTTATACATAGAAATGAAAAATATAGCCATGTTTTCCCATGAGGGTAAGAGAATCAGAGGAAAAAAGTAGAGATAAAATTCAATCAATGAATAAAAAGAAGTTACTCACGTACCAATGACATCAGCATTACACAAACAGAGGAGTATCATTAACTCAACCCTTTGCACATACAACGCAAGTTAGTGTATAAATAATAAATGTGAAACTAAAATTTAAAACATTTTGTCATGTATATACATTTCATATTGAGTTAAATTATAGAATAAAAATAAAAATAAATTAATGATTTAAGATATAAAGACATAGGAAATATATTCAAAAATAAATATATATGAAAGTCTAATTTGCATAACACTAGGTTTATTAATTTATACTACTCAGCTGCATTAAATATCATAAGCATATCTCTTCATTAATACTGCTATCTCACTTATTAAAAAGATAATAATTTATTTAAAATTGTTTTGCCTCAAAGGTTTTTTTTTTTTAATGTTTATTTTATTTTATATTTTTCTCAAATTTATTTATTTATGGCTGTGTTGGGTCTTCGTTTCTGTGCAAGGGCTTTCTCTAGTTGTGGCAAGCGGGGGCCACTCTTCATCGCGGCGCGCGGGCCTCTCACTATCGCGGCCTCTCTTGTTACGGAGCACAGGCTCCAGACGCGCAGGCTCAGTAATTGTGGCTCACGGGCCCAGTTGCTCCGTGGCATGTGGGATCCTCCCAGACCAGGGCTCGAACCTGTGTCTCCTGCATCGGCAGGCAGATTCTCAACCACTGCGCCACCAGGGAAGCCCTGCCTCAAAGGTTTTTAAGGATTTAATATATGTACATCACTTAGAAATGGATCTGGCATATGAAAACACCACAAAAGTGCTAGCTATCATCATTATTATTATTTCCCTAAAGTAAAGCAAAGTGAACTTTAAAAAGCAAAGTCTAAAATGGATATTTTTAAAAAGCAAACTATTTATGTATTATTTTTATTGCAAAAGAACTATTCATGTTTTAAGCTCCAAGAGTATACCTAGTATTTGATTTAATCCATTATTCTTTTTCTAAAAACAGCTTTTTGCTTTGTAAGAACTACTCCTTGGATTGGATATGTAGCATCTTTCTATGAAGCAATTTTTAATGTACATTCTAACCATCAGCATTAAACTGATGCTTTGATTTGAGTGATTATCTCTCAAAACCGGGCATGACATCCATACCCAAAATTTAACAATAAACTCCAGTTCCTTTGCTCCTACCCTGAAGTGTGGCTTTCCGTGTGAATAATGTAACCATCTAATTTGTCATTCAAATTGGGATGCTTTTGAGAATTGATAACTATACCAAGAAAAATTCCAGTACTGTCCCAGTTAAAATGGGTCATCAAATATAAACGTAGAGACAGTACAATCTCTCCTGAGAATGACCCTAAATTTATATATTATCACGTTCCTGTAAACTATGCTCAAAGAAACTTGAGCATAAATCCACTTTGAATCCTTGTTTTTCTCCCCAATTTTAATGCTACCACATTAGCAGGGCCTATCATCTTCTCATGCCTAGATCACTGTCACAGCCTCCTAACTGAGCTACCTGCTCTCCCTTCTCTTCCTCCCCTAGTGCATCATCCACGTAGCAGCAAAAGTCACACAAGTCACAGGATCCCATTTCTGACCTCCAAAAACACCTCAATGACTTCTCACTGGCCTGTGAACAAAATCCAAAACTCTTAATCATGCACTACAAAGCCCCTCCTAGCCTGATGCCTGAGTATCACTCAAACATGCCTCTCATTCAGAAAGCTTTATTCACATCTTTCTTCTTGAAATTCCTGCAACTCACTAGGTTCTTACCAATCTCAAAATTTATGACACAGAAGGAGAAACAGAAATATATAATAATATGAGAGTTTGACATGCCTGTCTTACTCTGGTAGATCAAGGAGGCAATAAACTTGTCAGACACTAAAACACAGACAACCTTAACGCGAACAAACAAGCAAATAGTATATATACACAAATGTAAATTTGCCACATGTAATAAAGTTAAAAATTAATAACAATATTCAAAAAAGGGCACTTCCAGAAGGAAATGAAAATCAAACAACCACAGAATTCTATTTAAAAATCTATTGAATCAAAGGTGAGATATAATTTAATATTGAAATTTTTTTATAAATTCAGGATAATCTCTTAATGTACTATACTCCATAGGATATAACCAAAGCAGTGCTCAGCGAAAAATTCCTAGTATTAAACACCTTTATCAATAAAAACAACAAATGAAGTAGACACTTGCACCCAAAAAGATAAAACAAAATAATCTAAAATAAATAAAGCAAGAAATTATTAGAGATAAAATCTCAATTTATTTTTAGAAAACAAAAACGGAAAATAAATAGTGCTTTGATAAGTTAGAAAGAAACACACCATTAAATAACCTAGTTTTTTTAAAAGGAGAAAGCACAAATTCAAAAAAGAAATGAAAAGGGCAATTTAAAAAAAATCATTTTGTCCACACACATTTGAAAACCTAAATCAAATTGGTAATTTTAGAAGAAAATAAAGTGTATAAATGTGGCATGTTAAAATCAACCTGAGGCATTTTTTAGCATAGCTGTAAGAGGTCTAATTGCCCTTAGTTGAGTTAGAAAATTTAGACAACTAATTTCCATAGAATAAGAAAACAGAGATTAGTCAAAAAGCCTCCTCACAAAAAATTTCCATTTCCCCTAATGGGTTCACAAAGGGCTTTTCAAAACCTTTAAGGAACAAATAATCCCAACGTTATTTTGAACAATTACTACGAATAGAAAAATCAGGAAAACTTCTGAATATTTTTTAAAAAGAAGATCCCAAGACCTGAAAAAGATGACACAGTGTATTAAAATTACAGACCAATTTCACTTATGAATAGCAATAAAAATTTTACAACAGAATCATTCAATGGAATTCATATACATTTTTACATTGTATTGTAGCAAAAGCCTCCTCAGGGGAATTGGATATGAGAAAAGTAGCATATCAGAAATAAGCTGAAAGACAGTTTTCAGCACCGGAATGAAAGGGGTAATGATTATACACCCTCTCTCACAGTTATGCTAGGGACAGGGGAAGGAAAAGTAAGCTTGGTGAAACACAAAGTATTAAAATGTCACATGGGGAAATAAATGACAAAACCACATACATGCCACCTCTCCCCTCCTGCAAGGTTGAAGCTGCCCATCTCACGATGGACCGTCAGTGACTGAACCTGAGTCTGTTACTGTGCCTGTATCAGATATTGATATCGGATCAATATCCACTTGCTTCTGCAAGCACCATCAGAAGAGCAACAAATGGTAGATTTTGTGCTAAATTTCCAACGTTGTGCCTGCAAATCCCATGTACTTCTAATCTGTCTGGTCCCCGATTCTCACTACGTGTAGAGAATATCTGCAGTGACGGTGCCAGAAATAGGAGTTTGTAGAAGCAGCAGCTTTGTGATTTTCCTGAGGAGTGGCTGAATTCCGTCAGAAGTACAAGCATTCTTGAGTGATAACAGCACCATCAGCCAGGAGGAATCACCACCACTAGACTTGGACAACAATATAGAAACACCAATTGTAAACGATAGAAATCCTTTCCTTCGAGCCATATAAAGGATGTTCAGAATTGCTATGATTCATTTGAATCCTAAAGATACCTTAGGTTTCTAACCTTGGAAAATGAAGATGCATTTTTTTTTTGTAGTTCTCACATTGAAAACAAAATATTTCATTCATGTGACTTGCTCTATACACATCTATGGTATGAGTTACAATAACGAATTCAAAATCTTCAGTAGTTGTAACTAGGAAATAGACCTTATTTGCTACCACTTCCAAATCACCATGATGTTAAATAAAAGGTGACAATATTCTTCAGAATATATCTGTGTTTGTAATACTATCATTTTAAATTCTACACATTTTGAAAAAACAAAAAAAATGATAGACTCAATCATTCTGTGATCATCAATATGGCCAAATGTGTTTTCAACAAGCATAGGTTTCAACATGTCTCTAATTATAAGTTTAGACACATGAATGGTGATTAGCCAAAACTCATTGATAAGCTATAAATCTATACATACATATGCATATGCATGTCAAATTCCATGATAAAATAGAGATTATAGTTAAAATTGTTACATTAGAACAAATACAAAATAACTACATGAAATATTTTATACACACAAACACACATATATACTTGGAAAAATTAAATTTCCTCCACAATCAAAAAAAATTGTGTTATTTGCAGATAGATTTCTCCATTTAAAAATATCATTGAAAATGTTGCTTTCACCTCCAGGACAGGATTTTAAGATCATAAAACTTAATAATTTCTCATGTTAATAAGAAAAGTGAGAGAAACATAAAAAGAAGAGAGAAATGAGGGAATCTCTGCATAGGCCACATCTTCCCATTTGTCTAAGAAGAAAGTTGATGAATCTTATAATTAGATGTTGTTTATTCCCTATAACTGGGTGTTAAAGTCTCAATTTATTTTTTAGTCATACACAAAGCTGGAAGAACAGGAAAGTTTAACATAAAACATAATATAATAATATAAAACAGTAATATAAAACAACTAATATACCTCAAAATATTCAAATCCCATACCTACTAAGTTTTTTTCCTTATAAGTTATTCTTCTAGAAAGAAACTGAGTGACATAGCAAGTCCTTAAGGATGTATGTGTCTAAAATCCATTAAGAGGTTTCTGTTTCTAGGTATGATGAAGTAACAGGGAGCAGATTTACCCTACAGATTTAGACAAACAGAAAACTAGACAAATTTATAAAACAAAAAATTACAGATAGCAGTGACAGGCGGTGCAGGACTATATTCTCTGAGAAGTGAGCAGTGGTCATCAGGCAAAGTAAGCCTACGCTTAAGGCTTTGAGGCAGCCTGCATGATATTATGCAGGAAGTAGAAACTCAAACAGAGCTTTGTGGTCTCCCTGGATTAAGGAGATATCTGAGATTGTGGAGGATGAGGCAGTTAACTACAGAAAAGGGCAGACAACACTCTACAGAAAGCTCTAGAAAACTGCAGAGGATACCCTTAAATTTTTAGGGAAGGCCTTTCTGAAGAAGTGACACTGGGAAAAAAATCAAAATCAAATCAAAGTGATGAGAATACAGCTGCATTCATGAGATCAGGGAAAGAACATTCAAAGCTTAGGGATTAACAAGGGTAAAAACCTAACACAGGAGTAAACTTGGAATGTTTGAAGTTAAAAAAAGAAAAGTAGCATAGGCAGTACAGGATGAAAAGAGCTAGATCAAATAAACATGGAACAGATGTTGTAGGACGTTCTAGGACTTCATTTAAATTTTCAATCTTGTTATTATCATCTTGATAAACCATTGAAGGAGCTTGGCATTATCTAATTTGAACCCGAGAATAGCCACGTTGACTGCTTAATACTGGATGCATGGTAGTGGCACCAAAATTTAAAAATTGTAAGATCAGCTAGAATTTGAAGCAGTCTTAGTGAGGTCTGGTGATGATTATGATGGTGGTTGTAGAGAATTTGATGAAAAAGGGAATTAATTTGATATTAATCTTCAGAATATATTTGATATTCATTTTAAGAATATATTTTGACAGTAAAGTTGAATATTTATCAATGGATTAGATATGGTGTATGAAGAAAAGGGAGGAATTTAAATTTAATTCTTAGGTTTTTGACTGATACAAGTGAGTAGATTTGGTAACATATATTAAGATGAGAAAGGCTTTTGGGAAGCTAGGATTTGTCCCATTTAAGATGGCCAATTGCAGATGCAAAGATAGATGTAGGCTGTGGAAGGTGTCGAAGTCAGGAGTAAGAATCTGGGAGATAACATTATTAAACACATAGAAAAGAATGAGATCACATAGGAAGAGAGTGCAGAGTGAAAACAGAAGAGTGCCAAAGTAAAATCCCTGGGATATTCTACTCTGATCTTTAAAAAAGTGGAAGTCTGTAAATAAGATTAAGAAGGAGTGTAGAGTGAGGTCAGGGGGAATTCTAGAAACTGTCATTTCCCTGAAGCAAAGAATAGAAAGCATTAAGAAAGAAGGTCTAGTGCATCATAACTAAAGTTACTAGGAGGTGAGGTAAAAGGAAAACAGAAAATTAATCACCAGTTTGGTGACTTTAATAAGAGCAATCTGGAGTGGTAGAGACAAATACTCAAATAGAATAAGGTGGTACAAGAAAGGGGCCAACAAATGGATACAAATGAATGAGTTTAGAATACTACAGGGGGCCCAGAAAGATAGAAAGCTTGGAATAAACTTATTTTTAAAGGTTACATACTCCAATAATCTGCTCAATATGTTTTAACCTCCAGATCTTTTTCAATCATGCTATGTCTAAACCTAAAACCCAAAGTCCAGTTGTTTATTTGAAAAGAGTACAAAAGATATACTATTTGTTTCTGGTATTTAGAGACTTTGGGGGCACTCTGTAGTATATTTATGTGGATACTCTGTATTTCGAGGAATTTCTCTGTAAAGTAGCCCAGAAAAAAATGGGACAGTGGGTGGGGTGTGGGAATCAAAAGACTTTCTTTTTTATTTTTATTGTCACCATTTGTGTATTTTCTTCCTCCCATGGATGAAATTAATGTATATTTACAGACCCACAGCATTCATCCTTTAAAGAGAAAGAAAATAATATAGAGAAAAAAGATATCATTGCTAGAGAAAGGTCATTGAGAAGGCAAGAGTGGAAGGAATGAAGGGTAGGTACTATTGATTGGGGACAGGTTAGCTCTTAGTAAATAAAGGGATATATCTTCCATTTTAACATTAATAGAGAATTTTTGGTAAAGGAAAAACAGCTAAGTGAGCTGAGAATGGATATGATGAACAGAGTGGAATGCTTGAAAATGGGTTTTTTTGTGTGTGATGACAAGGTCTAGTGATGACTGAAGTAGAAATAAAACAAAATGACAACAACAACAAAAGAGAGAAAAAATTGTTAGAGCTAAAGAGTGAAGAAACTGAGAAATCAGAGTGTTGTGTGTAACATTTACCTGCATTGTGAAAGAGTCAACAATTAGAATACCGAGGAAGAAGACAATGAGTCAGTCAAGTGACGGAAAAATGAGAAGGAATGGCCTGGGTGTCAGTAGTAACAGCAGAAAAGTGGAAAGATAAGTGGAAAGATCTGATTGCATATGTTTCGTAGAGCTTGAGGTTTGGAACGAGGTAGAAAGGAGAGTCTGACCAGCATTAGTGGGCAAGGAGTAGATTTTCACTAAGACCTCATACACGTAGAGAGTGGTAGGAAAAACAGACTGCTCTTGAGAGATTTTGGGGGGAATCAGTGTTAATAGGAGACAGTCATGTTTCATTGAGAGCAAGAATAAACGGATAAAAGATTGTACTGAACAGTGCATAAATGCTGGCAATTTGGGGCTGATATACTTTACTTGAAAAATCTTCTCAAATTTATTACATTTTATTCCATTGATATAAAATAGCCTCATTATTTATTAAATAAAGAAACAAATAAACTGACGTTTTTCTGATTTACTTAGTTGAGGTAAAAATAATTTCCAAAAAAGTGCTAGCATAAAACAAGCTGGTAATTAGTGCAATTATCATATAACCTTAGCAGTATGGAATGTGTTCTGTACATGTGATATATGGAAGTAGAATCCACACAACACAGCCATAGTGCTGTAACAGTACAGGCCATTATGTAAGAAAATTTACTTATTCAGTGTTGAAAATTGGTGACTGAGCCCATTTCCAAGCCAACACAACATTCCACTCTTGCCCTCAGGAGCCCACAATCTGCTATCCACCATCTTCATCTCTTTGCTCTAAGTGGAAGTCGTTTTCACTCACCCTCTCCACTTCTCTTCCCGTCATCTAGTAAGCCCTCTCCCGTCAGGCTTTCAAACCCTCAACTCCACCAAAATGGGTTTTACCAAGGTCACTGTAGACATCCTTGTTGCCAAATCCTTTTTTCAATTCTCTTCCATAACCAGCTTGAGCTCTTACTGAGATCAATTGACACAGATGACGACTCTAATCTTCCTGAAACAATTTCTTCCTTTGACTTCCAATACATCATTATCTTTTACTTCAAGTTCTATATCTGTTGCTCTTACACCTTAATATCCTTTACAACTTCCTCCTTATCTCCATGAACTCAAATATAGAACTTCTTTTCACTATCTACTTTCACTCTTCAAGTGATCTAATCTAGTGTCTCACTTTACATAGCCTAATCTTCATTCCTATATCTAATAACTTTGCAATATCTCCATATATATATATATATATATATACAAAATAAGCAGCTCCAATTTTATATTTTCAAAAAAAGAGCATTTGATGCCTCAAAAATTAAATAATTTTTGTCCTTTCCATTGTCTTCCTCATCTTAGCAATTGGCAATTCATTTTTTTCCAGTTTCTCAGGCCAAGGAATATTTCTTGCACACTTCATATGCAATCTATCAACAACTTTTTATTGGCTATATCTACAAATTATATACACAATCTTACCATATCATCCACCCTTATCCAGGTTCTAGCCATCGTTATTTCTCATTAGATTACTGCAAAAGATTTTTTATTTTTCCCCCAGTTTCTACCTTTGCTCTGGTAAAATCTATTCTTCATTCGTCAGTAATAATGATCCTTTAAAAATTAAAATGATATCATGCCACTCATATGTTCACATACACTTGTCAGGAAGAGGGGGATTTCCCCCTCTAGTCTTCTTGAGTCTTTGTGGCTGAACCAATAATAAAATTGACACAAGGCAGATTAACAGGAGAAAAAGAAACAAATTTTAATTCTTGCTCATGGAGGTCTCATAGATATGGGACCTAAAAAATGGACAAAGCAGGCAGCTTTTATATTTTTTACACACATAAAACAAACAAACAAAACAAACAAAAAAAGAACACTAAATGTGTGAGGAATTGACAGGACAAAAAAAAAAAAACTTAGGTTTTGGGTGGTCAATTAACGAAGAATCTAAACAGTGTTTGGGCTTGAGGTAGTAAATTAAAGAAATAACAAGGTTTGTTTATATTGGCTTCTCAGCCCAAATTCCCTATCTCTGACGATAAGGGTGTCTTTCCACTTCCAGATGCAAGGAGTGTACCTTTCACATGAGAGATTTATTTTCTGCTTTCAAGGAGACAGAAAGGAGGGTGAGAGTATTCCTCTTTTATTGGTCACTTCTTAGGTAACTTTAACTCAATATAATTAATATGCCATTGGCGCACATTTTGGGGCAGCCAACCCACTCAGTGTAAGCCAAATTCCCTACCTTGGTGAACGTGGTCTCTGCTAACTTTCTGGCTTCATCTCTTTTTATTCACACCATCCTGGCTGACTGGCCAAATTATTTCATAAGCATTCTAAGTATGTTCCTGTCACAGTACTTTTGTACCAGCTCCTTCACTTGCTTGAGATGCTCTTTTCCTAATATAGTTGTGTCTTGCTTCTTCACATCTTTCAGATCTCTGCTCAAGTGTATCCTTTTCTTAGATTCGTCCCTAATCATCCTTTAGAAACAGTATCCTCAAGCATTTGCTGCCCCCTTTTAATACTTTACTTTTAACACAGCATTTATTACCACCTAGAATATATTTGTTTATTTTCTCCTTCCTTTATAAGAAAATTTCTGTAAAGGAGATCTTTTCTGTTTTTGTTTTTTTTTTTTTAATGTTCCATTGCTGGCTCATAGTCAGCACCTGTCAATATATATTGAATGAATAAATGAAAGGATAAATAATAGAACTTTATAAAATTTTTAACTTGTTAATGGACACTGGCTCTCCAAGGGATAAAAAGTTGTACCTATTTCCACCCAAGAATAAATCATTGGACTAAGATTTTGAAGGACATTATTTGGGAAAACCTTATAGCTATCAGATGGCAAGTGCACCTGGTAAGCAACATTCTTGACCTGTTTATGTTATTGTGGTTAAGAACACTTAACATGAGATCTATCCTTTTAACAATTTTTTGTGCAATATATTACATTGATAATAGCTATAATGCTGTACAGCAGATCTCCAGAGTTTATCCATATTACTTAATTGAAACTTTATGCCTATTAATTAATAACTCCCCTCTTCCCCCTCTCCTCATTCCCTGGTAATCACCATTCCAATATTTGATTTTATGAATTTGACCATTTTAGAAATGTTCATCAGCAGATGAATGGATAAAGAAAATGTGGTATATGTTTATACAGTCTTCCCTTCATATCTGGGGGAAATTAGTTCCAGGACCCCTGCAGGTACCAAACACTGAAGATGCCCAGGTCACTTATATAAAAGGGTGCAGTACAGTAGGCCCTCTGTATCCTCAGGTTAGTGCACCAATTATAGAATGGAATACCATTCAGCCTTAAAGAATGGTAAGCAACTTTCTTAATTGATTGCTTACTTGGCCATCTTTCTCTGAATATGGCATATATGCATCATCGTCATCACCATCTTCATCAGTTTGGGGAAATTTTGTTCAATATGTTGGTAAACACAAAAGTGAATACAGTACTTGATCCATATCACCCAAACTGAGTGATACCATAAGAGTCCTTCTATTTTCATTAAGGCAAATGCATTACATATCTACTTTGTTACTATAATTGTATTGTACAGACTGCACAACTGTGAAATTCAGGATCAGAATTTATAATATACATTCATCAAAGTTCCTATTGCATCTCATGTTGTCTCACATCAAGATAAGCAAGCTGAAGTACTACATTTTATTTCCATTATATAGTTACCCCCAGGATGACACATCTCAATTATAGAAGGCTTTGTATGACTAAGGTCTTCCATTAATGGAACCTCATAAATTTATAAAAAGCCAAAATGAGAGCTCTTGTTTTTCCAGTGTGTTTATCAAACAATGAATTCATATTATTGGCTCTGAGAAAGCTTTCTTTAAAGTAATTAAAAGCAGTACTTATGTCACCCAAGGGTAATTGCTGCTTATTTATTTATTGCTTTACAATTTACCTTCATTAGTTCAGAGTGACAGTGCCAACTGTAGAACAAGCACGAGGTTATTGGGATGTTATGACCATTTGAACTCAAATAGTGGAGGGAAAATCTCAACAAAAAGTACACCTATGTGAATTGGGTTCAGCAAGTGATCTACATCAAACAGGAAAGAAAAACACACAAATGAATTTCAACAAACACGTTTTCCTGTATCTTTAAATGAAAAAACAGAAGAAAACACTGATGTTGACATCAATACACGGGTATGTGCACCATTATATTTAAGTAACCAGTCTGAATCAATGAGGTAGAGATGTTTTATTGAAGTAACTCATGCCTTTTATTCAGAGTCATCTGATATTACCTGTATGTCTAGCTGAAAAAGAAACCTAATCAAACATCGTCTACGAGTGTGTGCCTGTATCTCTCTGTGTCTGTATTGTCTTTTTGGAAACTGGTGCCTTGATCTCAGATTTAAGCTACTGCAATTGATTCAACTTGAAGTTGATTAAATTCAATCAATTTCTTCAATTATCTTCATTAGCTTAGAGATATATCTGGATATATACTTTTGTTGCAAGTCCAGATATTTTTCTAAAAGTCTACATATATACATAGATCTGAATATAAAAAATACATAAAAAGTATTGACTATTGTTGTTATATTCTATCTAAATGCTAAGTGATCATAACCATTAATTCATTCCTTAAATAAACATGAACTAAGCTTTTATTAAATTCCAGGTAATTCGATTTTGGATATTCAATAAGACTTATGAAAATACAATCTCTAGGTAAATTTTGGTGTTATATTAATAAAGTAAAAATAATAATAGTAAGTATTATTATTATTGTTATTAGCTATGCTGATAATTATTGCAAACTTGGTACCATGGTAAACTCATCACATGAATTAATCTCATCACATAATCTATGACACAAGCTGTGAACCACATTTTGTAGATTATGAAACTGAACACCAGAGAAGTAAAGTAATTCGTCCAGGTCACATGGCCAGTAGTTGTCAGAGCTGAGAATTGAAACCACACAGTCTGACTCTAGATCCAAATATCTTACCTATTGTATCTTGCTGTGCTTCTAACAAGAACAGATAATATACACCTCTAAAAATGTGTCACAAATACCATGATTACTATGTAAAAGGGCCAGTGTTAGAAAAGTGGGCAAAACAAGGTGAGAAGTCAAATCTACCTTCTTGACTTGAATAAAGCAAGTCAAGAGACAATTTATACAGCATAGAACCCAGAGGCTTGATCTTCAGAGATGAGTAAGCGTCCATGAGATAGATAAGCTCATGGGGTAAGAACAACTTGAGCAAAAAGATTCATGTATAAAATAACCTGGCATCCTGAAGAAATTGCAGACAGTTCTGTAGAGCAGAAGGTACGAAGCAATGGAGGTAGAGAAGGGAAAGAGAGAAGCTTGAGAAGGAAGAAAAGGTAAAACAAACTTTTGTATTCTCATGGTTCCAGACTTTTGTTATACATATACTAGATAATTTTAGGAGGTATCCAGAGCAATATTTTAAAATGTATGCTTATTTTAATATAACTTAAGAAAAAATTAATATAAACTGTTATTGAAGTTTGTAATATAGGTTGTGAAGCTAAAATATATATTTAAATTTAACATGATGAGTTGATTTAAAGAAAACTATCAAGTGCACCATAATGCACTGCCATGACAAAACATAAAATTTGAAAGATGGTTTGTAAACTACATCTGTGTGTGAAATAAGGAGTTCAATCTTTATCCTATGAATAGTTAAGAATAGATTAAAAACACTTTCATGTTAAAATTTTCATCTTGAAACTATTCACTCCGCAGGACCTGCATAAGTCCAAGTTGAATTTAGTTACTGATGGAGCATTGAGAGTTAGGTAAGGGATACAGATCAGGGTGCATGAAGCGATTCTGGCTTGGGTAATGGGGGCTACTAGTACCAGCCGTTGAACTGCAGAACATGGGACGATAGTTGTTTTGTTTTTTTTACGTTTGGTGGGTGCAGGTTGAATTTCAGATTCAAACATATTCAGATTGAATGCCCAAGTGCAGATATTGATGGGCTGGAAATCGAGAGAGTCACTAAGCACTTTGACAGGGAAAATGACATTGCCACTGGAACAGCTGCACGCATAAGTAAAGCACATGTCAAAATAGTATAAATATATTTCTTATTGTGAGATATCTTGTGATCAGACACTGGTTCAAGACACTTGGATTTAAATATCTAGGACACACACTAAAAATAGACTCTTGCTTTCTATGTTGAACTTATTCAATCAGAATGTGCAGGTGGTGGGCCCAGGCCTTTGCATTTTTAACAATTTTCTTAAGTAATTGATCAGCATAGCCTAGTTTGGGAACAATAATTCTTCAATAAATGTAATTCTTCTCTAGGTGCTTGCACTCCCCAGACCATCCTACCTACCATTTTATTATGTTAAAATATTATGTGAAACACAAACTAATGAAAAACAGGGGGTTGGTTTTTGCTCAGTTTCAAGAATCATGATAGAAGTATCTACAGGGACTAGGAAGGCAATATTCATGAGTAAAGCATGTCGGGTATAGGAGAGTTGGGTTTACATCTCTCTTCAATGAAATAGGGCAGTTGGGATTGATTGTTGGGCAATCAACAATTGCTGTTGGGCAGCTGAGCTGCTGTTGGGCAGCTCGAAATGATTGTTGCCTTGTTAGCATGTGGGTTCAGTGTTATAATTCTGTATAATTTTTAAATGTTTAATTGGCAACTAGTTAAAATTACAACAAAAGCAATAAAACTGGGGGCTGGTGTCAGCTTCTAGTGCATCGTTTTGAAGCTCTTGATCGAGCTCATTCTCATTATTTTCTGTGGCTAAAGAAGACTCAAAATGATGGTTTAACTTAATTTTCAACACCACTATTTATATAATCATAATTAATTTGTGAATGGATAGAAACATATAAAATGCACAATTATGCTTCTAAGAGTTAGGTTGAAGTAGGTCATTGATTACTCAGATACGTATTAATAATGTACACTTCTACTCTTTTTATGAATGTCACCCTGGCCAAGAATCTAAAGACTGTAGCGCTATTTAGTATATGATAGTGATCCCAAGTTTGGACGTTCTAAAACTATCAAATTTTCTGTTGTTAATTTATTTATTAGCTCAGTAAAGGAAAAAATCCAACTCTTTGAATTCTCCCAGATATTAAAAATAATAATTAGTATTATCATTATTACTTGTCTTTTAGCAAGACCAGGAATATTTTGAAAGCTAATTTCTTTAAATAATGACTGAGCTACTAACCGTAATAGTACCTGACAATGAAATGCATCCATTTGGCAGGTACTTAGGTAGTTTATGATAAAAACTTTGGACTTCTGTGTTAAATATCTTCAATCTTTCCCTTCAAATTTATTCTCCATCCTTCTACACCTTACTCTCCTTCCCATGATGGAGATCTGTATTGCTACATTAGGTGGCCCACCTGCCTTCTGGCCAATGAAAAATTGCAGGAGATGAGGAAGAGAAACATGAAAGAGAGGTCAGGACTTATCTCCCTAGCATCTTGCCAGAAGGCTCTACACTTCTCACAGTATTACAGCTCCTCCCAGGTACCCTTTTCTTCATTACTCCTACCCAAAGTGTGGTCCATGGACCCATGTTGGTGACAAGAAGCATCTGAAAACTTATATTACAGGGAAATTTTAGGTCTACTGGGTTCTAATTTTAAAAGGTGGAGCTTGCATTTTGTCTTTTTTACTTCACTTTTTTAGTAATTTATTTTTACTGTTTTACAAAAATATCAGTTTGCAAAGGATCAGAAAGTACAAAACACAGCAAACAAAAACACACAGAAATTTGGTTCTTCCCCCACAGATAAGGTTGCCAGATTTAGCAACTAAAAATACGGTATACCAACTAATTTTGAATTTCAGAAAAGCAATGAATAAATTGTTAACATAATCTGTCCCAAATACATGTATTTTCTCTGGCAACCCTACTACAGATTCTGCTCTGCATGATTCTCTCCTTTCAAGTTTTGACGTGTACTTCTGAATCCCTTTGGATGTAGGGGTAATAACAGCTCTAATGTTAAGAGCAGAGGTCTGCATAATCCCTGTAGTTTTCCCAATTATGGCCATACCTTTTTCCAAAGGTCCTTTATGAAACTCTCCTCTGATTGTCTCATTTGAGTATGGCTTTTGTTCCTTGCTGGGACATTGATTGGTACAGGTTCCTTGCTAAATTCTTCCAGTTATTTCTAAATCCCAGTATTTAGTGTCCTCTGCAGTCTTTTCACTAGATTTCCCCTCCTCACAATTGCCACACTGTATGCACCAATACGTTAAGAAAGAATAGAAACAGTCACTGGATGCCTAATTTGGGGAAGACAAGAGCCATTAAACTGCCAATCAACATTATCCAGATGTCTGCATCTTGTTACCTCGTTCCTCACATTCTTTCCTCCCTCTAGCTAACTGCTTTCAATATGTAGTTTACTTGCTCTCAGACTCTTGTACAACCTTTCTTAATTGCCCTAATTCACATCCTGCAACTCTGCAATGCAGAAAACGAATAAACTTGCTGTGAACCAACAGTTACTGAGTATATGACACAGAAAATACTCCTGTTTTCCAGTTTTAGCTTTGTGCTCCATTTCGGAATAGATCCAAGACTTCCTCAAACACCAATTGCTTCTCTCACCCTCAAAAAAAAAAAAAAAAAAAAATGCTGGAACTCTCGGCTTGAAATATCTCTGTTTATCTTTTTATCAGGCAACTAGCTCAGTTATGAGCAAATTCTTATTATAGACAGTGCCTTAGGTTGAGGTGAAATCTGCTTCCTTGTAACTTCCAACTATTACTTCTAGTTCTATATTCCTGTGTAGTAAGAATATGTGTGTCCTCTTTTAAACATGACTGTCCTTCATATCATCAACATTTAATGATGGCTAACAAAACTATGTCATTGTATTAGAAACTAACTCTCCATTACAATATACTGCAGTGTAATGACTCATCTAACATCAAGATGTAAATTATTTAAAGGTGTGTGTTTTACAAAAAACATGCAAACTTTCTTCAAGGTATAATTTTATCTACATGCAACTTAATTCTGCCTTACAGTTCTAGTACTAAGTTATATAGATCCTGTAAAAATATTCTCCAAATAAGCAAATAATCATTTCCTATTTGTGAATTTTAAAATCTTCTAAAAATTGGAAGAAAATAACACCTGCAATTTGATTGAAATTCAAGTCTACCACTTATTAGCAGGGTGATCTTGAGCAAGCCATTTAATTATTTTATAACTGGTAGATACAACACTTTTATTACACTATTACTAACAGAAAGACATTTGTTATTTTGCTGGTCATGTGATCTTACATCCATGTTTCAATACTGCCTCATATATTCCAGGAAGAATCAACAGTGTGAAATATATTGTTTATTCCTTTCAGGAAGAGACCTACTGTCATATTCTTTGCTATTACTATGCATACATATGTGTACAGACTTTCAATGTATAAATATGTGATCATCTGTTAACCTCCTAATAGCTTTTGTTGGGAATGTGGTTAGATCCAAGGTCATAGCATGAAAAACATAACAAGTGATGTTGGAGAAAGAGTGTGGACTACTTGCTTATTCTGTAATACTGCTTTTGCATTTGCTTTGGTTTATATGACCATTTTATTTCAAGAAAATAGAGTCATATCAAAAACTTGAAATTGTTAAGTGTGTAACAGTTAAGGAAACAGTTCCATTTTAAAATATATTACACTGGGCTCTCAGTATTCTTCCTTATATCACCCTTTTTCCCCAACAACTATTTTTCCAAAGGAAAAAGGGAAAAGGAGAATTGGCCAGAAATGGAATACAGTTTAGGTCAGTAAACATGTGACCTATATATTTTTAGAATGTGCCATAATATTTTTCCAGTTTCTACTCCTTGATTGCAGCTTTGACTAGTGGAGGAAATCTTGCCCCCAAAATTGTATTGTAGCTTTTTCTCGACAGGTAATCACAAATGTAAATGTCTTAAGGACAAGAGTCTGTATTTTATTTCTGATGCTATTCCCAAGCTCTTTCAATAATTCTGTCAACTACTAGACTCATAACAATTTTTTTAATGAATATGTTACTACCTCATAGCAGTTTCATTCTCTATTCTTTCATTCATTCATTCATTCAACAGATTCTACTGGTTGCCTATCATGTTCAATGCGCTGTTCAAGTGTATAGTTGTGCTACCCTCACCCTCCAGACTACTGTCAGGGTTCTTTCTAACATTTGAATCTCACTGTGCCCTCTTATTTAAATCCCTCAGTGAATCTCTTTAACACCCACATGATACATTACATAATTTCCAAAGTACAGAATTGCTACCCTTCATCAGTTGAGGTCTGTCTTACCTATTGAGATACCTGTCTTGTTGACCCCATATTTATTCTTACTCTATTTTATAGCTGCATTAATTTGTGATTCTCCAAATATACTATACTGCCTCACATCCCTGTATACTTGAGTATATATATTTGTTCAACTTATCAGATTTTCTTCATGAAGTCATATTCTAATTAACATTAATAACAATTTACTGAGTTTTTTTTAACCAGACACTGTGTTAGATACTATATATAAAATGCATTACTTAATCCGTATAACAGCCATTCAAGGAATGCAAACCTATTTCTATTTTACAGAGGAAAAACTGAGGCCCCAAAACATTAATTTACTCACAGTCTCAAATACCCTTAATGTAATTTCTATTATATTAGAAATTGCTCCTTTAACTTCTCATTTCAAAGCAGATATTGAATTCATTCTGTCATACTTTCCTTCCTTTTTCATATAGTACTGAACTTGGTTTGCTAATTAGTGATCTAGGATTGTTGCCTCTATTTGGCCTCATAAAATTGGGCTATAATTTCCTTACACTGTCCTTGCCTCATTTTCATATCAAAATGAAAACAAAACAAAACAAAACCCTGCACATGCATATATTAACCAAAATGGCCTTAAATTTCCCCTCAGCTTAACTAAACTTGAGACAGGCTTCTTCCAGACTATAGGCCCCGACCTCCTTTTCTGAGAACATTTACTTTAGAAAACTTTCTACTGTAAATTCGTTTGCTATTACTTTGAAATGCAAATCTTCCCCTAACCTTTTGCCAGTTTTATAACCCAGGAATGTTTTTCTCTGGGACCTGGGGCCATCTCTTTGAAATATAATCCTAGAAGGAGATAGGGTTTTATCTTTTAGTCTGTATATGAAGATGGGAGCATAATTTCAATAAGTGTCAATTAGCGAACATAGATGGCTTAATCACATTGATCCACCTCCCCACTACCATTCTCCAGTACTTGTTGAGTTCTATGTGGCTCCCTTATTACAGCAAGCTTGAATGAGGTCTTCCTTGCCTGTTTAACCCCATCAGTGCAATTTTTCTTTTACAATATACAGACAAACATACATATACTTAGTGTTGCTATTTTCACCTCTCCCCTTCTCTCTATCCTTGTAGTTTTATAACCTTTTAAAAATCACTCCATTTTTATATGAAATGGATCCAAGGAAGAAAGGTGTATGTCTTTTTCGTCATCTGTACTTAGAAATGTTCCTCTGTTAGATGTATTATATTTTTTAAAAAGGATTTTTCCAGGACTTGTGTTTCTACAGCAGGAAGAATATTCATATTATCTGGGTACACAGTATCGCCTGGACCTGATATTAATAATTCTTTTAGGAAATAAGATTGTGAACTTCCCTTCTTGATGTGAGTTTCAAAAGCATCATTTCTTTGTCTTCCGTTTCTCTGTACTCAGCAACCAGCTCAGAGCCAGGCACATATCAGTGACTACTTCTGTGTTGAATGATTTAATTAATTTACAGCTTTTCCCTAGGTTACCTCCTCCATGAGGTCCCTTTCACAATTACTCCATGCACAGTTCCTTATGGGACTTGGTCCAGTGCTATGATTGGCACTTCTCCTTCCAGATCCAATAGCTGGAACTGTGTCTGTTCTTCTCATAAGATGACCTCCAGACTTGACAGTGTTTCTTGAGAACCAGTATTGGCTCTATCTTCTTTATCTAGTAAAGTATATTTGTATCTGATTCCCAGAAAAAACATATGAGCTATCTTTCTGTGTCCAAGGAAGTATATGGCTGGATAAGTCCCAATTTGGGAAGGTAACTTTAAATACATAAAAAGTATTTTAATATTTAATATTTAAAATAATTTTGGTTATACATTTCCACTATACCTCACGGTTTTCTCCATGTAATTACTCTTAGCGGTTGAGGTTGTTTAACATTAAGAATGCTGAGAATACTTGGGGACACTTTCTATAAAAATATTTAAGAAAATAAGCAATCATATAATGTGGAAAACTAACAGATTGTGAGAGATCAATACCCTTGGGAGGTCCAAACCATTTTAACAAAAATTCTCATTTTCATACTAGCTTTTCTTCAAGCTATTATCCACCAAGATAATACAATGGTCTTCTAAGATATAGATAAGTTAGTGTCACTCCTCCACTTAGAAAACTCCAATGCCTCCCTTTGTTCATGAAATAACATGCAAACTCTCTTACATAGGCTTCCAGGCTGGGTCCTTGGTGCCTGGTTCAGGTCCTGGCTCATGTTAAAGATCTCAGTCTGTATCTATCAGTAACATGGAGGCAGTCTTGAACCTCTATATGACTTGGCATTCTCTGCATTGTATCCCAAAACATGAGTTTTGAATTCTAATTCCTGAAATATTTTCAATGGATATGTGATGTTTAAAGAGTTCAAAGTATTTCTCAGTAAATTAGACTATTCCATCCTCCATCTGGAGAGTAAAAATAATTACAGTCCATAGAAACTTTATAATATTAAAAATGCATGTGGTTAACATTGTTTTCAGGGTTAGCAGTCTAAGTTCAGTTAGAGAAGAAAGGTGTTTTTTTTTTTCATTTTGATAACTTGAAAACACTCTTCTAAAGGAGAGAATGATGTCAGTGATATTGTTTCTTTTATGTTTAAAGGGCTAAAGAAAAGTCTTACTTTTATCAGACTCAAAAAGAAGTGACACTTTCTACTAAATATTTAAAAATGGTCTATGCACCTTAGAAAAGATATGAATGATTTCTTTGTAGAAATAGCATCTACAGGGAAAAGAGGAAATACATTAAACTTTAGCATTTATTGTAGTTTATTATAAGAATTTATATGACTATGAATAGCATTTAATATATAATATAGTCATACATTTTAATACATTTAAAGAACATATTCTGAAACTCTATCCTAGTGAAGTATGACACTGCTCTGAGAATAAAACTGGATCATTTTAACCCAAGCCCTAATTTTTTCTTTAGCAACAATTTAAATGGCTTTTAGGCACTCACTCAAGGAATTTTACACATTACTCTACCCATGATAAAAAATGTGTACTGATCTCCAAGTCTGACTTTATTTCATTTCTAAGCTCCTACCAACTAGATTTTACAGCACTGTATTTGTCTATGTTCCTCTACCTTTTAATTTAGGTCGGAAATACAGTGCCACGCCATTCCAGACTCTGGGAGATAATTATCTCCCTCTTCTCAAAACAAACTTCTACAAAGGAGCTAAGGATTGGGTATGACAGAAACTAAAGAACAGTACTAAAGTGTTTATGGGAATGCTGAGAAGACAGATCCTTGCTCTCTGCATGCAGGACATGGATGCAAGAGGCAGCAGTATCTGGTCAACATGGCAGAGAAAAGCAGAGCGGAGAGAAAAAAGCCATTGTCTCTACTTTCACGTCCTTCTCAGATTTGTCCCAATCATCACATTTTTGGAGGGGAGAGGGAACTGCTCTGAAGCTCAGAAAGAGAAATCATTATATGGCAGTGACTATGTCTCCTCCATTTAATTCAACTTTCTTAGTAAATAGCCTTGCAAAGAAATAAGTATAGATTTTCATGATGGCAATGAGGTATTAAGAGCCATTTTGTAAGACTAAACAGGGCCATAGAAGGAGATATGGTCCCTATCTGACTTTGATACCATGACTTTAATTTTGTATTATTAATATAGAATCTGATAAACCCTAGATGCAAAACAGAGTGAAATTCCTATGTCATATTTCCTTTTGTTTTTATACCAGTGGTTTTTAAACTTGGATGCCCATTTGGATCACATGAGAAGGTTTAGAAATCCTGATGTGCAAGCCTTACTACATACCACTTTAAATCAATATCTTTAAAGGTGAGAACCAGAACTCAGTATCTTGTAAAGCTTCTCAGGTGATTCCAAAGTGCAGCCAAAGTTGATAAACACTGATCTAGACTATTCCTTTGAAGGTAGAGCTAAAGTTTACTTTAAATAAATATTACGATAATTATTTCATGAAAACATTGTAATGTATAGAAAAGATATCAATTTTAGTTTAAAAGTTGCCTGGATCAAATTCCGTCTCTTCTGCACATATACTTTGACAAATTTAATTTTCCTCAATAATAAAATGGAGATGAAACTACATGAGAATTTTACAGAGAATTTGTAAGGATTATACACAATGGGTAACGCCTACAATATAATTACTGAATAAATAGTTGCTCATACATCAGAGATAATTTTGGCATATTCCTAGAAAATATTATATCTCACAATGCACGTTTCCTCTCCTCCTACACCTTTGGCCATTCTTCTTTCTTTTGCTATCAGAAACTTGATGTTCGGTTTGGGGGAATGATGGATAAACTTATCCCAATCTTCAATTTTTATATATGTTTTAGGTGAAGTTGATACTACCCCCATTTGTTCTCTGTCTGTGGATATGGATATGTAATTCAGACCTGGCCAAAACAGTACACACTATTCCACAAAAGCTCTGATTTGACCCAGTGTGGGCCAATGACAGTCAGTGCCCAGATTTTTGTTCAAACTTCTGACAGTGAATTTCCTTCATGTTGGGCTTGCCAATGCAAAGATGTAGGGCTAGACTATTGTCAGCCATCTTGCTACGAAGTCGGTTCTAACAACATGAAGGAGGGCAGAACTGAGAGCGGTAGAGAGATCAGATCCTGGTAGAATAATGAAAGCCCCTTGATGAAGTGGCACCACAAGCTAAATAGCTAAAGAAATGAAAGCACTGCTAATATTTTTCTTTTTTCTTTTCTTTTTTTTTTTCTTTCTTAAGCTGGTCTACAGCCTCCATTGCATTTTCTGACACTTTCAACAGAAAGATTCCTAAATGTATACACATTTTTTTTTAATTTGCTTTCATTATTTTCTTACCATTATATTCCCTTATAATCTGTGACCTGAAAATTTATAACTACTTATAGTACCACAAAATAACTAATTAATTTATGATAATCTTTTCTTTCATATGCTTTATTCCCGTGCATAAAATAGTTTCACTTCTTCTTGAGAAATCACATTTTCTTTAAAAATTTAGAGCAGATGTTAAATCCTTATTCTTGCTCCAATTTCCAATAAGAATCATTCTCCTCTTCCTCCTCATTGGCTTTCGCTTACATTAATTTATTAATCCTACTGTATACCTGAAAGCAAGAGTCACATCTTAATCATTTTTTAACTTCACACTTAGTACAATGACTAGTGTAGAATCTCTATGAATAGTACTGAATAACTGAATTGATTTGTCCCCAAGTTATTAAAACCTCAGGTTGGCTTCATGAATACCATTACAATATTCACAACAAGGGCAGCAATATCTCACATGTTTGATCATGCCTGAAAATTTGTGCTTAATTACATGTAGAGGACTTCCCTGGTGGCGCAGTGGTTAAGAATCAAACACAGGTTTGAGCCCTGGTGTGGGAAGATCCCACATTCTGCAGAGCAACTAAGCCCATGAGCCACAACCACTGAACCTGCGCTTTAGAGCTCTGAGCCACAACTACTGAGCCCACATGATACAACTACTGACGCCCATGAGCCTAGAGCCCATGCAACACAATGAAGAGTAGCCCCCTTTCACTGCAACTAGAGAAAGCCCGCACGCAGCAACAAAGACCCAATGCAGCCAAAAATAAATAAATAAATTTATTTTTTTTAAAATTACATGTATTCTATTCCTTTAGGAGGAATAGAAGGTATAATGGCAAATTAGAATATTCCTTTAAGAAACTATCTGGATGAATTATTGAATTTGGTGTATTTAAAGCAACAGAAGGACCTTGAGATATTTATCCTGATGGTTGTTTTCAACATTTGAAGAACAGTCCTATGTTAAACTAGAGAACAAAACTAACACCAGTGGTAAAATTTATGAAGGAACTGGGAGTATACCGAAGATAAGTTGAACAAATAGAGAGATACACTCTGCATCTTCAGAGGGTGAAGCTCTTTGTCATTTAAAAAGCACCCAAAGAGAAAAGAGAGTTAAACTGGAGGACTTGTTGGTCTGTTGCACCTCCAAAAATGTTTGACTCCGTGATGAGTTATAAATATCATTGAACTATAAATCCAAAGACCAAGACAGCATCCAAGCAGTAATCATTAAATAGTTGTGCAACCATTTAAAAATATTTTTCACACTCTTTGTTGTTTCATTTGCTTATGAGTGGATAGGATCTGAATGATCTGAAATATTTTTCCTAGCTTAAAACTTCTATGCTTTTGTCTTTATTTCTTTTTATCTATAGGTATCTTTCTTTTCTTTAATCTTATTAATACATTACCCTGATAAGCATTCTAAAATGAAATTAGAAAAAATATATAAAGCTGAAAATGTTTAATTGTATATATGAAAAAGTGAACTATTAGCACACAAATTAAAAGTGTTAAATTTCTGCAGTAAAAGTAAAATCTCTTATTTGCATTCATTTAAAATGATTCTGTAATTAGTAATTGGTAGAACGTATGTCTAACATCTAAGTTTATTAAATTACATTTACCACCAATTTGAGCACATATGCTTTAAAAATTATATTCTTCATATTTAAACAAGAGCAATATAGATGTCATTAACACTAATTGTGATATTTCAAAAGAATAGGAAAACTATACCACTAATTTTGCATTGATTTTATGAAGAAAATATTAGAAAATCTGTAATAAATCATGTTTTTAACTAAAGAAATTGAAAAACAGTACACACATTTCAGGAAGATAAAAAAGATACATACCTCATCAAGCAATTATTATATAGTTCTAAGTAAACACTGCAGAGCAGACGTAGGTGCATTGGCTTAAGATGAGGGAATTACTTAATTCTCCGATTGGGAAAAATTCTCTTAATGAAAACATCTTACAGGCAAAATGTTTGACTTAATAGGGAATATTTGCAGTATTTCCTTGAAGAGGTCTATACAAATGTGGTCAGAGGGAATCAATTATTGGTCTAAGGAATGTTGCACAAGTTTCTGTGCTGCAAATTGTTTAAGAATTGAAATTGGTACTTGGGTGGAAGTTTTGTCTTTTATAACATTTCTATAAATGGTCCAGAAGAAAGAGAATATGAATATAGCTTACCAATGATTCTAATCTCTCCCATGTGCTGAAATGTTAAGTCAACAGGGGTTCATTTCAAAATCTCACTATCAGTGTGAGTGGGTAAGAATGTGGCAGACAATAGGGGAAAATATAAGTTCATACTCTTGGAGAAAATAACTGAAATCATATTACACAAGAATAAAATTGAGGGAGCTCATTTTACATTCCCCACCCCTCCTCCCCCCAATAACTATTGATACAACAACAAAAAAACTTCCAAGCCTTTAAAAACAGTTTCTTTAAATTATTGAAACAATATGGTGATTTGACTTAAAAAGAAAACATAATAACAGGTCACGCTGGGAAAAATACAGGTATACCTTGTTTTGTATAATTGTACTTCTCAGATGTGTTTTTTCGTAAATAGAAGGTTTGTGGCAACCCTGCCTTGAGCAAGTCTATTGGCGAAATTTTTTTCCAATGGCATTTGCTCACCTTGTATCTCGGTGTCACATTTTGGTAATTATAGCAATATTTCAAACTTTTTCATTATTATTATACTTGTTATGGTGAGCTGTGATCAGGAATCTTTGATATTACTATTGTAAATGTTTGGGGGTGTCAGGAACTTCACCCAGGTAAGACGGCAAACTTAACCAACAAATGTTGTGTGTATTCTGACTGTTCCACTGACCAGCCATTCTGCCATCTCTCTCCCTCTTGTTGGGGCTGCCTATTCCCTTAGTCACAAAAATATTGAAATTAGGCCAATTGATAACCCTACAATGGCCTCTAAGTGTTCAAGAAAAAGGAAGAGTCGCACATCTCTCTCTTTAATTTAAAAGCTAAAAATGAGTAAGCTTGGTGACGAAGTCATATCAGAAGCCAAAATAGACTGAAATTAGGCCTCTTGCTCCAGTTATCCAAGTTGTGAATGCAAAAAAAAGTTCTTGAAGGAAATTAACAACGCTACTCCAGTGAACACACGAATGATAAGAAAGTGAAACAGCTTTACTGCTGATATGGAGAGTTTTAGTGGTCTGAAGGGACCACAACCTGCCCTTAAGTCAAAGGTAATCCAGAGCAAGGTCCTAACTCTTTTCAATTCTTTGAAGCTTGAGTGAGGTGAGGAAGCAGGAGAAGAAAAGTTGGAAGCTAGCAGAGGTTGGTTCATGAGGATTAAGGAAAGAA
The DNA here is from genome assembly GCF_965194825.1 of Balaenoptera physalus. NCBI lineage: Eukaryota > Metazoa > Chordata > Mammalia > Artiodactyla > Balaenopteridae > Balaenoptera > Balaenoptera physalus. The sequence goes on from NC_138884.1 coordinate 96,217,312, forward strand.
TCTGTCTACATAACGTAAAAGTACAAGGTGGAGCACCAGGTGCTGATGTAGAAGCTGCAGCAAGTTATCCAGGAGATCTAGCCGAGATAATTAATGAAAGTGTTTACACTAAACAACAGATTGTCAGTTTAGATGAAACAGCCTTCTACTGGAAGAAGATACCATCTAAAACTTTTATAACTAGAGAGGAGAAGTCAATGCCTGGCTTCAAAGCTTCAAAGGACAGGCTGACTCTCTTGGTAGAGATTAATGCAGCTGGTGACTTTAAGTTGAAGTCATTGCTCATTTACCATTCTGAAAATCCTAGGACCTTTAAGAATTATGCTAAGTCTACATAGATTGTGGTCTATAAGTGGAACAACAAAGCTTGGATGACAGCCCATCTGTTGACAACATGGCTTACTGAATATTTTAAGCCCACTGTTGAAACCTACTGTTGAGAAAAAAAAATTATTTTAAAATATTGCTCCATGACAGTGCAGAGGTCACCCAAGAGCTCTGATAGAAACGCACGGTAAAATTCATGTTGTTTTTATGCCTGCTAACATAACATCCATTCTGCAGTCCATGGATCAAAGACTAATTTCAACTTTCAAGTCTTATTATTTAAGAAATACTTTTCATAAGGCTATAGCTGCCATAGTGATTCCTCTCATGGAAATGAGCAAAGTAAATTGAAAACCTTCTGGAAAGGATTCACCATACTAGATATCATAAAGAACATTTGAGATTCATGGGAAGAGGTCAAAATATCAACATTAATAGGGGTTTGGAAGGAGCTGATTTCAACCTTCATGGAAGACTTTGAGAGGTTCAAGACTTCAGCTGAGGAAGGAACTGCAGATGTGGTGGAAATAGCAAGAGAACTAGAATTAGAAGAGGAGCCTGAAGATGTGACTGAATTGCTGCAATCTCGTGATCAAAATTAACAAATGAGGAATTGCTTCTTATGGTAAGCAAAGAAAGTAGTTTGTTGAGATAGAAACTACTGGTGAAGATGCTGTGAAAACTGTTGAAATGACAACAAGGGATTCAGAATATCACATAAACTTAGTTGATAAAGGAGCTGCAAAGTTTAAGAGGATTGGCTGCAATTTTGAAAGAAGTTCTATTGTGGGTAAAATGCTATCAATCAGCATGGCATGCTTCAGAGAAGTTGTTGGTAAAAGATAATCAATTAATGGGGCAAACTTTACTGTGGTCTTGTTTTAAGAAATTGCCACAGTCACTCCAAACTTCAGCATGCACCATTCTGATCAGTCAGCAGCCATTAACATGGGGACAGGACCCTGCAACCGCAAAAAGATTATGACTTGCTGAGGGATCAGATGATGGTTAGCATTTTTTAGCAATAAAGAATTTTTTAATTAAAGTATGTACATTTTATAGACATAATGTTATTGCACACTTAACAGACTACAGTGTAGTGTAAACATAATTTTATATGAACTGGGAAACTAATAAATGTGTGATTTGTTTTATTGCGGTGGTCTGAATCCAAACCCACACTATCTCCAAGGTATGTCTGCATAGGAAATAAACAAAATTATAAGAATCATAATAATAAACATTGAGCATCTACTTTGTGTCAAACTTGGAGGCATTCTGTGAACATTAGAGCCTCATGAAAATCCTTTGAATTCCTAGTTTTTGTCTGAGGAAAGTTGGACTCTTTGATAGTTAAAAGCAGTGGTTCTCAGTCAGGGGACTTTTGGCAAATAAGTCTAGAGACATTTTTGGTTGTCACAACTGGAGGTTGGAGGAGGGTGCTACTGGCATATAGTAGGTAGTGATAAGAGATGCTGCTAAACACCATAAATGCATAAGACAGCTTCCCCCCAGAAACAGCGATCAGGGCCATAATGATGTGAGAAGTGTCAAGGTTGAGAAACTGATTAAAAAACATGTCCAAGAAATTTGTCCCGTGACTCTTACACTTTGTATTTATGGTTTTGTTTCAAACAGACATGCAAAAGTTTTAGAGATCAATAAAGACATTAGAGACTTTGACATAAATCAGTCTAAAATATAAAAAAAATTATTAGTAGAGGAAGAGAGAGAAATAACGTTAATTTTATTGAATCTCATGAATTCAATAAAAATATATAAAATGTTGAATTAAATGATGAGTAAACCTGGAACGTACCTCAAGGATTTTGAAATCACTTAGTGGTGGGGAAAAAAACAACAACAACAAAGTAGAATGGAGTAAACCCATAAAGTAAGTCTAAATACGTGGAGTTTCAAGTAGGACGAAAACATATTTGGCTCAGAAAATCTAGAATGACTTTATAAAGAAAGTTAGATTTTTTTTTAACTTGATCTTAACAAATGGGTAGATTTTTAATAGAAAACAAAATTGTCTGTTTGAGGAGCAGCATTACTTCTGTCTCTCCTCTCCTCTCCTCGTCACTCCTCCTCTCTCTCTTCTCCTCGCACTACAGAAACTATACAATGTGGATAATGTGCTATTTGGGGAGGAACACAAAGGAAGTTTATTGGTCTGATAAGAAAAGAATAAGGAAAGTTTTATAGAGGGTGTCAATTTTGAATCAGGTGAAAAGGCAGAAGTGGGCAAAGGAAAAGCAACTTCAGGCAGTGGAAAAAGCTCAAGGAAATCAATGAAAGACTGGAAGAAAGTAGATAGTGCTCACTCTGTTTATAATGTTCTTCCCCTTCTGTCCTTGCAAAGAAAGTGTCTATGTCCTTTAGACCCTTTCTATGAAATTCTTCCTTGGGAAAGATTTCTTTGATTTCTCTGACTTGATCAAATTCCTCTGTAACAGGTATAAATATCACTGTGTTCCTCTCATTTACTTCAATTGTCACAGTAAAATTTTATATGTATTTATGTAATTATTTGATTAATATTTGCCTCCCCACCAGACTGTAAGAATCATAAGGTCAGAGACCAGGTCCAATTTCATTCACCCAATACAGAGCAAAATACTTTCAAGAGAGTTGATGTACAATAAGTATTCATGGAAAAAAATGATACATAAAATAGTGAGGTAAGACACAAAATAACATTGTCAGAGTATTAAGCACAACATATACCATGGTGAATTTTGATTTGAAGAATAATGATACCAATTAAGAAAGGCTCTTGTTTGTCTCATTAAAAAGGCTTGAGCTTTATCCTGTATGAAATGGAAAGCCACCAGAATACTTCAACAAACTCTGGGGTTCACAATCATAGTTTTACTTTATATGGCTGACTTTAACAATAATTTAAATGGATTGGGCATTGGGGTAATAATGGAAGATAGGTGAATAATCATGAAAATATTATAGTTGTCTAAAGATAAAATGATGAGTCCCTTAGTAGAACCACGGTACAATATGCATAAAAAAGAATTCTGCTTCATAATTTGAGCTAAGACACAGAAGGTAAATTAGACCCAGTGTATGAAAGACTCTTCATATAGTAACTGGTTCAATTCAAGTTAAGTCTGAAAAAAAATTTTTTTTCAATTATCTTTCCTGAATAACTGTTATGTTATCCAAAATGGTGCTGGTGCCATTGCGTGTGGATGTAGGTCATTATGCGTGCTACTATTCTTCTGAGATACTCTCCTTTTGAGATAATTTACAAATCCATCAATGCATTGTTGTGCTCTAAATAAAATATACTCTTCAAGCATAAAGTCATATCCCGTCTTTATAAACGATGCTACTCAGAAAAAGCTAACTGCATGATGTATCTTCAGAGTCTTAAGACAATTTACTACGGTGGATTTGACTTTTAAATGGAATCATAAATTATACACTGCACTAAAAATTATAAAAATTACACTGCACTAAAAATTAAGGTTTAATGATGAGCTTTACTGTAATTCTCATCTGAGACAAATGTTGCCATAAAAATCTAAATCAGCATTTAATGAACTGACAGAAGCTAGAGACTCTGAGAGCTGTGCTAGTTGAGAAGGACTTAAAGACTTGTGAAAGGAACTCAGGTCAGAAGGTAAAAATCTGTACCTCCTCCCTTCAGCTTCCTGAGCACAGAGAGGCCCTCAAGTTACATCTCCTCAAAGAATGCAAAAGATCCAGCTGCTAAGGGGACAGCTTTTATCTGTGCAGGAACTAGCGTCTCATTTGTTAATGCTCCAAATGAGACAAAAAATTAGTAGCTGAAGCATCTGTTCCTGCACATTCGGAACAAAGAAAAAATCCTGTATTTAGTGTAGTCACACACAAAGGAGTGATCCGGAAATGTTCCCTGGAGTGTTAATAACAGGACAGTAATTACTCTGAAAAAGAAGGTGACAGATAGAACTCTACGGAAGATCCGACCCACCCTGTTAGACACCTACACAGTTTTCTTTGGGGGAAGTAACTTAATTTAAATGGGAAAATATATTTTCTGTCTGCAATCTCTATTAAATATTTAATTAAAGTTAAGGGAAAGCCTCCTTTTAAAAAAGCAATTAAACACTAGAACACTAGAAAATGTTTTTTAACCCTCTTTTGGTTGTTACTCTTTTGAAAACAACAGATCATTATTGTCCTCGGTTTTAGGAAAATTCCAAGTGGAATTATACTAACTGTGTCCTTTTCCAAAGCTGAGTTATATGCAGGAAGGGAAATAACCCGTTTTTTAGATAACATAGAACATAAGCCTTTATGACAATATTTTATGGGGACATGAAGAAATTGAACTAGTGGTTACTTACGTTATGATTCCCTTTTGGTATTGCTCATATAAAGACATTAAGTGTGCAGGAAAATTTTATCTGGTTCAGATGGCAAAAGACGAGTGAAAGGACTTCATTGTGGAAAGTGTTCAATGAGCCAGGCTTCAAAGGAAAATGAGTATCTAGGACCTTCCTAGATATTAAATTAAGACTCACCTGTTCTCTTTGACAGTACTGGGAGAAAATATGCACATGAATGTCTTCTGGACTTTTGAATATATTTAGAAATTCACAAAGAGAGAGATTCATGGCCTGAATGTGTCCTTATACCTCCCAAACTGCAAACAGCCCACTGGGAGTAGCGACTTGCTTTTTTAAAAACTTCACTCCATTCTAAGAACCAATACAAACAGGACCACATCTCTCTTATTCCTCTTTGAATCACTAGCACCCAGTGCATTGCCTTTCATAGTAGGTTCAATAAAATGTTGTTGAATGAAGAAGTATATTTTACCCAGCTGTTTTATATTAGAAAAAGATAGATTTTATACAGTGCTGTGATATAGTGTGTGTATGTGTGTTTAAAGCAATACTTTATTGACTCTCTCACTTCATTTTCTTTTTTCTAAAATCATGATAACACAGAAGAAATGGAGGGATAAATGTATATATATGATTTAGGCAGAAATAGTTCACTAAAATAACTGGAGGAAAAGAATGGCATTGTTGTTATAAACAATCACTGTTCTTTGATTTTAGCATTTACATTTGAGTGTAGTATATGTGGTAGTGTAGAAACAGAGAAGAAAGCAATATAATGAAAAATGGATGTGAATAGGGGACTGTTCAGCTTACCATCTTTTCTCCAACTTAAACTATTCCTCCATACCTTATCAGTCTAGAAATTGACTGGGCCACATCACAAAATTAGGAGGTGAACTGACTTTTCTCTGAAAACTTGCAAACTCTCATTTTCTCTAGAATGGAGACAATTAGGTGGACTTCCTTGTCCTGCTTCTCTTAAATTGGACTAAACTTGAAACCTATTATGTTAGCAGAATATTTAATTGAGAGAAGTATCTCCCAATCTAGTAAGAATGTGAAAACAAGATGTAAAGGACAAAAAGCAAGCTTTGTGGCAGATGGAAGAAGAGGAGATAGAAATGAGATAATGAAGGGAATGGTCTATAAAGCCTGATGTGCAGCCAGGCTAGAAGTTCAAGTAAGAAAATGGAGAAAACGTTTGAGAAAGGAGAACAGAAGGAGAAAAAGTAAACAATAATGGAAATAGAGGTGTAAGTACAGACAACTTTCAAGGAGATGAAGTACTTTAGTTTATATATTTTTTAAAAGATAAACTGCAAAAGGAAACATTATGGCAATACAAGGAAAACATTGTATGTCATTTTGTTTCTTTTGGCCAATAACTCCATCTGGCCAGAGCATGTCATATTTTGGAAAATTAAAAAAAAAAGTTGTCTATGACTTAGTGACTTAGAATTGACATCCTTTTCTTTAAAATCATCAGGTTTCATAAACACAGAGATTTTGACAAGCTTTTGTTCTTGGGGGGGTGGGAATAGGAAGACCTACTCTAAGTCATAATTATCCTTTTTATCTTAAGAAGGAGCTCTGAAGGCAGACAATCATTGAGTCCTCTCTTTTCTTCATTCACTACATACCACCCATGCAATTCCTATTGACATGCCTCCAAACAGTATTCCGATTTCACTCATTTTTCTCTGTCTCATTATCATCCTAGAGCAATCCTATATCATCCCCTTCATGAAGAGCTATAGATTTCTAACTGGACCTCTTACATTCCCTCTAAATTCTATACAGTCTAATCTTCACATGGCCACCACCAGATCTTTAAGACTATACAATAGATTAAATCATTTCTCTACTTAAAGCAGTTCAGTGATTTTCAATCTCACTAAAAAGAAATTCAAAACTCTACATCCTGACTTACAAAGCTTCATGGATTGCAAAGTGGTTTACAATCATCTGCTTTCTTCCCTGTACAATTATGATATCCCTATCCTTATCATGCCTCCTCATAGTGGGGAGAGAATACTTACTCATGTCCTTGTCATGGAAATCCACATTCCATTGGGCAAAGAAGTCGTAAACTATACACAGGCACCTAATTACATAAGCCATGCAAGAACAAAGTACTGCATCTACCGTCTCTTTTCATCTAGTCCAGCCCCTATCCACTCAATGCCACAGCCTGGAAACTAAAAGATCTCTATCTATGGTATATTTGTGAGATCTAGGTAGCATAGATCAAAATTTGGGGGATCTACGCTGCAGAATGCACCACAGGACAACAGTTTACTATCTCTTTAATAGCAAAGGTTAGAGGTTTTATCCTACAGAGGTCTTCAGTACACTGTTGGTCACAATGACAACACAGCTGATGTTGGTGAAGGGCTTAGGCTTTATTTCAGGGCAGAGAGAGAAAAGAGCAAGTTTAGAGGCAAAGCATGGGTATGCCTGTGGGCATTAGCTGTCTAGGCTTCTCACTAACCCAGGGTTGCTGAAAGAGGAAAGGAGGAAGATGTCAAAAAAAACCATGGCATCTGACGTCAGAGAAAAACCCCTGATGAACCCATAGAATTGTATGAGTATTAATTAATTAATTATTGCCAAAAGACTCAAATCACAGAATTCTTTTTTTACAAGAATTGGGACTAAATTATTTTCTCATGCGATGAGTAATGCCATAAATATTTAGACCTGCTTTAACACATATCGTGATTCTTACTAAACCCAACTTCACCTAAATCAAGTAGGAACAGGTGTTTACTAAACTTCAGCGGCAAAATAGTTTTATTTTGCACTTGTGCAGTTGGTAAAGGTTATTTTAGAGTTTACTTTATCCAGCACTTAAAGTAAATGGGCTGCTGTGATTATCCAACACAACAGTCTGAAATTTAAGGGACTCTTTTAAGTAAATCTGAGTGAGAATTTTCATAAGTGCTTGTAAATTGAACCTGCAAGTGGCTCAATCTAAATCACAGCATGAGTAATTACAGTAAATCCTCCTCACTTGCCAACAATTCACCAGCAGGCCAGATCTGTGACAATCTTGTTCTCTAGCCTGGAGTTGTCAATGGAACTTCTAAAAAAGACATTTTGTATTTGTGAGCTCATAGTGGCTTTTAATTTCTGATTAGGTTGTCTCCAAATTAAACATATTTGTTCATGTACAATATAAATCATCATTTTATTTACAAATAATGATAATAGATTAATAGTAAAACAACATATGAAAATGCTTTAAGCATAATTTGATTTAAGGTGTCATAAATGCTTAAAGCAATAGTCACACTTAAATTTTGACATGACTACTGAAGTTTTTAATTTGACTAGCTAGGTTAAATATGTCATGAGTTGAAGTTAGGAATGAATATTTACATAAGTGGCATTGTCATTTTATAGGGTGTTCTAAGTAAATACAAGAAGCAGTTTGGTGATGTTAACACCGAGGTACAAACTAGTTTCATCACATAGCAAACATGAATGTGATGAACATCATACATGTCACTAAGCATATGTGCATTTTTGCAAGTTGGAAATATACTGTGTGACTGCAGTGTGCCAAACACCATGTGTGCTAGCTATTGATAAATTAGGAGATGAATAAATTTGGGCTCAAAATAGTGCTTTCCTCTGTGTTAACAGTGCTGAATCCATTGCTGAAAATATGAATGGATATATAACATGACTGGATTGGAATCGTTCTAGTTCTAAAGAAGAGGTTTACTGTGGAATACATGTATCGAGACATACGAGAACAAGGATAAGTTCCAGTTTCTAAAATGGTTTTGAGACATCTTTAGTGAAAATTTAACCTAGTCATGTTAAACACATTTATCACTCATGCCATATTCTAACTGTCTTCTCAAACTATTTTCAGCTTTCCATAAATGAGGAATAGGGATATTTATTTTGGTGCACATAAGCATCAAATACAGCAAGCTAATGGTCAAAAATATATTTTTTACATTTTTTAGAGCTTGTTCATGAACCGTTTCTTTTCCTCAGCCAGCACTCATTTCTTTCCAACTTTACATATTCCAGAACAAACTGTATCATCAGTACCTAAAAGTAAGGACCAGACATTAATTAGCATCGTCAGTCTGAAGAAGCCCTGTAATAAATAATGCTTTGTTGACCCACAATCTTTTGCTGCTCTTGCAGGTTTTTCTTTTTCTTTGATTTGATGTCGTTAGAGATTGCCAAACTTTCATTACTTTGGTTTTATTTTCTAATTGTTCAGTGAGGCATTCTATACTGCTCTTCTCAGTTTTAGAGTAAGAATTGAATTTAATTCTTACACCACCTGTACTGTGATTTTAAAATCTAGTGAAGTAGTCTTCCGATAATCCCAGATGCTCAAGTTTGTAGACTAATCTACCTAGCGAAGGGGTCTGATTTCTACTCATTGTCATTTACTGTGTAACTATTACACTGTTAGATTCCTCAGAGCTCTGAACACAGCATAAAATAATACCAGTTAGGATTTGGCCTTGCCAGGAAAAATCTCAGCCTCTAATTTGTTGTCAAAACATGACTTGGGCACTAAAGAGTGTGTAAAGATTGTAAGCAAACTTGCTGCCTCTTTATAACACATGTACTATTTCTTCCATAGAAATTTCCCAACATATTCTGTCTCTGTGTCTCTCTGAATCTCTCTTTTGCTCACTCTCTACCCCATTCGTAATTCTTTGTCACATTCAATAACAGATACAATTATAAATGTGAAGATTCATCAGCCACAGTTTCTCAGGAACTGGGTTTATAACCCCAAGGTATTTCCGAAACTATTTTCTAAAAAATAAATGTACTGCCCTGCAGACACAGAGCCCACATAATCTTCTCTTTAAATGAGAGTAGACGGAAAATAAGCTGAAGAGATTTAAGTTTCTCCCATCTCAATGTTAAGGTAGGTTCACACTTTGCAGAGTCTTTACTACCTTGCAAATTTCCCCAAATCTGTCCTTCCCTACCAAGGGATACAAACTTGGCTTTCTATAAGATCTTAGCAGGGTCAGGCACGCAGAAGAAAATTCATATTGACCTAAATGTCAAGGCATAATGCTGTGGTTTCTAAGATGCTTTTAAAACTCTACTGTGGTATGTAATGTGCATCCCTGAGCTGCTTTTGAAGCAAATTTTCACACAGTAAACCTCTAGGAACTCTCATCTGCTCTCTCCATATTTCTTCATAAGGGTGTGCCATTAAGGTTCTAATACACAGGTCAGCTTTATGCTTGTGAAACATGAGATCGAGAAATAGAAGAGAGTAAATCAATAATTCAACAAATCACGCGAGATGGTATATTTTAATTCTGTGGTCTGCAGGGGGACAATTTGTATCCTTTAAAGTTTGTGAGGTCTATATGCCAAGCAAATTCCTCTCCCCTTTCCATCCTCATTCATTCTGAAACGGTGAATTGGGCAGTGCAATTACACCCATAGCATTGGACGGAGAATACTACAAAGGGGGAAAATGTTGCTTTTAGTGGGCTCAGGAAAAGGCAATGCAAATGTTGAGTGGAAGTTGTACAAATTGTGCATAAATCCATTAACCCTAAGCATCATGTACAACATGAAGACCAATAAGAAAAATATAAGTTACAAGACAGACACTAATTTTATGTATCTCTGTGGATGAAGAAAAACTCAAAGGATGTAAGGATTTCTTCTTAAATTACAGTTTCCCTGAGCATCCATGTAGCCCTGACAAAAGAAAACCAAAAAACAAAGCAAACACAAGGGAAAAAACAAAAACAAACAAACCAAAAAACAGTCACATACATAATCTCAGACAAAGTGGGAATGAAAAATTAAAAATGGCTTCTGTAAACATTTTTCAAAGAAGTACAAGACCATAAACTGTATTGAATTTATATCATTTCTTATCTGCATAATAATATGTTCCTTTTAATTGACAGACATTTCTAAGCTCATGAAATAATTAATTTTGCTATTAGAGATGTTTTCAGATATTGAGCAAAAGATGTTTCTAATTCTTTATATCTTTACAAAAATACAGTATTCCAGCTGTCAGATTATTTTACCCCAAAATTGATGAACTCCAGGGCTACCGTTAAAGAACATGCATTGTCAGGTCTTGCATTTTGGTCATGGTTTAATCAGTATTTATAGACTTGCTGTGTGGCGAAACTTGAAGTGATTATGTTATGTTGTAAGAAATCTGTGCCAAAACTCAATCTTGAGAGATGCAAAAATGCACAATCAGAAATACAATATATGAGAATTAGTATATTCTGAAAAGATTTCAAAAGAGACATATGGGGGTCAAATGAGTAAAAGACAAAGGAAGAATCATGATGCAAACACACTTCAGATACCTGCTGTGAGAAGCCTACCTGTCTACATGTTCAGTATTTTTTCAGACGACTTTCAAGTTATATTGTTCTCTTTTAGGTGAAGAACCTAAGACCAGTGACTTTGAATCTGAGTTTCTGATGTTACTCTCCCACACCCAGCTCAACCTGCTTCTCCAAGAATCTTTACCATCTCAGTAAATGGAAACTGCAGATGCCCAATTGTTCAGGACCAAATCCTTAGGGCCATCCATGATCCTCTCTTTCCGTCATATTTCACAATCCATCCACTTGCAGGTTCTCTTAGTTGTATCTTCAAAATGATCAGAATGTATGCAGAAAACGAACATTTCTCAGGATCTCCCACTTTGGTCTAAATCACCATCATCAATCACTGGAATTGTGGAGATAGCCTCCCAACTGGACCCTCTGGTCCTCCATTCCCCCTTCTCCATCCCCACTGCCTCAGACTGTCTCAACAGTAAACAGAGTGATTCTGTTATAGGTGACTCAGATCCTTCAGTTCACCACTGAAACCTGCCAATGCCTTCCCATGTTAGTCTGAGTGGAAACCAAAGACTTCACTATGAGCTGTGACATTCTAACTTCAACTCCAAATCCCCCAGTCCCTTTATCTCTAAGAATCCATTTCCTGTTCTGTTTCTGTTTCTTCCAATCCAGGAACATTAGCTCATTTGTATGCCGTTCATTATTACTTCTTCCTGGAATACTGCCACCACCCCCCTCCTTGGTCTTATATCTACATAGTTTACTGCCTCTCCTCTTCTGGATTTTGCTAAGATATCACCTTCCCAGTGAGTTATCTCCCAACCATGCTCTTTTGCATTTTAACCCTGCTTCCGCCCCCAGAACTCCCTACCATCATATCTATTTTCCTCTATCATAAGCTTAAATATTTTGTTAAGCATAAAAATTGTCCTGATAGTTTTCATGGAAGTTCCAAGTAATTTAGTGGGACTGTTTACTACATATCATTCCCTTAGGCAAATAACCACTCTTTCTTCCTCTTCAGCTCTTATTTTTCTTGCTAAGTGCCCTAAATATTATATAATTTACTTATTTATTTGGTTTTTACACCTCTTCTTCCTAAAGCATAAGTCCCATGAGAGGAGAGAATTTCGCCTCTTTTATTAACTTCGATATGTCCAAAATGGAGAGGTGTGCTTAGAACCCATTATTGTTCTATAAAATAGTAATTGAATAATTGCACTTTGGATTTTTTTATTTTAATAAATGATAATGGGTTTCTTTTGTTTATTCTTTTATTTAATCTTTATTAGGCTATTGGATGTCAAGGCTTATGGAATAAGAGAGGAATATAAAATGACCAAAGGAAAATTTCATGCTTCAAAATTTTCAGATATTTTTTACCTGATGTTTCTGCTGAAAGGATTTCTATGGATCACAACATCTCTTTCTTCATCCTCTAACCCAAAACATCCTGAAGGCAGGATTTTGACTGTTGTAGTTCATTTTTGTAGTCCGTATACTCAGCACAGGCCCTTCGATAACAGTGGGCATTTAATAAATATTTTAGTACGGATGAACACGCCTTAGATATAGTCTCTGTAAAATGAGCAGGTTGGTCTAGAACAGAATTTCTCAGTGTTGACATTATTGTCATATTGGGCTATACACTAGATGCCAGAAGCACCCATCCCAACATTCCAGTAGCTACAACCAAGAATGTCTCCAGACATTGCCAAATGTCCCTTAGGAACAAAATAATCTACCATTGAGAAACACTGGTCTGGAAGAGTCTAACATTTTATAAAATAAGACTTTGAACTTCTCATACACTATTCTAATGGATCGCCCACATTTCTTATTCTCTCTCCTGCTATCTTGATTTCAACCACCAAAGGTGTGCTGTCATCCACACGGCAGAATGAAGAGATGAAACATCACTGAGTTGCTCAACATTTCCCTGGTTTAAAGTTAACGAGTGAAGCTTCAATGTTTCTGTACTCACTGTTCCTTTTAAATTATCTCTGTCACCACTCGCTATTAAGGATATAGTTTTCTTATTATATGTGCAGAGGTGATATTTAAACTGCCAAGCACTTTGAGATGAATTGGCCTGCAGGTTGAAACAGGAAACTATTGTATGTAACAAACAGCTGATGAAATAAACACTTAGCTTTCTCTGATATTCAGTTCTCAAGAGATTCTTGACTGATAGCTTATCCCAGAGTCCAACAAACACAGAATTGTCAAGATACCACAGCAAAAGTAGCAAACATTTGGTGTTCATACCTTCAAATTTGTGAAATAAAAATAATTATTTCGGGCTTCCCTGGTGGTGCAGTGGTTGAGAATCTGCCTGCCAATGCAGGGGACACGGGTTCGAGCCCTGGTCTGGGAAGATCCCACATGCCGTGGAGCGACTAGGCCCGTGAGCCACAACTACTGAGCCTGCGCGTCTGGAGCCTGTGCTCCGCAACAAGAGAGGCCAGCGCGCCGCGATGAAGAGTGGCCCCCGCTTGCCGCAGCTAGAGGAAGCCCTCGCACAGAAACGAAGACCCAACACAGCCAAAAAAAAAAAAATTTAATAAATAATAATTAAAGGTGCTAACAATTTAAAAAAACAAAAACAAAAATTACGTCTTCTTTGTCAGGCATGTTGTACCCATTGAAGAAAATAGTACACATTTAAAAATATTTCTATCAGCTCCCATTTTTTTCTTTTACAATTCTTCAAATAATTTATCAGGAAAATACCCTGAAACTAGTTCTTCAGTGAAGTTCAGTCCCTGCAGAACATTAATCAAATGACTCTGCAAACATTTCAGTTCAGTGTTCTCCAAGTCTCCATTATGAAACAAGCAAATTGCAATGTTGTCAGCTCAATACGTGCTGACTATAAAGGACATTGCACTTCTCAAAAGTCAATCATCAAGGTTGCAATATTCAAAAAGCAGGAAGATTTCCACCCTTACGCCCCTCTTTACCTTATTTGTGCCTCCTGATTACCCATATCATAAACAGAGCTCAAAACTTTAAAATAAAAGTCAGTTTGGTAGTTGACCTTTGTTGTTTGTATTTGCACTTTGGTTCTTATATCAACCAGAATAGACTAGGGTATGCCACTACATCAAACAACCTCCACAATCTTAGAAGTTTAAAACAACAAAGGCTTATTTTTCTGATGCTACATATTTATCTTGAGTAGGCAGAGGAGTCTTCATATTTTCATCTGGAATCCAATATGGAGTCTCCACTATCTGGAACACTGCCAGCAGAGGAAGAGAGTGTGTCAGATTGGGGACTGACACTTAAAGGCCTCATTTCTTGGGTAAATCAAATCACATAATTGTGCCTCATTTCAAGGGAATTGAGGGACATCTATCTTGCCATGTGCCTGCCCAGTAAGAGGAGAATCAGAAGTAAGGTTGAGTAGCAGTAATGGTTATCTCAGATCTCTCCCTGTCCTTCAGAAATGTTCTGCTCCACTATCATTACTTCTGTCATTTAAACATCACCCCCACATGATCAGTTTTTTTTTTCTGCTACCAAATTCCCTATGATAGAAAAAATGCAACAAATTATGCAATTTCAACAGAGGAGGAACTATGCATATTTTGACTTCAAAGAATGTGGTTTAGTCACCTTTGTGTCCTCAGAACCTAGAACAATGCCTACAATGAAACTTACAGGCACTCAGTAGTGTTTGTTGCAGAAGAAAAAGAAAGAATGAATAATTTTTTTTTAAAGTAGAAAATTAACAGAATCTCTGAACTTACAATCTAAAGGAATAATAAGAATTACTTTAAATTCAGACAGAAAGTGGAAAATATACAAAGTAAAAAGAATATATGTCAGGCAACATTCTATTGTTTTTCCCAGATAATATCAAAATTTTGTAGTGCCAATAACTCTGCTACCAGTCTTATTCTCTTACTGTACACTTTCATCCAGGAAGATATGGTGGAATCATAAGAGTAAAGGCCATGATCATATTTTGCTTTTCTATTATGATGTAACCAACACCTTAATTAAGGCTCATCCATAATAGGTAAATGATAAAAATTTGTTGAATGGTTCCCTTCACCATCAAGGCTGAAGATATTCTACATATGATAACTCCCAATCTTACAGCTCTAGTCCACATCTCTCTCTCTTTTAATCTTCAGATATATATATATATATATATATATATATATATATATATACACACACACATATATATTCAAATATAGATATTATATGTGTATTTATGTATATATACATATATATTTTTTCAGACATATATATTCAGATATGACGCCTATACTAGAAGACTCCACTTGCTATTCTATGGGCACCTCAACCTATACAAAATAATTCAAAATAGAATGCGTTAACTATACCCCCTTACAAACCTAATCTTCCTCTGGCCCGCTACTCCATGAAAAGCACTACCAGAAATTCGAGGGATATTCTTGACTCTTTCCTCATCTTTACTTCCCACAGACAACCACTCTGTAAGTACTGTCCAGTTGACCTCTTCCCTCTCCTTTAATTTTTATTTCCTTCTCTCTAGATTCTTTGTCACTGGCCTAGATTAAGCCACTATTATCTTTCATGTGGTTAAAGCAACATTCTCTGGACTCTTTACTCTTGCTCCTTTGTAATTTTCTCTCCAAGTGATACACAAAAATCTGATTATACCATTTTCCTGCTTTAAGTCATTCAGTAGCTTCTTTTTGACTCCAGTAAAAAATACTAGCATAAAATATATTTTGGGTTTTTTTTTTTTTTTGCACCTGTTTTTCTTTGCAGCCTTATCTTTAAATAGCAGAGTTGGCACTAAATCAATAGATTGGCCTTGAGCAGTGAGGATTATATAAATTTTTGATAGCTTTGGCGATATTAAGAAAATAACTTTTGATGAAACACCTATTTTTGCCTTTTTAAGAGTTCCTTACTTCTTTGTGAAGAAAAAACAGAATACTAGGAGAGGTAGATATCTTAAAATCCATAGGCCAAAGCCCAATGGATTCCATGACATCAGGCGGAGTCTGCCATCTATTTTCTTTGATGTCAGAAATGGACCTTGGATATTAGTCCATTTCTAAATTTTTATTAATTTTATAGTAACCCTCTTTGAGGCACCATGGAAGGTGTCATTATTTCTGTAGTGAAGATGGGGAGACAGAAATTCCAGTGCATTAATTGATTTACCTAAAGTCAGTTAGTTATTTGTGAGAGCAGATAAGAGCTTTCAGTTTTATTCACCCCTTTTTCCTTCTCTACTACCAAGTTTGTCTGGGAGATGTCAAAGTGGGAAGAGACACTACCAGTTTGTACATCTTGGAAGATCAAATCTAGATATAAAGGAAAGGGGAAATTATGTACACTAAAATGAAAATTATGGTGATAATTTGACTTTAAAGGATTTCTTGCTTTTTCTGTACCACACCATTCCTACTTAGAGGTTTTCATTTCAGTATTCCTGGTGCCCCAAAGTGTTAGCCATACACTTGCAAGACAAATAGTGGATACTTAAATAAGATTGTGAGAAAAGGTAAACATGATTACAATAAGGCTGCTTCCAACATGTTTTTGCTAACATTAATGCAGTTAATTCGTTTTTAACCATAATTTTACTTATCTATTACCTACATATTTTTTGACTGACAGCATAGCAAATGCTCAAAGTATATGAATGACTTTAAATAATTTTAGATAAGAGAATACTATGCTACCAGCACAGAGTATTAAATAGTTCTAGAAATTCTGTTTCTGAGTTATGATAATATTTGTAATGCTTATTTCTTCTAAGCTCTATAGCTATCTTCCATTATACTAAATTAACTAATTTTTTTAACCAGAAAGTATTTCTTAGGATTATTATTTTTATTTGAAATTCTATACTTGGTTATGGTCCTCAAACAAAACCAGTCTCGGGCTAATCACTTTCTTACTCCTTATCAAAAGCAAACTTTGGATATTTTATTTAGAAAGTAAATGTTGTTAGAATTTAGAGTGAAATTAAGTAATTACAATTTTTTAAAAAGCTTAGAATGTGTATCTAACAACATAAACAATTTAGTCTACAGTTCAGTCATCCCTTCTATTTCCTTATTTCTCTTTGTATCCTAATTTCCTACTGAAGATAGACCATCTTAGACATGATCTGTATGGTAGGAGAGAAAGGATTTAAAGAAGATATGACTATAGTATATTTAATAGTTTAAGTTCTAGTTTTTAAATTTTATTTATCTCTAAATAGATACAGGTCTATAAAAGGAGGGGCTGTAAGTGTGATCTTTGGGCACTTTTTCCCCATTCTCTTGTGAGAATGAGTAATTATTGGGTTGGTAATTTGAGTGTAATAATATAACAATATCTTTAAAGTTGACAATGGAATTCACATATCACCGCTTTCGTACTTACATGATTTAAATCTCTCCATTTCTCTGAAAAATGGGAGAAACAATATTGACCTTACTCACTGTTAACTAATAAAAATGATTGCCATGCTCTTAATAGATACAAAGTGCTATCCAAATGTAAATGCTAAATGAAGCAATAAGTCTTATGGAATATTTCTCTGTTCTGTTAAAATGCTTGAATATTACATCTCTGTAAAATCAGTTTACATTACTTACTGAAGATGTTCTATCAGTGAAACCATGGTAAAGTGCATTGATTTTTGAGTGAAAGGGTGGAGTACTTCTATGTATAGCTAACATGTTTGAGAGACATTTGTAGCAGAAATCTATTTAAAAGAGCATGCCTTGTGAGTGACAGGTAAAATATTGAGCAGGTCATTTGACCGAAGACCAAATTGATTTTTAAAAAATAATGCTTTGTTTCCATAATGTAAAACTTCCATTTCTAATTCCCAAATCACCTAATATTATTAACACAAAAATTTCTGACATCTATACCTAGCACCTAGTGCTCCTTGGAAATTTTACCCGGTTAAGAGCCAGCATAAACAAGGGATTCCTGGATGTAAAAAAATCATACAGTTAGTTTAACTGTTCTCTGATGGTACAAGCCACTTTAGAATATGCTAGAAATTTATACATAAAATGAACAGAATAATACATTCAATTTTAAGTGCCCAATGTGGACCAATCAACCTCACAATGACACCACCGTGGGTTATGTATCATGGTAACCATTTTATAGGTAAGAAAACAAAGGCTTAGGAATGTGATTTCCCAAAGTCACACTACTCTAGGTGAATGACTAAGATTTCATCCTATGTCTATATAATTTGAAAGCCTCTGTTTATTTTTTTTCCTACTGTAACTTGAATAAAGACAGTGAAAGCTTATAAATATTTAAACTTTGTCATCAGGTATTACTTTCAAATGGCAGCAGATAATCATGAAGAATGGATTTGTAATCATTAGTTAAGAAATTTTAAGGATAAAGTTTAAATTGGAGGTTGAGGTAGGTTTATATATAAATGTTTAGTCCAAGTTATATTTATTGAGCAAATATTGTGCCTGGCACAGTGCTTAATGCTGGATATATATATATATATATATATTTAATTTCACTTATTAATTTAATCCTTACAACCCACCCTATGAGTTATGTGTAATATAAATAAATTACATATATATATATATATATATATATATATATATATATATTTCTGTTTCTTTTTGGAGAACCTTAATATAGGAAATATATATATATAATTGTTTGTTGTTATTAATATTAGTATATAATTGATTGATGTTACTTATCAACTTAAAATTTATATAAATGATCAACACATATTGACTTTTGAATTTTAATTATTGCTTCCTTTTTTTCTAGTTTGTATTTTAGCAAAAAGATAACCCAAGACTAAGACCTGGCTACCAAGAGTCTAAACTTAACCTAAATTTATTTATTTATTTTTTGGCTGCTTTGAGTCTTCGTTGCTATGCGTGGACTTTCTCTAGTTGTGGTGAGTGGGAGCTACCCTTCGTTGCAGTGTGCGGGCTTCTCATTGCAGTGGCTTCTCTTGTTGCAGAGCATGGGCTCTAGGTTTGTGGGCTTCAGTAGTTGCAGCACGTGAGCCCTAGAGAGCATGGGTTTCAGTAGTTGTGGCGCATGGGCTTAGCTGCTCCGGGGCATGTGGGATCTTCCCGGACCAGGGATCAAACCCGTGTCCCCTGCATTAGCAGGAGGATTCTTAACCTCTGCGCCACAGGGAATCCCCACAATGGCTACTTTATATTTATGCACAGTTTTCACCAGATGACTTAACTTTGTTTTCAAACCTCTGGAACTTCTCAATTTCAACTAGACCTGTAGGAGAATACATCAACTTCTCCTATCATGAACACCGTGGAATGGAGAAGAGGGTGAGTTCTGGGGCAGAGGAAGAAAGTAGAGGCAGGCAAAAGGGTATGACTGGACCAAGGAGTGCTTGAGACAATCCATCCAGTTGTTGGTTCACCTCAATGGATCTCTGTAAGCCTCAACTATGAGCTTGCTTCAAATCAAGATTTCCAGACTTCATTCCTAACAATTAAGATTCATTAGATCTGAAGGGGACCCTGAATTCTGAACTTTTAACTGGCTCCAAAGGTGAGCTATGAACTATATTAGAGAAAAACTGGTCTCGTAATATAGGCCCTTAGGTTTCCAAAGTCTTCCCTTAGCTCAGTGGGCTTTTGTCTCATTTTACTCAGAAAATAGAAACCACAAATATTCAGTGTATTTCTCCTTCAACATCTCTACCTATTTCATGTATTTCTATTTCTAACTGCTTTAATGATTATTAGGTTCATTGACATCAAATATCCTACATTTTTTCAGTTTTATTTTTATTCTTATTCTACCAGAGTTGGTTTGACTCAAACGTGACTCTTAACCAGCACATCATTTTCTTGAAACCAATTCTGCTATAACATCACATACAAAATTCTGACATCTTTCCCATGTTTTTCTAAGCATGACCTTATTTGGGGCCTTTCTTGGCCCTGGAAGCCCATTGTGGCTTCACACTCCTAAGCAACTGACATTTATTATATGCGAGAGACCATCAGTTGGAAACAGATGAAAACTAATGTGGGCTAACTTCAAGGTCTGGATATTTATGTCATGTTATTTGGTGCTTGAGGATCCTCTTTCTCACAAATGTGTAAGGACAATGTGCATCCTGTGTGACTACATAAGATAGAGAACTGGAAATTTCCACTTCCCAAGGCTGCACATTTGCCCCTTCATCTGAGACAATGGGGCTTTTAGTGTCTTGGCATCCATTCACTCCACTCAGATGACATTTCTTTTGTCATCTGTATTAATGGATGTACAATAACCTTATAGAAATGTAAAAGGACATCTCAAAAGACACTCCAGCTATGCCACTATTTCTAGTACTTTCAGAAGATGACATGACTGATGAATCAAACCTAAATGGAGCCATAGGTACTGTCAGTTACAAATATGTGGCGCATACACTGCTGCTAGTTTACATGTCAGGAGCACAGTGCAGTTTTTTCCCCTCAGACAATAACTTAACGTTAACTTCAAAAATTTCTCCTAGTGAAACAAAATAGGATTAGTATTACCATAAAATTACAATCCAAAATAACTATTGATGTTTATGTTTCAGAGAGCCTAGAAGATTTATTGATAGATCTTGGTAACTGTTTGAGGCATAGATAACAGTATGTATAAATTTCTCAGGGATCTCTAAGACCCTCTAGGCCAGCCTAGATACTTGATTTACATGTATAAATTAAAAGGAGGCTTTTAGAGTAGGGATTACAACAAAATTTGATATCGTGCAATGTTGCACTCAAATGCTGACTATGCCATCACATCTTAATTTGAAATATAAATATACAGAAAATAGTGCCTAACTCATAAGGTAGTCTTAATAATTATGTTAATGTGATAAGTAATATAAAATAATTATACCACAAGTGGCACATATTATGTTCCTAGGAAAACTTTAAGTGCCCAATAGATTGAAAAAAAAAAATACACTGAAAAAATTAAGTGGAAAATGAGCAAGATGGTGCAGCAAGAAGACCCTGAGCTCATCTCCTCCCACAGGCACACCAAAATTACAACTATTTGCAGAGCAACTATTGATGAGAAAAACTGGAATACTAGAGAAAAGATCATCTACAACTAAAGATATAAAGAAGGAACCAAAGGTGGGATAGGTAGGAGGGTGAAAAAACTGTATAGTCAAGACCATACCCTCTGGTGGGCGAGCCACAAATGGCAGGATAATTACAATAGCAAAGGTTCTCCCCAAGGAGTAAGTGGTCTGAACCCCATGTTGGGCTCCCCAGCCTTCTGGGGGATCAGCATCAGGCAGACGAGTCCCCAGAACTAGCCCTGGAATCCTGTGGGCCCTGATGCCATCCACCTGTGAGCTGACACTAGCCCAAGTACTGCCACAGCCTTGTGACCTCCTGTACCAGGACCAAGACCACCCATCAGCAGGCTGGGTTCCAGCCCTGCCCACCAGCAGGCCAACACCAGCTCTGGAACCCTAGGGCTCTGTACCCAGATACCCAGGAACTCAGCTCCTCCGGCCAGTGAGCAGGCCCTAGATCCTGGACTCTTAGGCCCCAGACCCACTCACCAGCAGACCAACACCAGCTTTGGAACAGCCTGGAATCCACAGCCAGCCATGTCAGGAATTGGACCTGCCCACCAGCAGGCCAACACGAGATCCTTGATCCCCAGATCCACATCCACCCACTCCAGAACCTGTCCCCACTAACCAGTGGCTGGCAGCCTCTGCACAAGGCAGGACCTGACAACCAACCAGACCAGGGGCCAGCCACACCTACAAAACTGCCACATAATTACCCCCCACAACAGAAGGGCCCACACAGCCCAAATAGGGGGCAACCTTAGAGCATACAGTTCTGATGACCAGAGGGGAGTGTGCTGCTGGGATGCATAGAATATCTTCTACAAAAGGACACTTCACCAAAGTCAGGAAATGTAACCAACCTACAAGGTACATAGAAATAAAAACAGCAAATTATACAAAATGAGTGGGCAGAGGAATATCTTCCAAATGAAGGAACAAAATAAAACCACAGAAGAAGAATTAAATGAAGTGGAGATAGGCAATTTACCTTATAGAAAGTTCAAGGTAATGATCATAAAGATGTTCAAAGAACTCAGGAGAAGAATGAACAAACACAGTGAGAACTTTAACAAAAATTTAGAAAATATTAAGAAAAACCAAACTGAGATGAAGAATACAATAACTGAAATTAAAAATACACTAAAAGTAATCCACAGTAGATTAAATGATACAGAAGAATGGATCAGTGAGCTGGAAGACGGAGTAGTGAAAATCACCCAAAGTGAACAAGAAAAAGAAAAATAGAATAAAAAGAAATGAGGACAGTTTAAGAGACCTCTAGGACAATATCAAGCACACTAACATTCACATTATAGGGGTCCCAGAAAGAAAAAAGGGAGAGAAAGGGGCAGAGAATATACTTGAAGACATAATAGCTGAAAACTTCCCTAACCTGGGAAAGGAGACAGACACCCAGGTCCACAAACTACAGAGAGTCTCAAACAGGATCAACCCAAAGAGGAAAACACCAAGAGACACTCTAATTAAAATGACAAAAATTAAAGATAAAAAAAGAATATTAAAAGCATCAAGGGAAAAGCATCAAGTTACATACAAGGGAACTCCCATAAAGTTATAAACTGACTTTTCAACAGAAGCTCTGCAGGCTAGAAGGGCACAGTATATTTAAAGTGATGAAAGGAAAAAAAACAAATAAAAACTATAACCAAAAATATTTTACCTGTCAAGGCTTTAGTGCAAATTTGAAGGAGAGATCAAAACTTTACAGACACGCAAAAGTTAAAAAAGGTCACCACTAAACCAGGTTTACAAGAAATGTTAAAGGAACTTATCTAAGTGAAAAAGACCACAACTATAAACATGAAAATTATGAAAGAAAAAAAAATTTTTAGTGAAGGCAAATATACAGTACAGGTAGTAAATCAGTCATGTATTAAGCTACTAGGAAGGTAAAAAGACAAAAGTAGTAAAATCATCTATATCTACAATAAATAGTTAAGAGGTACACAAAACAAAGAGATGTAAAATATGATATCAAAAACACTAAAGGTAAGGGTAGGGGAATAAAAAGGCAAGGTTGCTAAAATGTGTTTGAACTTAAGAGATCTGCAACTTAAAATAATCATGTATACATACATAGAAGGATTGCTATGTACCATGTGGAGAATATAGTAAACAGTTATGTAATATCTTTGAATGATGACATACTCTAAGTAGGCATCACGGTGACTATTTTGAAATGTATAGAAATACCAAAGCACTATGTTGTGTAAGAAGATCTAATATAGAGTTGTAAGTCAGTTATACTTCAAAAACAATCAAAACAAACTCAAAGAAAGAGGTCAAGTTTGTGTTTACCAGAGACAGGGGGCGATGGGAGTAAGTTGGATGAAGGTGGTCAAAAGGTACAAACTTCCGGTTACAAGATAAATAAGTACTAGGGATGTACTGTACAACACAGTAAATACTAACACTGTTGTATATCATACATGAACGTTATTAAGAGTAAATCCTGAGAGTTCTAATGACAAGAAAAAAATTCTATTTCTTTATTTATGAGAAACTTACTGTGATAATCATTTTGTGATATATGAAAGTCAAATTATTATGCTGTATACCTTAATGCACAGTGCTGTATGTAAATTTATCTCAATAAAACTGGAAAAAGAAAAAAAGATAGGCTTTTGTATTTTTACAAAAAAAGAAATAATTAGCTAGAGAAAATGAAAGTTATAAAGAACACTATAGCTAATCAAAACAAAGTTAAAAATATAATTTTGTTCTTAGAATTTAGAAATATATATATATAAACTCTCTATACCAAAGATTCTTTAATATTTAGCAAAATGAGTTCAGAACTCATAGTTTTGTAAATCATTGATATCATTTCGGAAATAATATAAAGCATAAGTATATTCATATTTTTGACATCATTAATCTCAACCATAAATGAATACTATAAAGAAACACACTAGAAGATATAGATATAGAAATAGATATAGATATGAAATACCTATTTAAATTAAAAAAAGCATTTCAAATAGATTGACTATCTCATTTTAGGAGTATAGACAGAGAAATGATAGTATGTCGATAAAAAGGAAATGCAGAAAACAAAAACTAAAATATTACTATTCTTACAACTTTTTAAATATTAATAAGAAGGCATCCAGATGGAAAAAAATAATAGAAAGGGTTGTTTCATTGGATACCTTGATCTTTTTTACTTTTCAACTTTTAAAAATGTTTATAATGATCATAGTATGGAGTAATGGGAAACTTTGGGTTTGCCCTTACCTTCTACATGACCTTAACTCCTCTGTCACTTAACTTCTCTGAATTTCAGGTCACACATTTATAAATTGCAGATTAAGAATTACTTGGAATCATAGTAGTAAATTTCCTGTACTACAGCCTGCCACTTCTTGGATAATCAGGAAATAGTTTGCATGCATTCTTCTTGAAGCTCCACTGTGTTCACTTATCTAGAATGTGAAGGAAATAGACTGGATTGGATGATCTCTAGAGTGTCTCTCCATCTATAGTTACAAGTTTTATTTCAGCATTTTTTCTAATATTTAGAATGTGAAGTCCTTAAAAAATGGAATGTTCATATTTTCTCTAAGATCTATACAATCTTAAAAAATAATCTCTATACTGTATTCCCAGAGGACTGTGAGATTTTCTTCATCAAAGTGCCAGAAATAAAAGTGAATGAAAATCCAGCCCTGCTATAGAGAATAGAAAGAAGCACTGGTGACTTAAATAATTATTCATAATAAATACCATCCTCTCAGAATAACATTAAGATAATTAAATCACAAAACAGTTTAAAAAATGACAGCCCTGGGCTTCCCTGGTAGCGCAGTGGTTGAGAATCTGCCTGCCAATGCAAGGGACATGGGTTCGAGCCCTGGCCTGGGAAGATCCCACATGCCGCGGAGCAACTAGGCGCGTGAGCCACAACTACCGAGCCTGCGTGTCTGGAGCCTGTGCTCCGCAACAAGAGAGGCCGTGATAGTGAGAGGCCCGCGCACCGCGATGAAGAGTGGCCCCCACTTGCTGCAACTAGAGAAAGCTCTCGCACAGAAAAGAAGACCCAAAACAGCCAAAAATAAATATTAAAAAAATAAATAAAAATGACAGCCCTATATAATAAAAAAGATAAATTAAACCAAAGAATGAGTTTATTCATTTAAACAATTTCTGTAAGCACCATGCTAATGACAAAATCAAAGATTATCGTCAGTTCAAAAGTATTTTCTACATTTACAGCTTCTCAAGTGGAAATAGAATTCTGGCCTCTGAATGTTTTCACACTCTTTCCCATTCCTTCAAAGTTGTGCCCTCTCATGCATGCACCAGTCAGAAAAAGTCCAGTTTAATGGGTGAAAGCAAAGACTCTGTTAGAAGAAAGTGTTCTCCCCATCAAGCCACAATGCTGGTTGATGATCTTTTGGAGAAGGCAATTGCGAGATTACCATTCCTATGAAAAAGTGAATACATTTCTCAATATCTATCACTTTTGTATAATGGAATGTTAATGTCACACTTTTATTCTGGTTCATCTTGTAAAAGACCTGATGACTGTCCGTTCAAAGTTAATTTTGGCTGTTTTTCTTAGCACTTATTTCTCCCCTTAGCCTCAGGAGACTGTATATATTCCATCACTTAATAAATTTGCAGGTGACATAAGTTTCTCTGTGGCCTCATTGCATAATATTTTTTAAAATATATAAATTTTATGCAAAAATATGTAAATAAAAGTGAAAATGGTCAATATTTGTGAATTTTAATACAGATTGTACTGTGAGCTCTTTGGAGGAACATGTCTCCATAAGACCCTCTCTGCTCATCCACACAAAAAGAATATGTTGAAGTTATAACTTAACTGATGATTATTTTGATAAATTATGTGCCCCACTTCTCCTTCTACACCAACAACCTTAGAATCCCTGTGTATTAATTTTCGAGGCCTGACATAGCAAAGTACCTCAAACTGGGTGACTTAAAGCAACAGAAATTTATTTTCTCAAATCTCTGGAGGCTAGAAGTGAGAAATCAAGGTTCAGCAGGGTTGGTTCCTTCTGAAGAATCTGAGGGATAATCTGTTCCAAGCCTCTCTCGTAGCTTCTGGTGATAGCTGGCAATCCTTGGTGTTCCTTGGCTTGGATATGCATCACTTCAATCTCTGTCTCCGTCTTCACGTGGCCTTCTCCCCTTGTCTCTTTACATTATCTTCCTCCTGTGTGTTTCTGTGTCTTCACATGACACTTTCCTCTCTTACACGGATACTAGTCATATTGGATCAGGGGCCCATCCTACTACAGTCAGCCTAACTGTACTAATTACACCTGAAATGGACTTATTTCCAATTAAGTTCACACTCTGAGGTACTGGTGGTCAGGACTTCAATATACAATGGTGGGACACACAATTTGACTACTAATACCCCATTAAGAAGAAATCTCCCTCAATGTCTCCTCTGAAGCGTGCACTAGCAGAGCTCTCTTCCCATGCCAATCTCAAACCACACAGTATTACCAGTCATGTGACTGCCATTCTAAAGACTAGAAAATCACACTATTATTATTGCTTTGAGGCATTTATTACATAGAAACCATTTAAGAATATTGGGTCAACAAGCTATTCTAATAGATCAATGCACAATATTACTTCATATATTGATTTTATTTCATATGTGGTCAAAGACACTGCATACAGAGAGAGAGAGAGAGACTTCTAATATTTTACAAGACCATCCATCACACATCAGACTGGCATCTTCTCACACAAGGAAAGGAGGCTATAACCCTCTAATCCCTGACTAATGCCCCTATTTTAAAAATCACCTGTAGACATCCACTAGCCAATATTTTGAGAGAAACAAGCCAGAGGAGACAGTTCTATCAATACTAAAGGGACTGCTTTTAAAAGTGACCTTGCCTATTGAATACTCAGCATGGTAAAAGAGGAGCATTTTTATACACACATACACTCACTCACTTGCACTCACATCCTCTGGAAAATGCTGTGCAGAGAAGAAAGCTCTAGAGAATGATAACACGTCTGTTAGCAGAAATGAAACTTGTTAAAATGCGACCTAGGACAACCTGCCATCAAATCAGTGGAGCAAAATCCTCTGTGAGCCAACAGAAAGCACTGCACCAACATCGTACAAGACATCACCCAGTTATATGCCTCTGTGAGTATTCTTTACAATCCATGCTTAGAATTCTATACATTTTTAGGTCTCTGGTGAGAAACTTACAACTTGATTAAGAACTTAAAAATCTAGAATGTTCAAATAAAACACAATGAATCCCCCCCCAAAATTGATTCTTTAAAAGATAAGCATTATGTTGATAGTAAGTAAAAGAAATAATTTCATATTGTTTCAAAATCAAATCATTTTACCAAGTGAATCCTTTTAGTGTACTACTCTTTCATGAAGTGAAAGTGTGTTGTATTTGTATTTGATAAAATAGTAATGTAAATCCTGCATCAATTGGTTGTCTGTGCTTAGACAGTTTCATTCAGCTTATATACAATTTGGTTGAACTATTTGTAATCAGGCTGATGTGGAATAATTGCCTTTTCATATTTACAGTGGATCAAAAGATCAATATGATCCAGCAATCAAATGCATGTAGTATGCATATTAATTCATATAATCCATGCACACTTACATTTACTAGCCTTGCCATCAAATCAGTTTAACCATTTTTGAACAGGGGTATATGAGACATATCCATATAACCCAGTATTTTCTATCTATTTTATATCTATTTAGTTAGTAGTCATTATGTACGTAATAGTGAGGGCCATTTAGCTGCCAGGATATTCTCACTTCCAACAGAGAAGCTCCACACTCTCTTTCATTTCTTGCAATTTCAAGAAAGATTGTGTTAGGGGGAAAAAAGCATCAAACTTCAAAAGAATCTTAAAACTATTGCTATAGCTAAGTATCTCTCAAGCATTTTGTTTTCAGGAAATTTTTACATTCTTTAAAATTATTGAGCGTCCCAAAGAGCTTTTATTTACATGTGTTATATTTACTGACATTTAGCAGATTGGAAGTAAAAACTAATTTTTAAATTTTAAAATGATTTAAAATTTAAACATATATTTACCAATTATTTACAAATAATAAATCCATTAAATGATATGTAAATAATATATATTTTTATGAAATATAATTATACTTTTCAAAGCTAAAGAAGTGAGATTGGCACTTTCTACATTTTAATAAATCTTCCTGATTTCTGGCTTCTTTTAGCTGGCTTCTTTTATCTGGATTCTTTTATAGAAAAACACTGGATTCTTTTATCTGCATCTGCATTCAATATGGAGTAAAATGTTGTTTGGGTTGAAGTGTATAAAGTGAAGACTCACATGTATAAATAATTTGAAAATAGAGGAATATTTAAATAGAATTGTTAATAAATGTGAATGTTCTTCTTTGATACTACACCAAAACTATGCAACAATATTTTCTTAAAGTTACTTGCAATGTGAAATCTGAAACCATACTAAAAAAAGTTTCATACCATATGATATTAAAATCCATTGATTTATCTTCAACTTAAAATGGATATTTTACCCATGCATGGATTTATAACATCATTCACTTGTCACTGACATATAGATTTTCTAAAAGAAGACATTTCATTACACAATGAAAAAATTATTCATGTCATCATTGACCTCACCAGAAAAATCTCTAAGTGTTGGGAAGTTGTCAAGTTCAGGTTGGCAAATACAACTTTTCCAAAATTATAATTCTTGCTTCAAATTTTGAATTTTTATTTTTATCAATGGCAACTGTGAGAAATTATATATATACATGTATATATACAGATCTATATATGTATCCTGACACACGGCTCCTAACATCCTTGAAAATAGGGGTGTTAGCAGAATCTTTCATTCTAACATTTTCGACTCCAGTTTCAGGCACAGAGCTCCTAAAACCCTCGTAACTTCCTAAGTGATAAGAGCACTAGGAGCATCTTTTGTTCTAATATTTAGTCTTTGACCCAGGTTCCTGACACAGGGCTCCTAAATCCCTTGGAATTTCCTGAGCGATAGGAGAGTCTTTTGTTCTAACAAGGTGACTCTGGAGTGGTCACCAGAAAGACCAAACCCGGGTTAGAAATTTTAAATTGTCAGACCCATCCCCCATACTCCAGAGAAAGGAGAAGGACCAGAAATGGAGTTAGTAATTGATCATAAGTACATGATGAAGCCTCCATAAAATTCCTAATAGTGTGGGGTTTGGAAAGTTTCCAGGTTGGTAAACACATGCATGTACCTACCAGGAGAGTGACGCTCTCTACCTCCACAGAGAGAGAAGTTCCAGTGCTCAGGACCTTCCCAGCACTCCCTCTTTGTATCTTGTCATCTGGCTATTCCTCTGTATTCTTTGTTATATCCTTTATTATGTAATAAGTTGTTAAACGTAAGTGTTTCCCTGAGTTCTGTGAACTGTTCTTGCAGATAATCGTGTTCAAGGGAGATGAGGAGATGGGAACCTCTGATTTATAGTCAGGTCAGACAGAAGTTGTGGGTAACCTGGAGACCTACCACTTGCAATTGGTATCTGAGGAGGGGGAGCAGTCTCATGGGACTCAGCCCTTAACCCGTGGAACATGTTGCTATCACCAGGTACATAGTGTCAGAATTGAGTTAAATTGTAGGGCACCGAGCTGGAGTCACAGAGAACTGCTTAGTGTGGTTAAAAACCCTGCAGATCTGGTATCAGAAGTGCTGTGAATGGGGGAGAAGTGTGAGAATAAGGGGAAACACAGGAAAAGTGAATTTTCCCTTCTCAGCAACAAACACTATCAGTCATTTTCTCACAGTGACAGGCTCACTGTGTTTGTTGGTGATGTTGGACCTCAATGCAGGACACCCCAAAATATGCCACAATGGCATATTGATTATTTTGTATTAAAGTTACTTAAGAAATCGCCAATACACGAGGGACACTCTGACCCTCCTCTCCATTTCCCTGAAA
Organism: Balaenoptera physalus; assembly: GCF_965194825.1. Classification (NCBI taxonomy): domain Eukaryota; kingdom Metazoa; phylum Chordata; class Mammalia; order Artiodactyla; family Balaenopteridae; genus Balaenoptera; species Balaenoptera physalus. The sequence continues at coordinate 96,247,369 of NC_138884.1, forward strand.
GCAGGAAATAAATCTCTCATGTGAAAGGTGTAGTCCTTGCATCTGAAGTAGAAGGACACCCTTATTCCAGAGATAGGGAATTTGTGACAAGCAGCCTCCATAAACACACCTTGTTATTTTTTAATTTACTACCCCAATTCCAAACTCTAGATTCTTCACTAACTGAGCACCAGAAACCTAAGTTTCTTTGTCTTATCAATTCCTCATAAATTTATTGTTTCTTTGTCTGAAACATGTAAAAGCCATCTGTGAGAGAGACCTTCAAGATGGCGGAAGATTAAGACGCAGAGATCACCTTCCTCCCCACAAATATATCAGAAATACATCTACATGTGGAACAGCTCCTACAGAACACCTACTGGACGCTGGCAGAAGACCTCAGACCTCCCAAAAGGCAAGAAACTCCCCATGTACCGGGGTAGGGCAAAAGAAAAAAGAAAAAACAGAGACAAAAGAATAGGGACGGGACCCGCACCAGTGGGAGGGAGCTGTGAAGGAAGAAAAGTTTCCACACATTTGCAAGCCCCTTCGCGGGCAGAGACGGGCGGTGGCAAGGGGAAAGCTTCGGAGCCACGGAGGAGAGCGCAGCAACAGGGGTGTGGAGGGCAAAGTGGAGAGATTCCCGCACAGAGGATCGGCGCCAACGACCAGCACTTACCAGACCGAAAGGCTTGTCTGCTCACCCGCCGGGATGGGTGGGGGCTGGGAGCTGAGGCTCGGGCTTCAGTTGGATCGCAGGGAGAGGACCGGGGTTGGCGGTGTGAACACAGCCTGAAGGGGCTAGTGCGCCACAGCTAGCCAGCCGGGAGGCAGTCCGGGGAAAAGTCTGGATCTGCCGAAGAGGCAAGAGACTTTTTTTTGTTTCCTGGTGCACGAGGAGAGGGGATTAAGAGCGCCGTTTAAAGGAGCTCCAGAGACAGGCGCGAGCCGCTGCTTTCAGCGCGGACCCCAGAGACAGGCATGAGACGCTAAGGCTGCTGCTGCTGCCACCAAGAAGCCTGTGTGCGAGCACAGGTCACTGTCCACACCGCCCCTCCTGGGAGCCTGTGCAGCCCACCACAGCCAGGCTCCCGTGATCCAGGGACAACTTCCCCGGGAGAACGCACGGCGCACCTCAGGCTGCTGCAACGTCACGCCGGCCTCTGCCGCCGCAGGCTCGCCCCGCCTCCGTACTCCTCCCTCCCCCCGGCCTGAGTGAGCCAGAGCCCCCGAAGCAGCTGCTCCTTTAACCCTGTTCTGTCTGAGCGGAAACAGTCGCCCTCAGGCGCCCTACACGTAGAGGCGGGACCAAATCCAAAGCTGAACCCGGAAGCTGTGCGAACAAAGAAGAGAAAGGGAAATTTCTCCCAGCAGCCTCAGGAGCAGCCAATTAAATCTACACAATCAACTTGATGTGCCTGCATCTGTGGAATACCTGAATAGACAATGAATCATCCCAAATTGAGGACGTGGACTTTGGGAGCAATGATATATATATTTTTTCCCCTTTTTCTCTTTTTGTGAGTGTGTATGTGTATGCTTCTGTGTGTGATTTTGCCTGTATAGCTTTGCTTTTACCATTTGTCCTAGGGTTCTGTTGGTCTCTTTATTTTTGGGGGGGCGTTGTTGTTGTTGTTGTTCTTGTTTTTTAGTATAGTTTTTAGCACTAGTTATCACTGGTAGATTTGTTTTTGGGGTTTGGTTGCTCTCTTCTTTCTTTTTTTGTTTTTCTTTTTTTATTACTTTTTAATTTTTAAATTTTTATAATTATTTTTTATTTTAATTATATTATTTTATTTTTTTCTTTCTTTCTTTTTTTTTTTCTCCCTTTTTTTCTGAGCTGTGTGGCTGACAGGGTCTTGGTGCTCCAGCCAGGTGTCAGACCTGTGGCTCTGAGGTGGGAGAGCCGAGTTCAGGACATTGGTCCACCAGATACCTCCCGGCTCCACATAATATCAAATGGCAAAAGCTCTCCCAGGGATCTCCATCTCAATGCTAAGACCCAGTTCCACTCAACGACCAGCAAGCTATAGTGCTGGACACCCTATGCCAAATAACTAGCAAGACAGGAACACAACCCCACCCATTAGCAGAGAGGCTGCCTAAAATCAAAATAAGGTCACAGACACCCCAAAACACAACAGCAGATGCAGCCCTGCCCACAAGAAAAACAAAATCCAGCCTCATCCACCAGAACACAGGCACCAGTCCCCTCCACCAGGAAGCCTATACAACCCACTGAACCAACCTTACCCACTGGGGGCAGACACCAAAAACAACAGGAACTATGGACCTGCAGACTGCGAAAAGGAGACCCCAAACACAGTAAGTTAAGCAAAATGAGAAGACAGAGAAACACACAGCAGATGAAGGCACAAGGTAAAAGCCCAGCAGACCTAACAAATGAAGAGGAAATAGGCAGTCTACATGAAAAAGAATTCAGAGTAATGATAGTAAAGATGATCCAAAATCTTGGAAATAGAATGGAGAAGATACAAGAAACGTTTAACAAGGAGATAGATAGAAGAACTAAAGAGCAAAGAAACAATGATGAACAACACAATAAATGAAATTAAAAATTCTCTAGAAGGAATCAATAGCAGAATAACTGAGGAAGAAGAACGGATAAGTCACCCGGAAGATAAAACAGTGGAAATAACTACCTTAGAGCTGAATAAAGAAAAAAGAATGAAAAGAATTTCGAACAGTCTCAGAGACCTCTGGGACAAAATTAAATGCACCAAAATTCGAATTATAAGGGTCCCAGAAAAAGAAGAGAAAAAGAAAGGGACTGAGAAAATATTTGAAGAGATTATAGTTGAAAATTTCCCTAAAATGGGAAAGGAAATAGTCAATCAAGTCCAGGAAATGCAGAGAGTCCCACACAGGATAAATCCAAGGAGAAACACGCCAAGACACATATTAATCAAACTATCAAAAATTAAATACAAAGAAAAAAAAAAAAGCAGCAAGGGAAAAACAACAAATAACATACAAGGGAATCCCCATAAGGTTAACAGTTGATCTTTCAGCAAAAATTCTGCAAGCTAGAAGGGAGGGGCAGGATATATTTAAAGTTAAGAAAGGAGAAAACCTACAACCAAGATTAATCTACCCAGCAAGGATTTCATTCAGATTCGACAGAGAAATTAAAACCTTTACAGACAAGCAAATGCTAAGATAATTCAGCACCACCAAACCAGCTTTACAACAAATTCTAAAGGAACTTCTCTAGGCAAGAAACACAAGAGAGGGAAAAGACCTGCAATAACAAACCCAAAACAATTAAGAAAACGGCAATAGGAACATACATATTGATAATTACCTTAAATGTAAAATCGATTAAATGCTCCAACCGAAAGATATAGACTGGCTGAATGGATGCAAAAATAAGACCCATATATATGCTGTCTACAGGAGACCCACTTCAGACCTAAGGACACATACAGAATGAAAGTGAGGGGATGGAAAAAGATATTCCATGCAAATGGAAATCAAAAGAATTCTGGAGTAGCAATTTTCATATCAGGCAAAATAGACTTTAAAATAAAGACTATTACAAGAGACAAAGAAGGACACTACATAATGATCTAGGTATCAATCTAAGAAGAGGATATAACAATTGTAAATATTTATGCACCCAACATAGGAGCACCTCAATACATAAGGCAAACACAAACAGCCATAAAAGGGGAAAACGACAGCAACACAATCAGAGTAGGGGACTTTAACACCCCACTTTCACCAATGGACAGATTATCCAAAATGAAAATAAATAAGGAAACACAAGCTTTAAATGGTACATTAAACAAGATGGACTTAATTGATATTTATAGGACATTCCATCCAAAAACAACAGAATATACTTTCTTCTCAAGTGCTCATGGAACATTCTCCAGGATAGACCATATCTTGGGTCACAAATCAAGCCTTGGTAAAGTTAAGAAAATTGAAATCATATCAAGTATCTTTTCCGCCCACAATGCTATGAGACTAGATATCAATTACAGGGAAAAAATCTGTAAAAAATACAAACACATGGAGGCTAAACAATACACTACTTAATAAACAAGAGATCACTGAGGAAATCAAAGAGGAAATCAAAAAATACCTACAAACAAATGACAATGACCACCCAAAACCTTGAGATGCAACAAAAGCAGTTCTCAGAGGGAAGTTTATAGCAATACAATCCTACCTCAAGAAACAAGAAACATCTCAGATAAACAACCTAACCTTATACCTAAAGCAATTAGAGAAAGAAGAACAAAAAAACCCCAGTTAGCAGAAGAAAAAAAATCATAAAGATCAGATCAGAAATAAATGAAAAAGAAATGAAGGAAACAATAGCAAAGGTCAATAAAACTCAAAGCTGGTTTTTTGAGAAGATAAACAGAATTGAAAAATGATTAGCCAGACTCATCAAGAAAAAAGGGAGAAGACTCAAATCAATAGAATTAGAAATGAAAAAGGAGAAGTAACAACTGACACTGTAGCAATACAAAGAATCATGAGTGATTACTACAAGCAACACTATACCAATAAAATGGACAACCTGGAAGAAATGACAAATTCTTAGAAAAACACAACTTTCTGAGACTGAACCAGGAAGAAATAGAAAATATAAACAGACCAATCACAAGCACTAAAATTGAGACTGTGATAAAAGATCTTCCAACAAACAAAAGCCCAGGACCAGATGGCTTCACAAGTGAATTCTATCAAGCATTTAGAGAAGAGCTAACACCTATCCTTCTCAAACTCTTCCAAAATATAGCAGAGGGAGGAACACTCCCCAACTCATTCTACAAGGCCACCATCACCCTGATACCAAAACCAGACAAAGATGTCACAAAGAAAGAAAACTACAGACCAATATCACTGATGAACATAGATGTAAAAATCCTCAACAAAATACTGGCAAACAGAATCCAACAGCACATTAAAAGGATCATGCACCATGATCAAGAGGGGTTTATCCCAGGAATGCAAGGATTCTTTATATATGCAAATCAATCAATGTTATACAACATATTAACAAATTGAAGGAGAAAAACCATATGATCATCTCAATAGATGCAGAGAAAGCTTTCGACAAAATTCAACACCCATTTATGATAAAAACCCTCCAGAAAGTAGGCATAGAGTGACCTTACCTCAACATAATAAAGGCCATAAATGAAAAACCCACAGCCAACATTGTTCTCAATGGTGAAAAACTGAAACCATATCCACTAAGATCAGGAAAAAGACAACGTTGCCCACTCTCACAACTCCTATTCAGCATAGTTTTGGAAATTTTAGCCACAGCCATCAGAGAAGAAAAAGAAATAAAAGGAATACAAATTGGAAAAGAAGAGGTAAAACTGTCACTGTTTGCAGATGACATAGAGAATCCTAAAGACACTACCAGAAAACTACTAGAACTAATCAATGAATTTGGTAAAGTAGCAGGATACAGAATTACTGCACAGAAATCTATTGCATTCCTATATGCTAATAATGAAAAATCTTAAAGAGAAATTAAGGAAACATTCCCATTTACCACTGCAACAAAAAGAATAAAATACCTAGGAATAAACCTACCTAAAGAGACAAAAGACCTGTATGCAGAGAACTATAAGACACTAATGAAAGAAATTAAAGACGATACAAACAGAGGGAGAGATATACCATGTTCTTGGATTGGAAGAATCAATATTGTGAAAATGACTTTTCTACCCAAAGCAATCTACAGATTTGGTGCAATCCCTATCAAACTACCACTGGCATTTTTCACAGAACTAGAACAAAAATTGCACAATTTGTATGGAAACACAAAAGACCCCGAATAGCCAAAGCAATCTTGAGAAAGAAAAACGGAGCTGGAGGAATCAGGCTCCCTGACTTCAGACTATACTACAAAGCTACAGTAATCAAGACAGTATTGTACTGGCACAAAAACAGAAATATAGATCAATGGAACAGGATAGAAAGCAAGAGATAAACCCACGCACATATGGTCACCTTATTTTTGATAAAGGAGGCAAGAATATACAATTTAGAAAAGACAGCCTCTTCAATGAGTGGTGCTGGGAAAACTGGACAGCTACATGAAAAAGAATGAAATTAGAACACTCGCTTACACCATACACAAAAATGAACTCAAAATGGCTTAAAGACCTAAATGTAAGGCAGGACACTATAAAACTCTTAGAGGAAAACATAGGCACAACACTCTATGACATAAATCACAGCGAGATGCTTTTTGACGCACCTCCTGGAGAAATGGAAATAAAAATGAAAATAAACAAATGGGACCTAATGAAACTTAAAAGCTTTTGCACAGCCAAGGAAACCATAAACAAGACTAAAAGAAACCCCTCAGAATGGTAGAAAATATTTGGAAATGAAGCAACTGACAAAGGATTAATCTCCAGAATTTACAAGCAACTCATGCAGCTTAACATCAAAAAAGCAAACAACCCAATCCGAACATGGACAGTAGACCTAAATAGACATTTCTCCAAAGAAGATATACAGATTGCCAACAAACACATGAAAGATTGCTCCACATCTCTAATCAGTAGAGAAATGTCAATCAAAAGTACAATGAGGTATCACCTCACACCAGTCAGAATGGCCATCATCAAAAAATCTATGAACAATAAATGCCGGAGAGGGTGTGGAGAAAAGGGAACCCTCTTGTACTGTTGGTGGGAATGTAAATTGATACAGCCACTATGGAGAACAGTATGGAGGTTCCTTAAAAAACTAAAAATAGAATTACCATACGACCCAGCAATCCCACTACTGGGCATATACCCTGAGTAGACCATAATTCAAAAAGTATCATGTACCACAATATTTACTGCAGCTCTATTTACAGTAGCCAGGACATGGAAGCAACCTAAGTGTCCATCGACAGATGAATGGATAATGAAGATGTGGCACATATATACAATGGAATGTTACTCAGCCATAAAAAGAAATGAAATTGAGTTATTTGTAGTGAGTTGGTTGGACCTAGAGTCTGTCATACAGAGTGAAGTTAAGTCAGAAAGAGAAAAACAAATACCATATGCTAACACATATGTATGGAATCCTAAAAAAAAACGAAAAAGGTTGTGAAGAACCTAGGGGCAGGACAGGAATAAAGATGCAGACATAAAGAATGGACTTGAGGACACGCGGAGAGGGAAGGGTAAGCTGGGACAAAGTGAGAGAGTGGCATGGACTTATATATATCACCAAATGTAAAACAGATAGCTAGTGGAAAGCAACCACATAGCACAGGGAGATCAGCTCGGTGCTTTGTGACCACCCAGAGGGGTGGGAGGGAGACGGAAGAGGGAGAAGATATGGGGATATATGTATATGTATAGCTGATTCCCTTTGTTATAAAGCAGAAACTAACACACCATTGTAAAGCAATTATACTCCAATAATGATGTTAAAAATTGTTTTTTAAATAAAAAATAAATAAAAGCCATCTGATTTGGCCACTTCTTTGGTCTCATGTCTATGAGTACTCTATGTGCATAAATTAAATTTTTTTTCCTTCTGTTAATCTGTTTTGTGACAATTTTAGTATTAATCAGCCACAAGGAGTCGAGAGCGGTAGAAGGGAAAAATTTCCCCCTCCCTGACAATGAGATAACATCTGCCAAATACCCAAAGCCAAATAGTCATGTTTTGTCCATCGGTTGTGTTTTCCATAAAGAGCATTCCTTGAAAAAGGTGGCTAGTACAGCTTGCAGTACAATCACATAGTAATTTTCATTGAGTAAACAATGTACTTTGTTCGGCAGCAGAAGTGTTTTATATGTACTTCCCGTTTCATCACACAGAAATACGTTAGGGGTTGAGGTCTTATAAAATAACTTTTACTGCTTCAAAAAGAAAATTCTTAAGTGTAACTGGTGTCACTGTGTGTGCATGTGTGTGTGAGAGTGTGTGAGTATGTGTTTGTTTGTGCATGTGCCTGCCAGGATGCATTTCGGCAAGAACATAGCAATAAAGAACGTAGTGACTACTAGTAGAGTTTAGCACCACTGGTTTAGTATGTGCTAAGGAAACAGAAGTCTTAGCTACTAATTGTGTCTGTACCATCAGTGTAAATGTCAACACAAAGGTAAATAACATTAGTGCAATTATGAAAACAGTTTTGATGTCACCTTATATATCCTTTGAAGGGGCCTCAGGAGTCCCTAGACATCAATGGACCATATTTAGAGAATCACTGCATAGACACATAGCCCTTAGAGAAGATAAAATTAAAATCCACATCTCCTGCTTGTATTTATACATTTGCAATATTAAACTATACCTTATATTAAATCAATTATTTGTAAAATATATCTCTAGTTTAAATATTTTACTTTCCTCCTGCTGTTTCAATACACTTTAATTGAATTATTTCCCCCATTCAATATTTTGCAAATTCTAATAAGAAAAGGCACAAATTAAAATTTTTTCCTAAACATTTCATGATATAAAGCACTCAGAACGTCTTTATTTGACAAGATTCAGTTTTGTATGTTCTTCTTTGCACATTATAATGATCACTATGTACTGGTAAAAATTTAAAACTTCAACTTTTTACTCCTTGTTAATTGCAGAAATTCTCATTATGACTTTAACCCATGGAAGATCAGACACAAATTTTTCTTGACAGTTTGAACATCTATTAAAAAAAAAAAGTGTGGTCATTTTATAATCTGAACTGTCAGAAGACTTAATCTTTCCAAAAATTTAAATTAGATTGAAATTTTAAGTATCTATAACCTTAGCCCTTAATGGATATTATTTCAGGAGCAAATGTAGGCATACAAAAAAATTAATTTGTTTTCAAGAATTGAATAAATTTACGGTAATTTTAGAAAAGTATTCTTATATGATGATGTTAGATTATATACCAAAATTTTTTTATTTAAAAAATATCAAGATAAATGTACATATAAGCATATATATGTATGTGTATTATATTATATATGTACATATGTGTTTATCTATCTATATCTATGTCTCTGTCTATCTACCTATCTATCGATAATCATTCTCTATTGGCTACTCCAACCACTCCATCATTAGAATCTGTTTTTAATTTGGCATAAACTCTTTTCTGGAACCAATTTTTAATTAGCCTTGGTTGTAAAATGCAACATCGCCATAAATGAGATCTGTATCCTTTGATTACTATAACTATAATTTTAGTATATCTATTAGATAAAAATTTGATAGTGATATCCTACAAATTGTAATAAAATTCAGCCATTCATTCATTCAAATATGTATGTCTGTCTGAGAAGTTACCCTTATAGAGACCAAGAAGGGAAAGTTTGAGGCAGCAGTTTGTGATTTTTAGTAAAACCAGAGCAGAGAAATGGTCATTACATACGGCAACATGAAGGTCATTTTTACCCTGATGTAAGATGACTAAGTGAAATGGTGGGGCTCAAATTCCATTTAAGAAGGGTTTAGTGGAGAATGGAGTTACAAGGCTTGAGAGAAAATACAGAATTCTTTCAAGTTAACATGGGAAAAGATGTAGAGAAATATGGAGTAAAATGGAGGAGAGTGTGGCATCAATAAACTTGTTAAGATAATTATGCTAGAGCACGTTTTATGCTTATAGGAATTGTGGTAGGCTGGAAATGTTCTCCCAAAAATGTCCACATCTGGGATGGTTAATTTTATGTATACTTAACTGGGCCCAGATACTTGTTTAAACATTATTCTGGGTGTGTCTGTGAGGGTGTTTCTGAATGAGATTAACAAGTAAAGCAGATTGTCTTCCCCATTGTGGGAGAGCCTCATCCAATCTGCTGAAGGCCAGAAGAGAAAAAAAGATTGATTAAGGGAGAATTCCTTCTCTCTGTCTGACTGTCTTACAACTGGGTCATGGGTCTTCTCCTGCCTTGAGATACAGATTCATACTGGATCTTATACCATATGCTATCCTGGTTTTCAGGCCTTCAGACACTGACTGGAACTATACCATTGGCATTCCTCAGGCTCCAACTTGCTAGATCTTGGGACTTTTCAGTCTCCATAATTATGTGAGCCAATTCCTTATATACATATGCACACACACACACATACACACCACACACATCTTATTGGTTCTGTTTCTTTGGAGACCCTAATACAACACCCTGTAAATACGTTACTTAAATGACATAAAGAACTTTGCAGAAGTGATTAAATTATGGATCTTGAGAGATAAGTCTGGATAATCTTGGTGGGCCCAATATAATGACAAGGGTATTTATAAGAGGGAAGCAGTAGAGTTAGTGCTATAGACTGAATGTTTGTGCCTCCCCACAGATTCATATATCTTGTGTATATTACACCCAAGTGAAGAAGGAAACCCAAGAATAGCTTACAAACCTCATGGGCAAGAGAAGCTTTACAGAACAGATTTGCATCTCTGTAGGGTCTTGAAGATCAAGAATTGGAGGGGGATAAATAGGCCTGGGATAAGAGATTTCCAGGGCTTCCCTGGTGGCACAGTTGTTAAGAATCCACCTGCCAGAGTTTGAGCCCTGGTCCAGGAAGATCCCACATGCTGGGGAGCAACTAAGCCCATGAGCCCCAACTACTGAGCCTGTGCTCTAGAGCCCACAAGCCACAACTACTGAGCCCACGTGCCACAACTACTGAAACCTGCGTGCCTAGAGCCCATGCTCCACAACAAGAGAAGCCACCGCAATGAGAAGCCACAACTGGCCGCAGCTAGAGAATGCCCTCACGCAGCAACAAAGACCCAACACAAAAATAAATACATAAAAATAAACTTTTTAAAAAAGAGAGATTTCCGTATAATTATTATCTTTACAATGTTATTCTAATGTTTGTATTGTGGGATTCGAGGACTACTAATCCTATAAATTGTATTTACTATTTACTTTTTTATAAGATATTATAACATAGTGTTTTTCTAGGCATTTTCAAAACATTTTATGTTTTAGCCTTAAAGAGATCATTTGCTTCCTGATTTCTCTGATTTAATAATTGAAGTAAACTTCTTTCTCCGAAACTTCTTTCTAAAAAAAATTGCAGTTCTTTCTTTCATTTATTCATTTCACACTAACTTATTGAGTGTTCACTCTATTCCACCAGGATAAAGAGAAAAATATGAGAAAATTTAAGAGTTCAAGTTATAATTCATTGTGTTTATAATTTATCCTTTTGATTTGTAACATTTTCTAATCTATGAAAGGGAACCCTAATTCATAATGAAATTGCCTACAGTCAAAAATTCAAAACCAAAAATATTCACAATAAAGCACACAGAGATGTAGCAATTAAAATGGCATAGTAATAAAGTATCACTTTGTGATACTTTCTTTTAAAGTAAAAAGACCACACATTATGACCCATCATTAATTTTATATGAAAAGATTCATAAATCCTTTCTCTTTGCTATATGCCTACAGTCAAATTTCTGCACATTAGAAAATAATTTGTGCCTGAATAGATATAATCAATTTGACAGCAATTTCTTTTGTTGCTATTGTTAAGGGTTTTTTTTAATTTTATTTTTTAATTAGAAAAAGAATACATTTGTAACAATTCATGGAATACAGATATAAGTTGTGTCAATAGTCTTACCTTTCCCCTCCTTTCCTCTCCCTCTACCTTGAGGTATGCTAAGTAGTGTTAGCAGTTTGCATTTTTGCTTTCAAACTTATTTTTTAACCTTGTATAGATATAGTTATAGAGGTAGATATAGATAATATAGATTAGATCTGGATATAGATATAGATGCATACATATGGTTTGTTTTCCTTTTTTAATTTTTATATTTTGCAAAAACAGAATTATCCACTGCTGAATAATGTGTTATAGACATATTTCTAGGTCAATGTATGAGTAACAAACTAATTTATTTAATTAGTTTAAATAAACTAACTGCTTCATTTTCTAACTACAGATGTAGCACAATTTATTTAACAATTCCATATCATTTGACATCCAGGTTACTTCCAGTGAAATAACATGCTTCAATAAATATCCTTGTATAAATACACTAATCTGGCAGTGTTACTGTTTGCTTGTTTTGTAGCAAAATGTACTTTTAGTGGATACTGGCATATTCTTTTCCCCAAAGTTTGTTCCAATATATACTTCTACCAGCAACGCATAACTGTTTTTCTTCCCTCATACACCTAAAAGCAGTGAATGATATCAGTCTTTAAAATAGTCAGTAATATACGAGTTTTTTTAAAAAGTGGTAGTTTTTACTGTTTTAATTTTCATTTCTCTAAATACCAATGATTTTGACCTGTTTTCTAATATGATTTTTTGACTATTTTTAAATTTTTTGTATGTGAACTACCAATTTGTAAACTATTTTTTTATTGGAATCTATATTTTTAATAAATTTTCAAACATTTTCTTTATGTTTGTGAATTTAACTCCTGGCTTGTTATGTCTATATTTCACTTTGTTTAGCATATGAACAATTTAATTTATATAATTTTATATGACTATTTTACCTAGATGTTCCCCAATATTAAGTTTTCACATCTCAAGAATATACAATTTTTCTTAATTTTCTATTTACCTGTTAATTTTTCCAACACTTCTTATGAAAAAAATTGTATACCTTAAATTTAAAAGTAATAATAAGGGCTTCCCTGGTGGCGCAGTGGTTGAGAATCTGCCTGCTAATGCAGGGGACACGGGTTCGAGCCCTGGTCTGGGAAGATCCCACATGCCGCGGAGCAACTAGGCCCGTGAGCCACAATTACTGAGCCTGCGCGTCTGGAGCCTGTGCCCCGCAACGGGAGGGGCCGCGATAGCGAAAGGCCCGCGCACCGCGATGAAGAGCGGCCCCCGCACCGCGATGAAGAGTGGCCCCCACTTGCCGCAACTAGAGAAAGCCCTCACACGAAAACTAAGAGACCCAACACAGTCATAAATAAATAAATAAAATAAATAAATAAAAGTAATAATAATACAATGATCCCCCTTATACAAAAGGTCTACATTTAATAACTGTTAGTATTTTACTATATTTTCTTTATCCATCTTTATTGTACTTGCTGAACCATTTAAAATTGTTACATAAATCTTGACACTTTACCCCAAAATACTTTACATACATATCCTAAAAATACGAAAAATTTCAGTGGTTCATTCAATCAGTTGCTCCATTTAGAATATCAATAATTTTCCCCTAATACCATCTACATCAATCTATATTAAATTTCTCCTTTTATTCTCAAAATTCATAGTTTTTTTTCCTGAATCAGAATTCAGCTATTAGTGATGTGAAATTTGATCACTTTATTTCAAAGAAAATGGTAATCAGATCTTTCTAAGGAAAGGCCCATTTATTTTTCTCCTTTGCAATTCTCAGATAATCTATGGAGTGGCTTTGGCACTGTTCAAAGTTTTAGTTTCTGAAACACTTTAATCATTGGTTTTAGCATCCATTTCTCTCTCTGTCTCTCTTTCATACTCCCTCTTACATACACACAGACACACATACACACACACAAAGGACTCATGGGTTTTTATTTATTTCTTTACAATCAATTACAGAAATGATAATAACAACTTACTAATGTTGTTGTTATTTAAATGTTCCAGAACAAATTGTTCTTTGTTTGCTTGTTTGGATAATGTTAGAGATATTCCACTTTATATAATAAATAATTTATCTAACATTATATATATATGTGTATATATATTTGTCTTGTATATATAGATGGTTACAAATATCCATCTGTTTCTATACTTTATCCATTTGCACTAATCTAGTAGCCTGTTCTGCCAATTCTTATAATAGATTGTTGCTACTTCAATAATATGTTCTACTTGAGTCCTCTCTCCCTTGTCTTCTTTTCTTCAAAACAAACTTGACAGCTCTCAAATGACTATTTTTAACCATGTAAACACTTAAATTATTTTACCCAGTTTTATAAAGGAATTCTTATTGGAAATGCATTTAATGTATAGAGCTATTTGTGAAAGCTGAAGTATTCTGGTATTGTATTTCTTCCATTCTAAAACATTGTACATCGCTTCCTGATTAAACTTTATGTCCTTCAGTAAAATTTCATGGTGTGATTCATGCAAGTAACTTACTTTTCTTTTTGAGTTTACTTCTACACGCTTAGTGTTGTTTGATTATAATAAATAGGACATGTTCCTGATTACATTTATAAACAAGCAAGGTGTTTCAATAAAAAGCTATTCATTGTTACGTATTTTCCTTCTATTTAATTAAAATTATCTCCCATTAAAAGATGATTATTTGTTGTTAAATATCTTGGATTTCTTACTGTGCAATTATAAGTGATTTTTTACAACTCTTCTATTTTCATAATGTTTATTTAATTTTCCTACTGTCTAATTTTAAATAATAATGGTAAGAGGACATTCACATTCTGTTCCTAAAATCTGTTAATAGTTTCAATATTTAATGTAGGTAACTTTCCTTGTTATATTGCCTGCACACATTTAATTGTTAACTTCTATTCCCATTTTACTTAGATTTTTAAATTATTAGTGATTTACTAAAATGTATGAAATAGATCTTTAAAGTATATTTTTATAATTGCATTGATATTTTTCTCTCATAATTTTATGAGTATACTAATATATTTTGATTTATTTTGTAAAGACAGACTTATTTCATTCCTTGAATAAACTATATTTGGTGACTGGGCATTATTCTTGGAATTTACTGCTTTTCTTTTTGCTAATATTATATTTAGGTTTTTTTCAACTATAGTTATAAGTTAAATTGTTAGACTTTTGTTTTTTAGTATTTTATTATTGTTATGCTTGGTTCTTAATTCAGTTTAGTAGCTACTTATAATTTTCTATGATCTTTGTAATAGAAATAGAATAGAAATTATTCTACTGAAGATTAGCCACAATTCAATGGTAAAGTCACTCCCACTGGGACATTTTACAATATGGATTTCTAATGTATTTTCTGATGTTATTGATCTTCTCAGGTTTTCCACCTTTTACTGAGTCCAAATTTGATATTTATACTTCTCTAGATTAATCATCAATTTCCTCTAAAATTTTGCATTCATTGACATAATGTTATACGTTACATGTAATATTCTTTATTATTTCCTTATTATTGTATTTTTATTTTGTCGATTTATTTTATTGTTTTTTCTTTGTTATTTGTTTTTGTTTTTAACCAAGTTGATCAGTGGTTTATCTAGTTTATTTGACTATATTTTGGTTTTATTTATTCTTTTTATTATTTTTTGTGTTATTTTCTTAATGTACTCTTAAATTATTTTATTTTTTGTTTCAGCATTTGGATACGTGATGTCTACTGCTCCATTCATTAATTTTGATTTCATAGCTTTTTAAATTAAAAAAAATAGTTTATCTGCATTTTTTTTAAATAAAATTATTTAAGGCTCTTAATTTTCCTCCAAATGAAGTTTCAACTCTATTACATATTTAGTTTTCTTGAAATGTCCAACCTAAAATAAGTTAATTAAACTTATCCACTCTAGTTGTGGTTTTAATAAGTTATCATTGTATTTTTAGGTGTTTAAAAAATATACAGAGTATAGCACTGTGATTCAACATTCTCTTCTTATCTGTCTAATATGTTGTCCGTATGGGTAAATAAAAAAGATTTCAGGATGAGGAAACAATAGAAAACTCAAATTAAGGGACATTGCAAAATAATTGTCTATTATCTTTCAAAGTGTCAAGGTCGAAGTTCCCAGAGAAAGGCTGAGGAAGTGTTCCAGATGAAAGGAGACCAAAAAGAGATGACAACTGAATGCACTGAAAGACCCTGGATTAGATCCTGGACAATGATAACCAACAGGTATAAAAGACATTATTATGACAATTGAAGAAATTTGAATATAAATATATGGAGAGAGAGAATGATAAAGCAAATTGGGCAAAATGTGAACAATGGTTGAATTTGGGTAGAGAGTATAAGAATTCCTTTTACTACTCCTGCACCTTTGGTATAAATTTTGAATTACATCAAAATTAAAAGTTACAGGAAGAGGTTTTAGGATTTGAAAATAAACACAAATAAACCAACCATCTACATTGTTTGAGGATATTACTTATGGAATACATATAACAAATAGCAAACAAATCAAAAAAGGAGATTCAAAGCAAATTTTTATTAAATATAAATAGGATTATGATAACATACCTGGTTCTATAAATTGATCCCACACAACTGAAAGATGTATTAATAGATGCACTCATATGCATGAATACAAAGGTTTTATACTTTTCTAAGTTGTCATGCAGTTTGTTATAGTCAAAGGTTTATTTAATATTTATGACATGCTTAGATAAGGTAACTTTTCAAACAAATTATTTCACCATCAATAATCTTAAGTACATATCTGATGCTTTATATATAGCTATGGTTATATATATAATACATAAAATGAGACAGAGTTTATAAATAAGTTATGGCACTCACTATGCAAATATAGCTTTTGTACTGAGGGGGAAAATAGTTTTCCTGGAAAATTTTTGTAGATAAAAGTCAATTATTGATGATAACATGCAGATTTTATTGATGATAATGCTAAGAATTCTTGACATGACAAGTGCAAGTTCTGATAAATAAAAAGAATTGACCAATAACAGCACTGTTATAATGCACACATTTAATATTTTTAATGTTATATTTATTTACCTTTCAAAAACAACTTACATTTTATCTATATTCACAAAACATTATTTGGACTTCGTAAATATTTATGTAGTGTATAAATGCAGAAGGAAGAAAAGAATCCCCAGATATATCATCAAATTTAATTGTAAAATTCAATTTAGTACTTTTTCATTTAACATGCATATATTCACACTCACACCTAATTTTTTCTTTAATTAAGTATTGGTGTTAAATGATAAAAGCTTTTATTTAAAATTGATAGAGAAAAAATAACGTAATATTTGACATTTTAAATGTATTTAAGACAAGCTTAAACATTTTATTTACTAGTTATTTATGCTTCTCCCTATAGGTATTCTCTTTGTTTTCTTTGTCCTCTTTTCTTTTTCTACTGTGATATTTACCTTTTTCTCAATGATATTTAAGAATTCTTTATCATTAGAGTCTATTGGGAAAACTTACAGAAATCTGTCTGTAACTGTAAAAATTAGAATATTTATAATTTCACCTAACAAGAGATACAGAGTATCACATATTCAGAGATTGTTCATCACGTCGTATTTCTTGATTCCTTCCTTATTGTGTTATTTTTGTCCTTTGTCATCACTAGAAGGCTTCCAGAACCAACTGTAACAAAAAAGTCTCTTGTTCAGTAGAAAAGAATAAGAAAGACAGACAGCTATAGAGACAGAGAAGAAAAAACAGAGATAGGACACTCCTCAAATATTTAAGTTTTTCCTTCCATCTGATTTGATCATTTTAGGTCATATGCCCACCTCAGGATATACCATGTATTGTTCTTCCACCTATTTAGGAAAGTAAACTACAAGTTGAAAGAATAATCATTTTTGGCAGAAAAATGTGAAGCAGTTTTATATATTTAAAATCATTTGCCTTGTAGCTACATGTAAGAAAATGATAACTCTAACAAGTATTAAAAAATTTCAATGGAATTATGTGTGTAGCCAGAACTTTTTTTTTTGATACAATAAAATAGAACAAGGTGAAGGAGCAAAGAAGTAGATCAATTCTAATTGTTGAAGGAAATTTTGATAGCATTGTAAGAAAAACAAGTATTATGAGATGTGTAAATAGAGGATATTTCTGATCCATGAGCTGAAGAATTACATGATCTTCATGTTAGACATAGAAGATCTTTTTGTCCCATTATCTTTTTCATTTAAATAAGCCAAATTCTAAAAAGAGAACATCTGCCCCTTTCAAACTGCCAAAATTATATCCCTGAGATAATTTCCTTATGCATATATTTGCATAAATTTTTGCTGAAGATTAAATTACTATTAAAAGCTAAATTCTTACCTATGTGAAAATATTTTCTAATTGTGGAAACCAGTGAAAAATTAGACAAATCATACCCTATGTTATTCAACACAGTAAAGATGTCAATTATTCCCAAATTTATCTATAGATTTAAGGCAACTCATCAAAATATCAGCAAAGTTTTATGAAGACATAGACAACTTTATTCTAAAATTTATATGGAATTGTATAGACCCTAGAATAGCTAACACAGTCTTGAAAGAGGAGAATAAAATGGGAGTAATCATTCTAAGAATTAAATCCTGCTACACAGCTAAAGTAATCAAGACAATGTAGTATTAGCACAGAGACCTATACATAGATAAATGGAGAACAATAGAGAACCCCAAAATAGACCCATACAGATATGCTCTACTGATTTTTGACAAAGTTACAAAAGCAATTCAATTGAGCTCTGTGTTTTGTGACCACCTAGAGGGGTGGGATAGGGAGGGTGGGAGGGAGGGAGATGCAAGAGGGAAGAGATATGGGAACATATGTATATGTATAACTGATTCACTTTGTTATAAAGCAGAAACTAACACACCATTGTAAAGCAATTATACTCCAATAAAGATGTTAAAAAAAAAATTGAGAAAGAACAGTCTTTTCAAAAAATGATGATGGAGAAATTGGACATCTATTAGCAAAACAAAACAAAACAAATCTAACCTCAGGTATCATACAAAAATTAAGTCCAAAGGATCACAGCCTTAAATATAAAGCTATTGCATTTTAGAGAAATTACATAGGAGAAAATCTTCAGAATCTAGAGTTGAGCATAGAGTTCTTAAACTTGTCATCAAATGCATGATCCATAAAAGGAAAGTTGATAAATTGAACTTTATCAAAATTAAACTATTTTGCTCTACAAAAGATCCTGGTAAGAATATTAGAAATAAAGTTAAAGACTAGGAAAGTATACTTGAAAACCACATTTCCAACAAAGGATTAGTATCTAGAATACATATTTTTAAACACCCAAAATTCAACTGTAGAAAAACAAATCAATACAATTAGAAAATGGGCCACAGACATAAACCGAAATTTTGCTGAATAGAATATACATATGACAAATAAATACATGAAAAGATGTGCCGTATCATTAGCTACTATGGAAATGTAAATTAAAGGAAACTGAGATATCACTACACATCTATTAGAATGGCTGAAAGATAAAACAGTGACAACACCAAATACTAGTGATGTAGAGAAATTCAATCACTTATTCATATTGATGTGAATGTAATATGGTACATCCACTCTGAAAAACAGTTTGGCAGTTTCTTATAAAGTTAAACCTGCAATTACCACACCATTCAGAAACTGAAGTCTTGAACACTTATCCCAGAATAACAAAAAATTAGGTTTATTTAAAAATCCATGCACAAATGTTCACAGCACTCTTATTTCAAATAGCCCCATTGTAGAACAATACAAAGTTCATCTGATGGGTGATTGGTTATAAAAATTATGGTACATCCAGTCCATAGACTATTACTCAACAATTAAAAGTAATGAACTATTGATATACAAAATAATACAAAATGATTGGATTAAAAACACCATGAATTTTACTATGTTAGGAACAGGATATTTTTGTATTCCTATACATTTGTTGAGTTTTGTTCCATAATTCACTTAGAACATGTTTGAGCAGTTAATTTACTTAGAGCATGTTTGATCCTTTTGAGACTTGCTTTTAAACTTTGTTCGATATGATCAGAGCAGACTTCAGTTCTTGGGCTGATTTTATCACACTACTGAGCCAGTACCCTTTTGACAGTTCTACTCAGTGGCCCATGAATTATGACATTTTCAACTCTGGCTAGTAGTAACATAAATTATTCTCAACCCTATGCAAGCTCCAGGATTTTATCTTTGCTCTACTTCAGTAGATTTTCCATGGCATTGGGTAGTTTCCTTAGACACATTCACTGATCAGTACTCAATTAAAGACTTGAAGTGGACTCTCTACAGGTCTCTGGGACTCTTTCTCCTTGGAGCTTTTTCCTGTCTGGTGCTGTCCCCTATAAATTATAGCTGCCTTGCCTTCCCTAGACTTCCATATCCAAATCCTCAGCACAGGGAAACTCTCAGGCTCTAACTCAATTCTTTTTCCCTGGTCCACTGCCAGAAACATCCCTCCAATTAGCAAGTTGAGGCAATTTTAGTGATCACCTCATTTCTTCCCCATGTCTAAATTGTCAGTGTTCTACACTGTCTTAATAGCCAAAAAAATTGTGTATTTTATATTAAGTATTGGTTTTGTTTCAGGCAGGAAGTAAATTGCATCCTTGTTACACCAATTTTTCTGGGACCAGAGGTCACTTGAAAGAGTTATGTTGCAGTGCTGTAATGAAGATCTGGGGGAAGAAAAACCAACCAGCAAAAATGTTCAGAGGTAGATATGGAATGTATATATTTGAGGAAGTGAAAATTAGTGTGACTGGAGAATGTTAAGCAATGGTTGAGAAGAGAATGAAATGAAATTAAACAGACAATGTTTCAAAAATATAGTAAGTAATGTGGGCCAGTGTACAATTAAAATTAAGCTGTAGCTTTCCTATAAGTAAACTCTAAAGCACTTATGACTGTCCCAGAGAGATTAGATTAAGTAGTTTATGAATTTTCTGGTTTGTTATTTTAAAAAATATACTATACATATCTTCTACTGGTAGTCTACTTGACAATGTGCCAAATGTAATTATAAATATACCATCAATAACTTTAATAGAAATTATGGAGATATAATTTATCAGAATTTCTGTTATCATAGAGCACAAAATTATACTATGTACTAGCAGTACTATGAAAAACGTATCATTGTATACTTCTCATATATGCAAAAAACTTGATAGAGAATTTTTCAAAATTTGATGACAATTTGAACTAGTTTTATGACAATATCAGTTGTTATGGGCTGAATTTTCTGCTCCCCAAATCCATAGGTCAAAGCTTAACCGTCAATGTGACTGTATTTGAAGATAAGGCCTTTAAGGAGGTAATTGAGATTAAATGAGTTCATAAGGGTGGATTGGTAATCCAACTGGACTTTCCTTAAAAAAAAAGGAAGAGACACCAGAAGTGTGTGCGTGCAGAGAAAATGCCATGTGAAGACACAGTGAGAAGGCAGCCAACTGCAAAGCAGGGAGAGTTCTCAGGAGAAACCACCAACTTGATCTTGGACTTCCAGATTTCAGAACTGTTCTGTGGTTTAAACTACCCTATCTGTAGTATTTTGTTATGGCAGATCTAGCAGACTAATACACCAATAGTGAGTTGTGAAGCTCAAAAACTTTTGCAAAATCTTTTAAAAAAGACAAATATGATCAAACTTGATAGTGGAAAGACTGAATAAACTTTCTATTATCGCTAGAGAAAATAACATAAAATCTTTGTAATATGAATATGAAGCCAAAAATGCAGAAAAAATGGTATTGTGGAGGTATATGATACTGATATTTAATTTAAAATGCTATTTTTCTGGATTTTGTAATGCTTATTTTGTTTGCACTGTTTATTAAAATATGTACATTTTGCTTTTTGTCCTTATTCCAAAAAATACTCTCATAGTTAAGTATCATTTATAATTTTGAATTGTTTTTCTTACAGTAGCCTCACCAAACTGTGTAAGATTCAGATTTCACATAACCTGAATCTACCTCTGGCTTTGAAACCAGAGTGACCTGAATCTGAATATTCAGCATTCACTGTCATCAGTTTTTGTTCTGGATTAGCCCAGTCTGAGAGAGAAACTAGCCCTATCATCTCACAAATGCTTTTTCTCATATTACATCTTCTCTGATCAAGAGTCCACCTAGTACATACAGTATTAGTTAGAACTATTTAGGTCAAATTGCCATTTTACAGAATTATAAGAAATAAAACATAGTTGCCTGTGTCTGTGCATATTTGTTTGTTTTCTCATTTAAATAGAAGCCAATTCAGATTCTTCTCTCTTATTTATGTGAAGACAGTTGATTCAACATTTAGTTTTCTAGGATTTAATGGCAAATCTATAGTAACTTTATCTATGCAATTGCTGTTGCAAACTCTTTACTACGTTATTTTCCTCACTTTCACTTTATTTCCTTTACTTCTGTCTAAGAACATTTTTAGGTCTAAAGGTTTTTCTAAACTCAGTATTCCTTGTATTTCAATCTTTTTGACACTTCTGTCCATTATAATTGTTTTCTTCTTTTTTCCCTTCGTGGGTTCACTTTCAGTTGGTGTCTTCTCTCATGCTCTAGAATATATTTTTAAAAAAGTTTTAGATGAATTGGAAAGTATCAAACATGTAAAAGAAAGTAGCATAAAAATGATTTGAAAACTAGAGAAGGTAATGGAAGGAGACATTTTAAAATTAAATGCAAACAGTGGTTCATAGAGTACAAAAAAAGCAGGTGGGAAGAAGACATTCTCCAACAACTAAGACCAGAAGGGACACTAAAAGGTCAATGCATGGAGTGTACCACCAGGTTAGCAAACATCCCTCTCTCCCCCCATGAGAGAAGTAAATAGAAAATTCACAGGAGACTTGACCAGTAAAGGAACACTAAATAAAGCTCTTACTGGGAATCTAAAAAACCAAGGTTTCCACCAAAAGATAATTTTAAGTTGAAAAAATACATGAAGGCACCTGAGGCTATATCCTTTAAAATTTCTGAAGAAATAAATGTCCACATATGGTCCAAGATATTGCTAAGAGGTTGGGTTTTCTACCATAAGAGATATGAATTTAAATTTTTTTATGTTCTTTACTAACTGTGTAACCTGTTAAAAGTTAATTAACCTCTCTGGGCCTCAGTTTCCCATTAATCAGTAACTAGATATCTCTCACTAGTTCATCATATAAATTAAATACACGAAGATTGCTAAGAACAGTGGACACAGCAACTACTTAACAAATTGTAGTTTGCTTCTGCAGAGGCTGGATCAAGTTAAGAGTCTGTTTTTATGGTTGATAAACAAGAAGAAAGCATGATCTGAGCACAGGTTTTAATTTTTATTGGGAAGGTATTCACAATTATAGATGGGCCATCTCTACTGGAAAGCAACTTTCTTTTGTTCTTACATAACTCAGGATTTCCATGACCAAAAATGAATTAGAGAAATGAACAAGTTCTGGGTAAAATCCAAGCACCTACTCATTTGGGTACTTTGGAATAAGAGTAAGATTGACCTGAGCTATCATTTTTTTTCCCCTAGGATAAATTATATTCAATCAACTCCAATGGGCGACAGGAATAACCCTGATGAATGAAAGGTACCAACTGCTTAGTCAGGACCCTTGGTTTTTATCAACCACTCACAGCTCATCCTCCATCAAACCCTTTACCAGAACTTATACTAAACAGCAACATTCCAGTATATCAGATTTATTTTCTCTCCTCTCTTCTGTATACTTGCTGTGTAATGGCAAGAGACAGAACAGGAGTTCCTGGCTTAGAAAATCTTAAATGGGACATGACGTCTCTGAATAAATGGGAGTTATCTCTGATCCATGGACTTTAGAGGTATTCACATTGACAGTCAACGTCATCCAGAAAGCAGTGTTCTATCCAGGTCAGACTGTCTGCAGAAAAGTCGTCTGCAAAACCAGCCTTAGCTAGCAGATGTGTCAAGTTATTGACTTTTCATTCACTAAACACTCACTGAATATTTCTTTAGCAGCATCATGCTAGGCCATGAAGGATATAAAATACATACATGGTACACCACTCAAATAACGTATAGTATTTTTGTATCGATAAGGATAACAAGAATAGAACAAATGGAAATTACTTGGAGCCTATATTGAGAAGAATTGTGAGTGAAATGACCAAAAACAATGGAGAAATCACATATAGGAAATTTAGTATTCAAATCCAATCTTATAGATCAGAGATCCTTAAACTTAAGTGTGCATCAGAATCACCTGGAAGAGTTGGTAGGTTTCTGATTCTGATGATTCCAACATGTCTGCCATATCTGAGTATGGTTTTGATGTTTCCTTTGTCTCTTCAAACTTTTTTGCCACTTAGTATACCTTGTGATTTGTTTCTTTATAGCACATGCACTAGGTAAAAGAAACTTCTCTAAAAAGGCCTTCAGTAACAAGGTGGAAAGGTGTGCGGGGAGGGGAAGTGTTCTGTGGTCCTATGATTAGGTCTCACCATTTTAGTGTGCCTGTGTCTCTGGACTGTGACCTTCACACGGGCTTCTCAGTTCCCCACCAACATCATCACCCTTAGGTGGGACGGGATGGCTACAGTGAGCTGGACTGGGGTATTTCCTTTCCCCCAGGTAGGTGAAGCTCTGATAAAACCCCAGCAGGTTAGTCTCTGGTTGAATACTTTCTCTTGTGAGCAGACCTTGTTAAGAACAATATACTCTGGTGTTTTTCAAAATGGTAACTTTTCCACTCTCTCTGCCAGAAGTATGAGGGAATTTCTCTCTGATATTCACTATAAGAACCTGATTGAGCTCCTGGAGGTAAAACGCAGAAAGGTGTGTGGACCGGATCTACCCGGAGCTTTTGACTCTCAGACCTATCCACACTGAGTCTCCAGCAATTTATCAAGTACGCTTTAGGTTTTCCTACACTGGCACTGGCTCCTGTAGAGGTTTCTGCTGCTGTGTTTCTGCTCTGGTAAGTTTTGATTCCGTGTATCCACCTGCCTGTTTCATTTTGGGGTTAGTGGTTTGCCCTGTGAACCCACTTCTCTCAAGGATGTAAGAAGAGTTGCTAATTTTTCAGTTTGTTCAGCTTTTTACTTGTTACAATGGAGTGGTGACTTCCAAGCTCCTCACTTGCCAGTTGGAAAATAGGAAGTCCCAAGTCAGCTTTTTAAATTGCAAATATTATCATGCCATTTCCCCCACCTAGCACCTTTCAATGGTTTTCCATTTCTTGACAGTAAAATCCACACTCTTTAGCACGACATGTTATATCCTTGTCTGCTTGTCCTGCTTTTGTACATCTCTGTCTAACTTCTTAAAAACCAGCCTCATACAAATATTTCCAATTACCTAAACTCACCCTGAATTTCTAGCCCTTTTGCTTTCTTATTTCCTATTGGCTCAGTCCCAGTGGGTCAACTTGGAAGAGTGTGGAGTGAATATCAATCATTGTGAAATTCAGCCTTATGTAGAGACATATGCAAAGAAAAGTAAGAAAGACCCTGAGATTAAAATACCAGGTTATGGGGCTTCCCTTGTGGCACAGTGGTTGAGAATCTGCCTGCCAATGCAGGGAACACGGGTTCGAGCCCTGGTCTGGGAGGATCCCACATGCCGCGGAGCAGCTAGGCCCGTGAGCCACAACTACTGAGCCTGCGTGTCTGGAGTTTGTGCTCCGCAACAAGAGAGGCCGCGACAGTGAGAGGCCCGCGCACCGTGACGAAGAGTGGCCCCCGCTCGCCACAATTAGAGAAAGCCCGTGCACAGAAACGAAGACCCAACACAGCCAAAAATAAATTAAAAAAAAAAAACAAAAAAACAGGTTAGATTAAAAAGAAGAGAAAAGCAGAAAAGATCATTGCAATCATTTTAAAAAATATTGTAAACATTGAATATTTGTTCTGGTGGGAGATTAATGAATATTAACTCATTTATTTTTCAGATGTGGAAACTGATTTTTGGAGAGCTTACATAGATTTAACAAACACCTAAATCTAATTAGAAATAAAATCACAGGCAAAACATTTCTTTGGACTTTCCGTCTATCATGCATTCTTCTACATCACTGCCCCTCTACATGTACAGCTAGAGTAGCTTTCCATTTTTTGGATGGTGTTGTAATGATTAAAACAGAAAACTATTGGAAATAAAAGGATGCAATCCTGTCCATACCACTGAATGGTAATAACAATTATTTCCCATGCGGTAGATTGCTCAGAATTCTTATGGCTCTAACCCCAACTTATCCTTCAAGGCCTGCCTCAAAGTTTCTCCATGAAATTTTTTCTAATCAATGCAAAAGTATGCATTTTTTCATTCCAAAATTCCATACTTCTGCTGTTACGGGAGTTAAAGTTTTCTGCCATATATTATCTCTTGATTATTGTCTAATTGCTGTAATGTACAAAATGGTATTTACCAAATAGTTATAATGACTACAGGTGCCACTTTAAAACAAAACACGCTGATTTTGGAAATGCATATGTCTATGAAATTGAATGATATTAATCCAAGGGACCTATGGAGAATAGCTGTACTTGAGCTCATTCACTGGAATTGGGCACTGTCTTTAAGATTTCCTTATTAACCATTGGATATAACAGACTTTAGCTTAAAGCCAAAATAGGAAAATGGGAAATTAAATATAAATTTGGATTTCAGTCTTTATATAATCCATTTGAGAAACCATCCAAATAAAATATCATCTGTGAATAATAATAATACAAAGCCTTACTATGTTTACATTTTATGGAATTTAAGCATATAAAACCCCAATGATGAATGTAAAATGGGATTCAACATATACTACTCTATTTGTGTAATACAGACATTAAAGAAATACCATAAATATTCAGAGTTAAAAAAATAGATTATTAACATTTGAAGTGGTCAGAGATGAAACATATTTGGCTCTAGAGAGATGGTAATATTTTAATAGGATTTTATCAATCATTCTCAACTTTAAGCCAGGTAATAATAGATTTAAGCTGTATTCAGAGAAAATGTTCAGAATAACTAATTTTGCTTTCCAAGGATGATTAAATCTAGAACACACAAGTAAACAGTCTGCTGGAGTCTTAAAAACAGTTAAGGATGAATTGTTTAGTATTTGAGACAATGGATGTTTTTACTTATTTGGAGGATGTTTAGACCAGACTTAAAACACTCCCTCCTTACTCTATGATTCTCCAAACAATTTTGTACATTAATTAATTAAAATTGTAGAAATAATATAACTCTTTATATGCTAAAATGGAAGAAACTACTGGGACTTCTTGATAAAGGAAAAATAAAGAGAAAAAGTGTGTAGAGGATCTAGAAAATGAACAAGCAACCCTTACATTACAGAGAACAACTGCAAAGCAGGAAGCAGTGAGTATAGAATTACACTTAAGTTCCAATTGCACTACTTAGAAGCCAAAACTACTTGTAAATATACTTACGCTCTTGGAGTTTTATTCCATCAGATATAACATGGAAATAATGATAATAACAATTTATACTTTTTCATGGATCATAAAAAGGATCAATTAGATGTTTTTAAAAGCATTTCATATATCATAGAAAAATTTACATATGTTAGCAAATTTTATTAGTATTAAGTTAAATGAAAATAAATTCCAATAAATCTTAAAGAACCATTTATATTTTGTTTATTGCTATATACTCAGTTTCTTTCACTCTGCCAGTTACATAGTAGATGCTAGACAAAAACATGTTAAATAAGTTGGAAATATTATCTGACTATATCTTGTAGTGAAACTTATGATGTAGTCTAAATTAGTGATGAAATCTAAAGAATGTAGTTCATGAAAGCCCATTAGTGAGCTATATTTCAATTAAAACAAAATGAGCATTTTTTGTAAAAACGTTTTTTTCTGCTAGTATTTTATTTCTTTTTTAGACCTTAGCCACTGATTGACCCCTGTATTTGAAAAAAAATACATAAATATATGCTCAACGTAAATAGAATAATTTTTTACTTCCCCCAATTTTTTTTAACATCTTTATTGGAATGTAATTGCTCTACAATGGTGCATTAGCTTCTGCTGTGTAACAAAGTGAATCAGCTATACGTATACACATACCCCATGTCCCCGCCCTCTTGTGTCTCCCTCCCACACTCCTGATCACATCCCTATAAGTAGTCACAAAGCACCGAGCTAATCTCCCTGTGCTATGCAGGTGCTTCCCACCAGCCATCCATTCTACATTAGGTAGTGTATATATGTCCATGCCACTCTCTCAACTCATCCCAGTCCACCCTTCCTCCTCCCCATGACCTCAAGTCCACTCTCCACGTCTGTGTCTTTATTCCTGTCCTGCCCCTATGTTCTTCAGAACCATTTTATTCTTTTATACATTCCATATATATGTGTTCGATAACAGTATTTGTTTTTCTCTTTCTGACCTACTTCACTCTGTATGACAGACTCTCGGTCCATCCACCTCACTACAAATAACTCAGTTTCATTTCTTTTTATGGCTGAGTAATATTCCATTGTATATATGTGCCACATCTTCTTTATCCATTCAATTGTTGATGGACACTGAGTTTGTTTCCATGTCCTGGCTATTGTAAATAGTGCTGCAATGAACATTGTAACACATGTCTCTTCTTGAATTATGGTTTTCTCAGGGTATATGCCCAGTAGTGGGATTGCTGGGTCGTATGGTAGTTCTATTTTTAGTTTTTAAAGGAACCTCCATAATATTCTCCAGGGTGGCTGTATCAATTTACAGTCCCACCAACAGTGTAAGAGGGTTCCCTTTTCTCCATACCATCTCCAGCATTTATTATTTACACATTATTTGATGACAGCCATTCTGACCCGTGTCTGGTGATACTTCATTGTAGCTTTGATTTGCATTTCTCTAATGATTAGTTATGTTCAGCATCCTTTCATGTGTTTGTTGGCAAATTGTATATCTTCTTTGGAGAAATGTCTGTTTAGGTCTTCTGCCCATTGTTGGATTGGGTTGTTTGATTTTTTGATATTGAGCTGCATGAGCTGCTTGTATATTTTGGAGATTAATCCTTTGCCACTTTCTTCATTTACAAATATTTCTCCCATTCTGAGGGTTGTATTTTCATCTTGTTTATGGTTTCCTTTACTGTGGAAACGCTTTTGTTTCATTAGGTCCCATTTCTTTATTTTTGTTTTTATTTCCCTTTCTCTAAGAGATAGGTCAAAAAGGATCTTGCTGTGATTTATGTCATAGAGTGTTCTGCCTATGTTTTCATCTAAGAGTTTTATAGTGTCTGGCCTTACATTAATGTCTTTAATCCATTTTGAGTTTGTTTTTGTGTATGCTGTTACGGAGTGTTCTAATTTCGTTCTTTTACATGTAGCTGTCCAGTTTTCCCAGCACCACTTGAGAGGCTGTCTTTTCTCCATTGTATATTCCTGCCTCCTTTATTGAAGACAAGGTGACCATATGTGCATGGGTTTATCTCTGGGCTTTCTATCCTGTTCCATTGACCTAAATTTCTGTTTCTGTGCCAGTACCATACTGTCTTGATTACTGTAGCTTTGTAGTATAGTCTGAAGTCCAGGAGCCTGATTCCTCCAGCTCCATTTTTCTTTCTCAAGATTGCTTTGGTTATTTGGGGTCTTTTATGTTTCCATATAAATCGTGAAATTTTTTGTTCTAGTTTTGTGGAAAATGCCATTGGTAGTTTGATAGGGATTGCACTGAATCTGTAGATTGCTTTAGGTAGTGTAATAATTTTCACAATGTTGAGTCTTCCAATCCAAGAACATGGTGTATCTCTCCATCTGTTTCTATCATCTTTAATTTCCTTCATCAGTGTCTCATAGTTTTCTGTATACAGGGCTTTTGTCTCCTTAAGTACGTTTATTTGTATGTATTTTATTCTTTTTGTTGCAATGGTAAATGGGAGTGTTTCCTTAATTTCTCTTTCAGACTTTTCATCATTAGTGTATAGGAATGCAAGAGATTTCTGTATCCTGCATTAATTTTGTATCCTGTTACTTTACCAAATTCAGTGATTAGCTCTAGTATTTTTCTGGTAGCATCTTTAGGATTCTCTATGTTTAGTATCATGTCATCTGCAAACAGTGACAGTTTTACTTCTTCTTTTCTGATTTGGATTCCATTTATTTCTTTTTCTTCTTTGATTGCTGTGGCTAAAACTTCCAAAACTATGTTGAATAATAGTTGGGAGACTGGGCAACCTTCTCTTGTTCCTGGTCTTAGTGGAAATGGTTTCAGTTTTTAACCATTGAGAATGATGTTGGCTGTGGGTTTGTCATATATGGTCTTTATTATGTTGAGGTAAGGTCCCTCTATGCCTACTTTCTGGAGGGTTTTTATCATAAATCGGTGTTGAATTTTGTCAAAAGCTTTTTCTGCATCTATTGAGATGATCATATGGTTTTTTTCCTTAAATTTGTTAATATGGTGTATCACATTGATTGATTTGCGTATATTGAAGAATCCTTGCATTCCTGGGATAAACTGCTCTTGATCAGGGTGTATGAGCCTTTTAATGTGCTGTTGGATTCTGTTTGCCAGTATTTTGTTGAGGATTTTTACATCTATGTTCATCAGTGATATTGGTCTGTAGTTTTCTTTCTTTGTGACATCTTTGTCTGGTTTTGGTATCAGGGTGATGGTGGCCTCATAGAATGAGTTTGGGAGTGTTCCTCCCTCTGCAATATTTTGGAAGAGTTTGAGAAGGATAGGTGTTAGCTCTTCTCTAAATGCTTGATAGAATTCGCTTGTGAAGCCATCTGGTCCTGGGCTTTTGTTTGTTGGAAGATTTTTTATCACAGTCTCAATTTTAGTGCTTGTGATTGGACTGTTTATATTTTCTATTTCTTCCTGGTTCAGTCTCAGAAAGTTGTGTTTTTCTAAGAATTTGTCATTTCTTCCAGGTTGTCCATTTTATTGGCATAGTGTTGCTTGTAGTAATCACTCATGATTCTTTGTATTGCTACAGTGTCAGTTGTTACTTCTCCTTTTTCATGTCTAATTCTATTGATTTGAGTCTTCTCCCTTTTTTCTTGATGAGTCTGGCTAATCATTTTTCAATTTTGTTTATCTTCTCAAAAAACCAGTTTTTAGTTTTATTGACCTTTGCTATTGTTTCCTTCATTTCTTTTTCATTTATTTCTGATCTGATCTTTATGATTTTTTTTCTTCTGCTAACTCTGGGGTTTTTTTGTTCTTCTTTCTCTAATTGCTTTAGGTGTAAGGTTAGGTTGTTTATTTGAGATGTTTCTTGTTTCTTGAGGTAGGATTGTATTGCTATAAACTTCCTTCTTAGAACTGCTTTTGCTGCATCCCATTGGTTTTGGGTGGTCGTGTTTTCATTGTCAATTGTTTGTAGGTATCTTTTGATTTCCTCTTTGATTTCTTCAGTGATCTCTTGGTTATTAAGCAGTGTATTGTTTAGCCTCCATGTGTTTGTATTTTTTACAGATTTTTTTCCTGTAATTGATATCTAGTCTCATAGCATTGCGGTCGGAAAAGATACTTGATATGATTTAAATTTTCTTAAATTTACCAAGGCTTGATTTGTGACCCAAGGTGTGGTCTATCCTGGAGAATGTTCCATGAGCACTTGAGAAGAAAGTGTATTCTGTTGTTTTTGGATGGAATGTCCTATAAATATCACTTAAGTCCATCTTGTTTAATCTATCATTTAAAGCTTGTGTTTATTTATTTTCATTTTGGATAATCTGTCCATTGGTGAAAGTGGGGTGTTAAAGTCCCCTACTATGATTGTGTTACTGTTGATTTCCCCTTTTATGGCTGTTAGCATTTGCCTTATGTATCAAGGTGCTCCTATGTTGGGTTCATATATATTTTCAATTGTTATATCTTCTTCTTGGATTGATCCCTTGATCATTATGTAGTGTCCTTCTTAATCTCTTGTAATAGTGTTTATTTTAAAGTCTATTTTGTCTGATATGAGAACTGCTACTCCAGAATTCTTTTGATTTCCATTTGCATGGAATATCTTCTTCCATCCCCTCACTTTCAGTCTGTATGTGTCCCTGGGTCTGAAGTGGGTCTCTTGTAGACAGCATATATACAGGTTTTGGTTTTGCATCCATTCAGCCAGTCAATGTCTTTTGGTTGGAGCATTTAATCCATTCACATTTAAGGTAATTTTCAATATGTATATTCCGCTTACCATTTTCTTAATTGTTTTGAGTTTGAAAGCTGGTTTGGTGGTGCTGAATTCTCTTAACTTCTGCTTGTCTGTAAAGATTTTAATTTCTCCGTCAAATCTCAATGAGATCCTTGCTGGGTAGAGTAATGTTGGTTGTAGGTTTTTCCCTTTCATCACTTTAAATATGTCCTGCCATTCCCTCTGACTTGCAGAGTTTCTGCTGAAAGATCAGCTGTTAACCTTATGGCGATTCCCTTGTATGTTATTTGTTGTTTTTCCCTTGTTGCTTTTAATATTTTTTCTTTGTATTTAATTTTTGATAGTTTGATTAATATGTGTCTTGGTGTGTTTCTCCTTGGATTTATCCTGTATGGGACCCTCTGTGTTTCCTGGACTTGATTGACTCTTTCCTTTCCCATATTAGTTAAGTTTTCAATTATAATCTCTTCAAATATTTTCTCAGTCCCTTTCTTTTTCTCTTCTTCTTCTCGGACCCCTATAATTCAAATGTTGGTACATTGAATGTTGTCCTGATGTCTCTGAGATTCTCCTCAATTCTTTTCATTCTTTTTTCTTTATTCTGCTCTGCGGTAGTTATTTCCACTATTTTATCTTCCAGGTCACTTATTCGTTCTACTGCCTCAGTTATTCTGCTATTGATTCCTTCTAGATAATTTTTAATTTCATTTATTGTGTTGTTCTTCATTGTTTGTTTGCTCTTTAGTTCTGCTAGGTCCTTGTTAAACGTTTCTTTTGTTTTCTCCATTCTTTTTCCAAGATTTTGGATCATCTTTACTATCATTACTCTGAATTCTTTTTCAGGTGGACTGCCTATTTCCTCTTCATTTGATTGGTCTGCTGGGTCTTTGCCTTGCTCCTTCATCTGCTGTGTGTTTCTCTGTCTTCTCATTTTGCTTAACTTACTGTGTTTGGGGTCTCCATTTCGCAGGCTGCAGGTCCATAGTTCCTGTTGTTTTTGGTGTCTGGCCCCAGTGGGTAAGGTTGGTTCAGTGGGTTGTGTAGGCTTCCTGGTGGAAGGGACTGGTGCCTGTGTTCTAGTGGATGAGGCTGGATCTTGTCTTTCTTTTGGGCCAGAATGTGTCCAGTGGTGTGTTTTGGGGTGTCTGTGAACTTATTATGATTTTAGGCAGCTTCTCTGCTAATGGGTGCAGGTGTGTTCCTGTCTTGCTAATTGTTTGGCATGGGGTGTCCAGCACTGGAGCTTGCTGGTCGTTGAATGGAGCTGGGTCTTGGCATTGAGAGCGAGATCTCTGGGAGAGCTCTTGCCGATTGATATTATGTGGGGCCGGGAAGTCTCTGGTGTTCCAGTGTCCTGAATTCAGCTCTCCCACCTCAGAGGCTCAGCCCTGAAAGCCAGCCAGAGCACTAAGACCCTGTCAGCCACATGGCTGGAGAAGATGGCCTATGAGTTCGTTGTCAGCCACTGCCCTGTTGTAGCGCTGTCTCAGCTGTCTCCAAAGGTCAGCCAGATACATTGGGTTATTCCACCATTCCTCAGAACTTGCACATGCCAATCTGGGATTTGTAGATGTCCTCCTGATACTCTTCATTGAAATACCTTGCGTTCATGGTGGTGAGAGATATGCCAATAGTGTTGGATCTCTTCAGTTCAGAGACTGGGACAGTCTGAGCCTTCATGTGGCCAAGTCAGGAGCAGCTGCCTAACGATCCCAAAGTGGTAACATGCCAGATTCTAAGAAGGCTTCTGCAGCGCCCAAGCTGTAGTCCCAAGCAGGTGCTCTGCTCAGCTGCAGCACTCTGACCGGGGAACTCAGTGGGATGCTCAAACGAGGATTTCTGCCAGTCCTACAGCCTGACTTGCCCACCCAGGCAAGGAGCTGAGGATAGTGTCTCCTGGTCCCGTCTCACCAGAGGAGCAGACACCTGGAAGCCTATTCCCCAAATAAGAGAATAATAAGGCATAAAATAATTAACCTTGGTATTGCCACTTTTGTTAACCTCTTAAATTTACTACTTTTATTTTAAGAGTTTGTTTTTACCTCATGTGTACATGTACATGTATTTTTATTCATCACCGTCATAGGGCAATCTCAGTTTAGGATTTCAGGGACAGTGTTGTTAGAAAATTTATTTTGTGATTGACCAAGGAGATACCAAAATTCACTACATAAACAACACATCATCCTATTTTCTTAGACCATGTAAACAATCCAAAAGACCTTTCCTTTCTCTGAATATCAATTTTCCTTAATTTTCTCCAAGGGCTTCTGGGACAGAAAGCAGTGCAGAAGTACATCTTTAGAGATGCTTCTCCTATGACAATGGTGTGAAAGGTAGCCAATTATGTAACACCAAAGATATTGGCAATAGCAATATATTATCTTGTTTTTGTTGACTCTGTCATTTGCACTTAGTCTATTGCCTTAGCGAGGAGCTATAAATAGAAAATATTACATCATTTATTTTATGCAGTTCTGAGAATCTCTTTTTAATATACATGTTCTCTTAATTTTTGCTTAAACTAAGTTATTTTCCATTTGTTTGCAATAGTTCTTCATAAAAAAACTGCAAATATAATTGTCAAAGGGATAAAATATGGATATTTATAGTGATATTTTAAATGCATATGCATGAAAGTTAATATCAAGAATAAATATGTGTGAGGGCAGTGGGTTGCCGTGTTGCTGTGGCTTTTGTTGGATGAAGAGAATAAAACACTTAAGAAAAAAATTGACGTAATGGTTAAGATTTCTGAAAGGTTCCTGTCTGAATTAGAAATTCCATTCATTCCCAAAAAGTGATATGTCATTTATCTTCACAGACCTACATCTTCTCAAATACCTAAGATTCTAGCTGTAGAGGCTGAGCCAACCCTACATGTGTCACTTGACCATCATTGAAATGTTGAATGAGTGAGACCCATCCATATTTAGAATCGTTATTCCTGGTACTCAGACATGATAATTTTTCTTTCCCAATGAGATAGTGTCTGGCCTTTTGACTCATCCCAGTATGATCCCAAGTCAGACTGATGCAGGACTTTTAAATTCCAAATGGTTAGGCCTCTTAGATTTAAGGCAAATAATCTACTGTCAGATTTATAGAAAGGGAGATCTTTAAGGCTATGTAACAAAGAGAGCACTCCCTGCAAAGTCCAAAAATGAAACCCTTAAGTCACCTTTGTCATTCTTGTTTGAATCACAATGAAAATCTTTGATTCTCACAAAAATGTAGAAAAATTGCATTTACTTGAAATCTCAGATCTCAGCTTCACAGACCTCTATGATGGAATGGTATTTGTTCCAAAAAATCAGTTTTAAATGGACCAGCTATATACAATATCTAATACAATCCCAAGTCTTTTAAATTTTTCAAATTAACCATTATGTCTATTCAATGTACAGCTGGATATATATTCATATATATGTGCTTGTGCAAATATAAAAATCTAATAGCATATTATCAAAAAAGTTTTTGATTACACTTGAAAAAATATATAGGATTCTCCTTGTAGAACCTATAGTACAAAAAGAGCAAGTCTACTATCGAAAAGGGAGGAAGGCAAGAAAAAGAAACACAAAAGAAATGGGAAAAAAAGGATTCAGATCATTGTTATTTTCTCAAATTTTCTGATGACAAGAATATTGAAAATATTCAGCTAAAACTTTGTCCATGTTATATTATCTTAGGTATGTATGTGTCTTTTTCTTTTCTCAGTTTTAAGTCACCCAGAAAAATATCTCTTGAATATAAATCATAAAATACAGAAAAGGAACTATGTTAGTAGTTAAACTACTGCTACAGTCTCTCTGATCAGGAAAATGTCTTTGTGTGTGTGTGTGCGTTGGAGGGTGGGTGTGAGCACGTGCGTGCACTTACAGTCTGCTCAGCTTAATTCATGTTTGTTTTTTGGTCAAACAAGCAGTTAACATGTTTAATCTTATTATTATTATTTATTTATTTATTCATTTATTTTGTGAAGACCTTGTTTCATTGTTTGTGTGTTTGACACCTTCCTCTAAACCAGAAAGAAGTAAGCTGAGTCCCCCTGGCTTACAGTAGGGTCATTTCCTTCCTTTCTCCAGGTCAGACTCTGCTTCAGTGCTGAGCCTCAGTATTTCACGCAGAAACTACAGATTTGTAGTGGGACCAAAGTCCATTTGGTAAAATGATCCTTTCTCTCCTTAGTCTACCTTCGAATGAACAGAGTTGTTGAGAGCTAAGAGGGCAACTTTAATTCAGCCAATAGCAGAAAACCGGTAGGTTTTCTAGCACAATATTCAAACACAGTTCACTTTACTGCAAATGAGCTAGATGCTTTCTTCTCCAACATGAATACTCTGATATCCAAGCTCAAATGAAGTCAGGGTGACAGGCTGAAGCTTTCTTCTGGTCACGAATGACTGTGAGAGTTGGTGTGAGGTCCTGTCCTAGGCTAGACACTTTTCCTGACTAGGTCCTTGTGCTGGTTTTCTTATATAAATGACCAGGAAATGTTAGCAGATACGTTTGTTAAGAGGATGGTGGATAGAATCCTTGAGAAAGGAAAAAACTGGAAGGTCATAGTCTTTCTTCCTCTTTTTCTCTTATTTGCACATTTCCTAGCAGCCCTTCCTTCAACACCTGCCACAGGCTGCCCCTTGTGCACACATCCAGGCTAGTCCCTCTCATTTGAGAACCTTCTTAAAGTAGATTATAACCTCCACCATAGGAAATCTTTCCTTTGTGCCCTCATCGCCTTGCAACTCAGAGCCTGCTTGTACATCAGGCACTGCAGTGTTGGACCATTATGAAAAGAGAAAACACTATTTTCTCTATTCTCTACCCAGAGACCATCTCATTTTACTGCAGTTTCAAAGGAAACCTTGTAAATGCAGCTGGGGAAATAAATGAACAAAACATAACATGTAACCAGCCATTCTTTATTTATTGACTAAACATGTAATCAGTTCTTTGTTTTGCAAAGACCATCACTGTTTTTGATTCTCAAAATTGTTCTATTAAAGGAAAAAAGAGCAAACAATTCCTCTGGTTTCACCAGTCGTATAATTAAAAGACTGCCAATATATGAATACAATAAATAGCTTTCTCCTCACACCTTTTAGCCTGCTTATTTAATCATAATATGGATTTGCACTGTTTTAAAGGGTAGGTTTCAGAGCTGAAAAAAATCATTCTAAATTTAATCATTTTAGTAAATGGTTTAATTTCAAAATCATGAAAAACATCATTGAAATGTTATAGCAAGCAGCTTATGAAATTTAAAAATAAAAAAATTTCAGAAAGTCATTGTTTTCAGTAGAGCCATAAAACAGACTGTATATTTTAGATATTATTTAATCTGTCTCTTGCTGATTAGCAGCTAAGACTCCGGATCACTCATTTCAGTATGGGATTTATAAAATAATAAGATAATAATAAAATTAGATGTAATATGATCCTATCTGGTCCACATATATTCCTGGTAGTGTGACTTTCACTGGCAGAAATAGTCCCTTTAAAGGCAAGAAAAGGAGGGGGAAAATATATATATATATATGTGTGTGTGTGTGTGTGTGTGTGTGTGTAATACATATTATATATATATACATACCTACATATATGTTAATGCTTAATTTATTAGTTTTCCTCTTCAATCTAATTTTAGGAAATATTTAAGGCCACTTGTAAGAAAATATACAATAGTAAAATAACAAAAGTTACAAGTGGAAATAAGCAAATATAAACAATGGTAATATCAGAAATGAGGCTTAGGAATGTGTGTTAAAACCAACTAGCACAGCACTTCCCTCCATGCTAGTGTATCTTTTCTCCACCACTGACAAAATGTATACTTAAGCAAATATATATGGCCAGATTCACTCTTTTCCTTTTCTTTTAGCTTCCCACAGGAATGTCTTTTACCTGTAAACCTTTCAAAAACTTTCAACTTAGAAAACAATTTTAAAAGTTGCTGAAAATATAAGAGAAATAGAAATATATATATGTTTCTATCATTTAAATATTTCAAAGCCATGAAAACATACATTTTTATGATTACATACACTTAGGTTATTTTTGTAAATTGTATAAATGCTGTCCTCTGCATGCCATAGAGTGTCTAAGAGAATGCTTGGCTTATAATAGGCACTCAGCAAATATTTGTTTGAAGAAATAAATTATGACTGATGGAAGAATGAACAACCGATGTAAGGTATGGTTAATTCTGGGGAGAAATGGAGTGAGGTAATAATCTGATGAAAGTGTACCCAGCTAACCTTTTCCTCCTGTATCTGTAGGTTTAGTTTCAATTAATATGCACACATACATATTGTATAATCTGAAACAATAATATTAGAGGACTTGTATAGTATGAGTATTTTTATATTTCAAATATTTATTGGAAATTTTTAAATAATTCACAATAAAAGAAATAAAATTAAACAAGCAAACAAATATTTAAAGAATAAAAAGAAATGAAAAGAGAAAACAGATTTCACCATTCTATAAAAACCTAGACTATTTCATAAATTGAAGAGGGCTGGCTTAAGAAGTAGTGAGTTTTGTTTTTTAAATTTTTAATTAATGTCATTGAAATACTTGATCCTGACATTTAAGTACTTCAGTTAATGATTCACTCAACATATTAACAGTATAGTAAAGGCTAGAAGCATAGAATACAAGTAGAGATTTATATTTATTTACAGATAAGCATACATATAAAAAGCCAATAACTAAATCAATTGTTAGTGCAAAAGTTCATTCAGAACTCAAAAATCAAAAAATTTGGTTTAATAAATAGATTAATAAGTATAAAGTTATAAAATACCATGGCTAAAAATATTTTAAAAGAGGAAAAAGTAGATTGCCCACTTATCTCTACCACCCTTTTGGATTTTAGGTGTCTTCATTCTTTAAATCTAATGTCTTTGAAATTCTATAAAAATACCATTTCTCTATATTATGTCCAAAGGGGATGGGGAAATAGTTGTTTAGTTAATCACAGGATGAATTTACAGTTTACTTCTCTAAACACTGATTGGGCACCTATTGACCACCAGTTCATGTGCATGTGCCTGTGCTGGAAAGACAATGAAATAAATCTTACTCATTAGTGTTTGAAGGAATATGACATTATAAGAACGACAGGAATTTAGAAAAACATATTTCAATGCAATGTGGTAGAACCTATGAGAATGTATACATAGGATGCTATAAAAGTGAAGAAATGTGTACTCTAGACAGGGAACTTTGGATCCCAATACAGTAAGCCTTTCTTGTCTAGGTGTTAACAGGAGCTTGGGTTGAAAATAGTTGTGTGGTTTTATGCAGATTTTTACCCAGTTCCTATTACCCAATCAGCCAAAACCTTAGGCAGAATTTTACTCTTCTTATTCTAGAATATATAACTTCACTGCTTATCGGTTTCTCTCCTCTGAAGAGAAAGTCTCTTTAAATATAAATTCCCCATATCTCATTTGTTTCCTGAGACATTGACCAGTTCCTTCCCCTCTTAGAGGCCTTTTTACCACAGTGATTCATGAGTAAACTATTCCTTTTACTCCTAACATTTCTATTATGCATCATTCTCACTAATCTATAACATTTCCAATCACTCTTAGCAGGAAATCATTTTTTAACCCATTTCACCTTCTTTCCCACTAAGATATAGTCAGAAATCTCAGAAATTACATTTTTGAGACAGAAGTTATAATTTCATTGGTGCATAAAATGTGTTTTTTTTAATAGATCTTTATTGGAGTATAATTGTTTCACAATACAGTGTTAGTTTCTGTTGTACAACAAAGTGAATCAGCCATATGCATACATATATCCCCATATCCCCTCCCTCTTGAGCCTCCCTCCCATCCTCCCTATCCCACCCCTCTAGGTCATCGCAAAGCACTGAGCTGATCTCCCTGTGCTATGCTGCTGCTTCCCACCAGCCAACTATTTTACATTCGGTAGTATATATATGTCGATGCTACTCTCACTTCGCCCCAGCTTCCCCCTCCCCCTGTGTCCCCAAGTCCATTCTCTATGTCTACGTCTTTATTCCTGTCCTTCCACTAGGTTCATCAGTACTTTTTTTTTTTTTTTTTTAGATTCTCTATATATGTATTAGCATACGGTATTTATTTTTCTCTTTCTGACTTACTTCACTCTGTATGACAGACTCTAGGTCCGTCCACCTCATTACAAATAACTCAGTTTCATTTCTTTTTATGGCTGAGTAATATTTATTGTATATATGTGCCACATCTTCTTTATCCATTCATCTGGCGATGGACATTTAGGTTGGTTCCATGTCCTGGCTATTGTAAATAGTGCTGCAATGAACATTGTGGTACATTTCTCTTTTTGAATTATGGTTTCCTCAGGGTATATGCCCAGTAGTGGGATTGCTGGGTCATATGGTAGTTCTATTTTTAGTTTTTTACTGTTCTCCATAGTGGTTGTATCAATTTACATTCCCACCAACAGTGCAGGAGGGTTCCCTTTCACCACACCCTTTCCAGCATTTACTGTTTTTAGATTTTTTGATAATGGCCATTCTGATTGGTGTGAGGTGATTCCTCATTGTAGTTTTCATTTGCAAAGGAGGCAAGAACATACAATGGAGAAAAGACAGCCTCTTCAATAAGTGGTGCTGGGAAAACTGGGCAGCTACATGTAAAAGAATGAAATTAGAAAAATCCCTAACACCATACACAAAAATAAACTCCAAATGGATTAAAGACCTAAATGTAAGACCAAACACTATAAAACTCTTAGAGGAAAACATAGGATAAACACTCTTTGACATAAACCACAGCAAGATCTTTTCTGATCCACCTCCTAGAGTAATGGAAATAAAAACAAAAATAAACAAATGGGACCTAATTAAACTTAAAAGCTTTTGTACAGCAAAGGAAACGATAAACAAGATGAAAAGACAACCCTCAGAATGGGAGAAAATATTTGCACATGAAACAACAGACGAAAGATTAATCTCCAAAATATACAAACAGCTCATGGAGCTCAATATCAAAAAAAAACAACAATTCAGACCTGATATGCATTTTAGAATAACTACAGTGACAAAACAGCCTTAGGAATAATGGCCATCTACTTATTTGCATGGTAATAACTATACTACGTATTGCTTTTTTATTCTCCCTATGGCTTATGGCACTCTTAATTTTGGTCGGTGAAAATTTAACATTATCAATGCATGCTATTGTCATTATGAGACTATTAGTTGCTTTTGTGAAATTTCTGAATTAGTGAAATGGGTTGATATATATACATACATACATAATTTTTAGAGCAGTTTTAGATTCACAGAAAAATAATTGAGAGGAAGATATAGAGATTTCCCATATATCTCCTGCCCCACAGATGCATAGCTTACCCCCCTCCAGAGAGGTATATTTGTTACAATTGATGAACCTACATTGATATATCATAATCACCCCAAGTCCATAGTTTACCTTAGGGTCCCACTGCTTTTCCATTTTCCAATAATATTAATTTTCAAGTGCATGCAAAGCAAAACCATGCAGACCCTAATGTACCTTACATAGAAATTTGTCTTCATTTCAATTTGCTCTCAATTTTTCTAAGTCTAGACACAAATGTTCAGAATGTACTTGGAGTTTAAAAAATAATATTTATCACTTAGTTTATTTTAAGCACATAAAACAAGCATAAACATTATTGAAGGATTAGTAAACTCCTAATTATCATTTTTATAGGGTTTGGCCATAATGAATTTTCCATTACTCAATATTTCATTAAAAGGTCTAATTAAAATGATTTACAGACTCTAATTAGGTTCCAGGAAGACAACCATCATGTACTTCCTTACAACAACAAAGTAAAATGGAATGGGTAAAAAGCCAGAGCCCATGAGGAAAATATAAAGATCTGCTTTAACTGAGAAAGAATGTATTACTCTGCTCAGGCTACCATAACAAAGTACAAAAGACTGAGTGGCTTCAACAACAGAAATTATTTTTCTCACAATTCTGGAGGCTGGAAGTTCAAGATCAAGGTAACAGCAGAGTTGGTGTCCGGGGAGACCTCTCTCCTTGGATTGCAGATGGCTGCCTTCTTGCTGTGTCCTCATATGGCCTTCCCTCTGTGCTTATGTGGAGAGGAGAGAGATATCTCTGGTGTCTCTTCCTCTTCTTTTTGGGATATCAGTCCTATTCAGTTTAGATACCACCTTTATGACCTCACTTAACTTTAATTACCCCCCTAAAGGCACTATCTTCAATTATAGTCACATTGGGGTTAGAGCTTCAACATATGAACTTTGGAGAGACACGGTTCAATCTTTAACAGGGAGGCTTTGATCTCATGCAGTAGTCTTGAATATTTAAGTTTTACAAAGACTTGAATTACAATTTTAAGCACAGACTTAAAATATATTGCAGATTTCACTAGACAAAACTCATCTACACATTAATGTGCTATATCTACCTTACTATTCCTAACGTATTCACTGATGCAATAGTCCATTAGCAAGAAACCACTGTTCTTTGTCCTCTAAAGGGTTGCAAGCATGATCCCTATTTAAAGGAGCCATGATAAAAATTGGTAGATCAGGTTGTGAATCTAATCGGAATATGACTGAACCTCTTTAACCAACCTATTTTTTATATATGTCTGCTTAAGATAATGTTGCACTGTTGCGGATCCTACAAATTACAAATCCAACTCCAAATGTATGAGCAACTGTAATGGATAAGAAACTCATTTATCCAGTATTCCCTTTATACAAGGAACCATATGTCTTCCAGTCAACACAAGTTCTGTTCATTCAGTGGGCTGAGGTCAGCTGTTTCCGTCCCCATTCCTTGCATAACCTCCTTGGTATCAACATGACCAACATATGGCGCATCTCCCTTATACTCTTTTTCCACTATAAGTCACTTGTTCATGTATCAATACCAATTAATTCCAGTCCCTTCTTGACATTTGGGACATGATGTCAGCTGGGCTTGTTTATGCACCTGTGTTTAGCTGGCAGATCAGCTGACTGCTATATAATCTAATGTGGCCTCATTTACAAGTCTACTGGTTGACAGGGGCCACAGGAGCAACTGGGTCACCACATGCCTCTCATTATCCAGCAGGCTAGCGCAGGCTTATTCACATGGCAGCACAGGGGTTTTAAAAACAGCAACAGGGCAAATCCTGAAATGCAAGTACTTTTTAAGTCTCTGTTTGTATCATATTGTCTGTTGCCCATTAGCCAAGTCAAATAACATGGTAAGCCCTAAGTCACTATGGGAAGGGGCTACCGAAGGTGTGTACAAAAAGAAGTATGAACAACATGGGACATTACAGCAATCACACACCACAGCAGAGAAAAAGCCAGGATCACTTTGAAGCCTTTTGCCTAGAACAGAGGGTACATGTTTGGGGAAGCTTAGAAATTAGATTGGGACTAGATATAGATACCAGATGGTAAAATACTGGATTAAGAAATGTAAAGATTGGGGCTTCCCTGGTGGCGCAGTGGTTGAGAATCTGCCTGCCAATGCAGGCGACACGGGTTTGAGCCCTGGTCTGGGAGGATCCCACATGCCGCGGAGCCTGCACGTCTGGAGCCTGTGCTCCACAACAAGAGAGGCCGCTACAGTGAGAGGCCCGTGCACCGCAATGAAGAGTGGCCCCCGCTCGCCGCAACTAGAGAAAGCCCTCGCACAGAAACGAAGACCCAACACAGCCAAAAATAAATAAATAAATAAATAAATAAATAAATAAATAAGTAAATAAAAGAAATGTAAAGATTATCAGTGGAGAGCTGCAAAGTTAAAGGAGCCCCGCCCACAAGACTATACTCATTTCTGATATCAAATGCAAATTAGGGGGTTCCCAAGACCACTGTGAGACTCATTAATCTGCTAGAATGACTCACAGAACTCACTGAAAGCAGTTATACCCATGGTTATGGTGTAGTACCCGTAAAGGATACAAATTTATATTCACTAAGGGAAGAACTGCATACAGCAGAGTCCAGGAAAGTTCCAGCTCTGAAACTTCAAGCTTTTTCCCCTGTGGAACAGTGGACAGTGTTACTTTCCCTTTAGGGATGCGTGACTATACACCCAGAGTGTTGCCAATCAGAGAAGCGCACCTGAGCTTTGAGATTTTTATTGGTGTTCCATTGCATAATCATGGTTGACTGACCACATGACTGATCTCAGACTCTAGCCTCTCAAGATGGCAAGGAGATACCACATGACCCAAAGTCCCTGCACTAAATCACTCTTTGACTATCAAGGCCCCTAGGCAAACAAAGACACTCCAACAACCATGACACATTGGCTTTTTTCTCTGCAGAACCCTAACTGATATAGTAACTGTAATAATTTTAAGGAGGTCAACCTGGAAATAAAGTGAAGATTAGGGTATTAAGGTAGGCAGAATAATGGGCCCCCAAAGATGTCCATATCCTAATCTCACAAACCTGTAAATATGGCAAAAGGGACTTTGTGGATGTGATAAAGTTTAGGAACCTTTAGATGAGGAGATTATCCTCTGTTATCTCGGTGAGCCCAGTCTAGTCATATTAGATCATATTAAGCTCTATTTAAAAGTAGAGAATCCTTCCTGAGTGAGGAGGGTCAGAAAGATTCAAAATGAGTGAGATCTGACGCTCTATTACTGGCTTTGAAAACAGAGAAAGGAGGGCATGAGTCTAGGAATGTGGCAGCCTCTAGTATTTGGAAACAACCCTTAGTTTACAGCCAGCAAGAAAATGGGGACATCAGTCCTACAACTACAAGGAACAATTAAATTCTGCTAACAACCTAAATGAGCAGAAAATAGATTCTTCCTTAGAGTCTCCAAAGAGAAGCACAGCCCTGCTGACACCTTTATTTTAGCCTTTTTACACACGTTCTAGTTCTAACCCACACACACAAGTTTAGAAGAAAAAATGTGGTGTTTTAAGCAACCAAGTTTGTGGTAATTTATTGTGGCAGCAATTGAAAGCCTAATGAAGGAGTCAGTCTTGGAATGTATGCCACTTTCATCTTAGAAGCCAGTTTTCTAAAATGAAATATAAGTATCTGAGGCATAAGAAATAATGGAAAAGGTCCTTTTTTTACCTTTTCCTGGCACTGAGCTACTAAAACCCTTTGATTTCCTGAGCACACCTGAA
Organism: Balaenoptera physalus; assembly: GCF_965194825.1. Lineage (NCBI taxonomy): Eukaryota > Metazoa > Chordata > Mammalia > Artiodactyla > Balaenopteridae > Balaenoptera > Balaenoptera physalus. Next base: position 96,292,225 of record NC_138884.1, read on the forward strand.
TTTATCTAAAGAGGTAACCTAGGGTGGGGTGCAGCTTCAGAATGGAGCTGTTCGCCAGAAAGAGCAAGTGATTAGATGGTTAGAAATTTCAGCCCCGTCCTGACCCTGGGAAGGAGAGAGGTAGGGCTACAGATTAAGCCTCATGAAAACTCTTGAACAAGGAGTTTAAATGAACTTCTATATTAGTGAATATGTTCACATGCTGGGAGGGGGGCACATCCAAGTTCTGCAGACCTCTCCCTATGTAGCTTTTTATCTTGCTATCATCTGTATTCTTGATAATATTCTTTATAATAAACTGGTAAATGTAAGTAAATGTTTCTCTGAGTTCTGTGAGCTGCTCTTGCAAATTAGTTGCCCCCAGAAAGGGATCATAGGAATTTCTGATTTATAGCCAGTTGCTCAGAAGCATATGTGACAATATGGACTTGTGATTGGTGGCTGAAATGGTGGGGTGGGGGTGGGGCAATTTTGTTAGGCTGTGTGCTTAACCTGTGATGCTATCTTTTGGGTAGATAGTACCAGAATTGAGTTAGATTGTAGGATACAGTGTCCCCTGAGAATTGGATAATTGCTTAGTGGTGTTGAAAAACACATCTGAGTATTGAAGTTCATAGATATTCATAAGTGATACACCTGGAGACTTTCCAATCTTCTAGTTCACCTATACCAAAGCAGCATATTAGTTTCCACATACAAAAGCTTAGAAAATATATGCTGATAGGTGTTGAATACAAGATCAGCAGAGGCCAGTAAAGAGAAGTTTCAATGCAGGTGCTGGGAAGATGTCTCAGCTCTTCCAGGAGCTGAGGCATCCACTCTCCCTCACTAATCTCCACTTGCCCAGATTGCATCTCACTCTACATCCTACTCTAGAGCCAAAAGCTGATGCGTCTTCTAAACCAATTGCATAAACCCATTCTTTTGTCCCTGTGATTGTCTCAGGGATGGCACTAACCTAAACTTAATCAAATCTCTCTGTGCTTTTTTCCATCTAGAGGGATTGTTTCCCAGGTGGACCTAACTTGGAACATTAATCTTGATGTCCAGGATTTATACCTGATGGTTGGAGTAAGATAAGCTCTTTCTTCTTCTAGACCGTTTGTTGTACAAATGGGTGAACTGGAGCAGTTGAAATCATTTTACTGCCCCAGGAAAAACTACCTGAGTCTGAAACATTCATATTAAAAAAGGCAGCAGCAGAGGACACAGAGCACAGAGCTAAATAAAGCAATACAAAAAACAAAAATTCTAAAGAATGCATGATAGTCTGAAATTACTTCCTTTATTATTTAAACTGGTTTCACTTGAGTTTTCAATTATTCCTATCAGCAAGCAATTTAACTTTATTATTAGATTTTTCATAAAACTTTAGGGTCACTCCTCAAGACCTGGACTTAACACATAAAAAATTTACAAATGCCAAGCATTTATTGTAAAATGGTAGTCATGGAAATAATTAGGAAAATGATAAAGGGAGTTAATTCTAGTAACTGAAGGGCTACCCATCTGTATTTTTCTCTACTTCTCCTCAAGCACCATCTCATCCAGGAAACTATCCCTGACTTCAGGCTAGACTGGAGCCCAGTCCTGTGCTTCCTTAGTAACCTGTGTGTATTTACATTGTGTAACTTAATGTGAATTGGAAGTCTCTTTTGGTATAGCTATCGTTTGCATTTGAATAAACTGAACTATGTTAGGATACCAAGCACCTATTAGTGTCTGACATATACAAGGTGTTTAACAAATATTGGTTAAATTGAACTACCATTAAAAAGTGAGTATGGCCCATTTTCTACTTGCTGTGTTAAGCTAATCATCTCATGTATAGATCTATAGAAACAAATCTATAAGGCATTTTGCCAGTCCCTGAAGCTTGCCTTGGCTCTCCTGAGGTAGAGACCCTAAGAGATTTACCTGGAACTCTTAAGGTGGCTGCTTCCACATTGAGCATTTTACCACTAATTCAAGATTCTTTTATTCAGCCAGATTATTTATAGAGTGTCATCAAGAGACCTCAAAGGCATGGTTGCCCATCATACTTAGATTACAAATACTTCCCACTTAGAAGAAAACCTCTAAGTCCACTTCAGTTCTATTTTGCTTTTTCAAAAAAGCCCAGAGCTACAAAGGTTTTGCATTAAAGGAGAATTAGATAAGAGGACAAGGAAGTTGTGCATCAAGTGACCTAAATCTAGACAATGGAGTGGTTTCCTCTTAGGGTTTATTTGCTTTTATTCTATTATTGCTATCACTTCATCTTTTACTTCAAACAAATCAACCAAATAACAAATGAAAAGTCCAGATTATTAGTGAAAGGAAAGCCATTCAAACAGAGAAAGGAGGAATTATGCTTCATACTTCTTTCAGCACAAAATACTAGGAATTCCAAGTTCGTAATTCAAATGTGATGTAATAGTTCTCTACAACCATACATTAAGGGCCAATAACTTAGCTTGTTAAAAATTACATAATCATGGGACTTCCCTGGCCATCCAGTGGTTAAGACTCCACTGCAGGGGGCACAGGTTTGATCTCTGGTCAGGAAACTTGAGATGTCACAAAAAACCAACAACAGAAAAATTACATAATCACATAGGTCTATTCTAAACTAGTAAGGAAGATATAGAAAACATGAATAATATAGAGCTAGGATTTCAGAATTCTAAAATAGAGGCTAAGATTTCAGAAGTCAAGGTCAAGATAGGAAACGGTTCGAAATCCAGTTTATATATAATAAAATGTATAAAGTACTTTTCTGAAATTTTTACTAAAAGGAACTCTTAGATTACATATATATTACTAGTGCTTTTTATTCTCCTTTGTATACTATTTTTTAGTTTTTTATAACCTCTTGGAGCTTTTTTTGTAATAGGAGAATGAATGATTATACCCTATTTTGTTTATACTGGGAAATTATATTTGCATTGAGTTTATTTGCATAGTTTATAAAATTCAATAACATGGTTAATACATTAATGGTTATTTCCATTAATATTTAAAACTATTTTTAATTGTGAAAGTAAAACTTAGAAGCAAAATAAAATACAGTCACTGAGTTAAATATTGAGTTCATGCATGAGAGGCAGAGAGAGAACATCCCCAAATTCATTTAGCTCCATTTACCTTTTATGCCTCTATAACTATTCTCATATTTCCTACCTTCTGAACTAAATTTCTCCATGTTTAAACAAAGGCTTACATTTTCCAAAACCAGCATTCTCTTTCCTTTCTTCCATCTATAAAAATGTAATGTCAAAGGGATGATATATAATTTACAAGATAAAACGTGCCAGTGATAAACCTGGGAGTCAGACACAGAGGTCTGACATAGAAAGAGTAAGATTTTTCATGGCATGAAGTGGCATGGAATAATCAAAATGCATCTTTATCAAGTCTCGATTAAAATCACTATAATAAATGTTGAGCCAATAATTTGGAACCAACATTTAGAGAGAAAAATTACCTTCATTTTTCTTTGCATTTTAACACCTTTAATGGAATATAAATCCAGCACTATTTGCTAATGAACAAATCTGTGTTAATTTAATTTGCTTGCTTTTAAGAAGGGTACACATAAAATTATTTTTTAGGAAAAGTGTTTTCCAAATTGTAATCAATTATACTCACATTTGGATCAATCAGCTTCTGCTATAAGTTGGTTTTGGGTTTTTTTGTTTGTTTTTTGTTGCTGTTTTTTATTTCACTCATTTGCTTTTATCTGACCTGACCAATTTAGACAAGATATCTTCTAACTTAACTTGGCCAATTTTAGTCAGTCTTCTTTCCTCCTCACAGGTCCTTAGACCTTGGCTCACCCTTGAATTTAAGAAAGTATTGGAATTGGGAACAGCTCCTCCTTAATGGGGTCTCCTGAGACTTGACTGGCCTCAGGGAAAAACATTACTGACTCAACTATCAGATCATGCTATCTGTTCATCCCATTCCCCCACACCCATTTCTTTCCAGCCTAATTTACTCCTCTATGGACAAGAGTCCTTTCTGCCTAGCCTTTGAGACAAGCATAGATCTTACTCTGGGAGTGTTCTCCCTATTACAATAGTCTATTTGAATAAAATCTCTCCTTACCTACATCCAGATTTCTTTTTCCTTGACAGCCTCTAAGGTATTCTGTAGTCAGTTCCATGCCACAGTCCAGAAAATGATGCACTGGTTTCTTGGAATATCAAATGAACAGGTCAACATCTAATTTTTTTTTTAAAAAGAGTTACCTTGTGCCAGGTTCTTTTATGTATTTATTTATGTATTTATTTATTTATTTATGGCTGTGTTGGGTCTTCGTTTCTGTGCGAGGGCTTTCTCTAGTTGCGGCAAGTGAGGGTCAGTCTTCATCGTGGTGCGCAGGCCTCTCATTATGGCGGCCTCTCTTGTTGCGGAGCACAGGCTCCAGACGCGCAGGCTCAGTAATTGTGGCTCATGGGCCTAGTTGCTCTGCGGCACGTGGGATCTTCCCAGACCAGGGCTCGAACCCGTGTCCCCTGCATTGGCAGGCAGATTCTCAACCACTGCGCCACCAGGGAAACCCTGTGCCAGGTTCTTAACACAAACTGTTTCAATAAGACTGTCTGTAGCTTTAAGATGTATCCATCTTTATTAGCCTATTTTTTATTGATGAGAAAACTGATGGGTTTAACATCCACTTAGACAGGAGGAAGTTCTAACACCTGTGCTCAGCCACTACACTATACTTCCTCCTAACTTCCCCCCAATAATCTATTTATTCTTTTTCTTCCTCCCAGTTGTGCTATCCAGGAGAGAAATACTTCCACATCATCCCTCAAAACATTATTGTGATGGGCTTCTTCTAAAATTCTGTTTTAATTTTGGACTTGAAAATTGAACTTTTAACTCAGTTTTTAAAGTTGTAGCATTTTATTTTACCTTACATACTTGATGTCAAACTCCTTTAAAGTAGTATGCAAATCGAGTAAATCTATATGTATATTTATGTAAAATAAAATGCAAATGTATCTACCTAGTGCCTTCATAAACAGCTGGTTGCTTTAAGATAGAAATGATATTAAGAGCCTGCTCATTTGCTATAGTTTATCCATGAGTTCCATGTGAATTGAGAAACATAACCTAATAATTCCAGGTTTGGAGTTATCAATATAATTTTGTCTTCTCCTATAACATTTTCTTAGGTTAAAAATTCAGAAAAGTAAGTAAATAATATAATGATTTAGATACCATATGATTATATTAGAATTACCAATATATATTTTTAATTGTTCAGACCTCTTATACAAATGAACTTATTTACAAAACAAAAATAGAGTCACAGATGTAGAAAACAAAACTATGGTTACCGGGGGGAAGGGGTGGGGAGGGATAAGTTGGGAGATTGGGACTGACATATACACACTACAATATATAAAATAGGTAACTAATAAGGACCTACTGTATAGCACAGGGAACACTACCCAATACTCTATAAAGACCTATATGGGAAAAGAATCTAAAAAAAGGTGGGTATATGTATATGTATAACTGATTCACTTTGCTGTACGCTTGAAACTAACACAACATTGTAAATCAACTATACTCCAATAAAAATTAAAAACAAATATTTCATACCTTTTAAAACAAAGAAATAAGGTATTACAGGTAAAAAAGAGGCCTTTGTTTCTCTCATCAGGCCACTTCCCCTCCATCCAGACCCAGCTTGATTTTCATAAAATTGCTTTTTTGTTTGTTTCATCAATTTTTTAAAAAAATCTTTATGCTTGCATAAACAATGCATGCCATTTCTTTGTATGTTTAAAAAATTACATCTAAGCTCTCTTTCTGTAACTTGTTTTTTCCACTCAACATTGTGTTTTGGCAATCTATCTACCTTGAAACATATAAACTTGATAATTTTGAATGCTGTGTATATGGTGCACATAGACTTGCAAATAAGTATCTATTACCATATATATGGATATTTTTCCTCAGTAGTTTACTATGAAAAGCAATATAGAAATGAATATCATTATACCTATGTTCTGTTACAAGTACACAATACTTTTTCTAGTATATTCCTAAAATGGAATATCTATCATAGGGTGTTAATAGGTTTAATTGTGTCCCTCTAAAATTTTATGTTTAATTCCCAAACCCAAGTGTACCTTAAAATGTGACCTTATTTGCAGATTGGGTCTTCAGAGAGAAATAAAATTAAAATGAGTCATTAGGGTGGACCCTAATCCAATATGACTGGTGTCCTTATAAAAAGGGGAAATTTAGACAGAGACACCTGCACACTAGGATGACATCATGCAAAGATGAAGGCAGAGATAGGGGTGATGCTTTTAGAAGACAAGTAACACCAAAAATTGCCAGCAAACCACTGGAAGCTAGGGAAGAGGCATGGAAGAGAGAACTGTGAAACAGTAAATTTCTATTTAAGCCACCCAGCTTGCAGTGCTTCGTTATGGCAGCCCTAGAAAACTAATAGATAAGGTATGTAGTTTTTTCAACTTTACTAGCCACTACTAAGTATCCTTTAAATCAATTTTTACTTCTATGAGCAGTGGTCATTCTTTTTTTTTTTTTTTTCCAGTATCCATTTGGGACAACTTAACTCACCAAAGGAATCACTAGGCCTAGAAGAGCTCACCTAATAGATACTTTTAAATGATAAGGTTGGTAATGAAAGGGAGTTTTTCTCTCTCTCTTGCCCCTTTTATTTAGTACTACATATACCAAGAAGTTAGAAGAATTATTGTTTTTATCCCTTATCATGGTCACTGTCTTTCTTTTCTCTGAGCAAGGATTGCAGTGACATTTTCCTTTCTTATTCAACACATAATATAAACATTTATCGTATTACTACTCTATTTGCACTTTTCTAAATACTTCACACATTTAATTTTCAAAGCACTCCTATAAGGTAGCCCCCATTGCCTCTATGTTACGGTTGGTTACAATTGGGAAAGCTGAGGCTCGGAATATATTAATACATGCCCGAAGTCATACAAAAATGAAGAGGCAGGATATGAGCCCCATTTTTCTGTACTTCAAAGCCAATTCTCTTGACCATTACTCTAAGTATTCTTAGTGCCTATGGTAGACATAGTAATGCCTGACAAGGCTGTCCACGTTCTAATTCCCAGAACATGTGAATATGTTAGGTTACAAGGCAAGTGGAGAATTAACTTTGCAATTGGTATTCAGTTTACTAATCATTTGACCCTAAAATAGAGAGATTATTCTGGATTATTTGGGGCCCACTGTAATCACAAGATATTTAAAAGTGAAAGAGGGAGGCAGAAGAAAAGTCAGAGGGAGATGTGACCATGGAAGAAAGTCACAGAAAGATGGAATGTTGCTGGCTTTTGAAGATAGAGGAAAGAAGGCACAAGTCAAGGAATGAAGATGTCCTCCAGTAGCTGGAAAAGACATGGAAATATATTTTTCCTTAGAGCATCCAAAAAAGGACATAGCCCTGCTGGACCTTGATTTTAGCCGAGTGAGAACTTTGTCAGACTTCTGACCAACAGAGCTGTAACATAATAAATTTGTGTTGCTCTATGTCACTATGTGCAATAATTTGTTGCAGCCTCAGTAAGAAAACACAGTACTCAACACTAATTCTTTTCATTTGTAAGTGACAAAAACACATTTCTGTCTAGCTTAAGAAAATAATAATTTATCATCCTGTATCAAGTTTAGAACAGTGCCTATGGCATAACTGGACCTTAGACTCAAATGCCTTAAGTTTCTCCATCTGTCTTTGTTGTTTCTCTGTGTATTAGCTTCCTTCTCTTTTCCCTCATAACTTTAAGCAGATCTCCACCCTATAACCCAAGGAACACGGTCAGAGGCACAGAGTGTTGAATTGGCTGAAATTTGTTACATAGCCATCTATCCTAAAACAAACAAGGACAAAGGGGCTAGGTTGTACTAACATCTTGACTCTTTAGGAAACCATGTAGATGAACTAAAGAAAGTTATAATATGCAGTTTGGAAGACCACTCAATTGTCTTAATGTGTTTTTGTCTTGATTGGGTAGTGATACATCTTACTGCATGGCCTCCTCTGCCTGTTGAAGAAGATAGATACAACTAGAAAAATAAAATAAAATTTAAAGTAACATGGATCAGATCATTTAAGAGAATCTGGACCATTAAAATGATTGCAAGCAAAGCTTACCTACTGTATTAGGGTTTTTTTTGCTGCCTTAGCAAATGACCACAAACTCAGTGGCTTAAGCAACATCAATTTTTCTCACTGTTCTGTATGTCAGTGGACTTGGCTTGTCTGCCTCAGTCTTACTGTTACGGAGTTCAAGCTCATTGTGCTTGCTGCAGGAGTAGCCAATAAATTGAGAGAAGAGGTGTTGGGGCAAGGAACAATGACTTTATTCAGAAAGTCAGCAGACCGAGAAGATGGTGGACTAGTGTCCCCAAAACCCATCTTCCCTGAGTTATAATTCAGGCTCCTTTTATACTAAAAGGTTGTGGGGCAGGGGGGGAGGGGGGCGCGGGAGGGGGCGGGGCGTGTTGGCTGGTTGTTGCAAACTTCTTGGTGCAGGAATCCTTTGTTCTTGCAGCTCTCCAAGAAGGTCTGTTTACAATGTTCCTATAAACCTCCAGTAAAAACAGATGTTATTCTCTGTTCTGCAACTTTTTATCTCTGTATAAAAGGAAAAGTGTTATACCTTTAAAGGTCAGAGCCTTGAGAATGGACGACACTGTATATTTCAGTCTATAGGCAACATTCTTTTACAAAGTTGCAAAACCAGCATGACCAAGCACAGGCAACAGAGCACAGGGGTTACACCTAAAGGAACAGATTCAATAAAGAGCCAGCTCTGTTACATTTCAAGTTTGAAATAAGGATATCTGCAAGGCTTGCTTCCTTTCTGGAGCCTCTTGGGGAGCATCAGTTTCTAGGGACATTCAGGTTATTGGAAGATTGAGGTCCATGTGTTTGTAGGAATGAGGTCCCTGTTTTTCTGTTTGTTTTCCGCTGGCAGTCTTTTTCAGCTTCTCAGTGGCCCCCTTCCCCCATTTTCAAAGCCAGCCAAGGAGGCCCAGTTCTCCTCATAATTTGAATCCTTTTGCCTCCCTTTTCAGCTGCATCTGTGACTAGTTTCTTCTGTCCCCCTCTTCCACTTTTAAGGGTCCATGTGACTGCTTTGAGTCCACCTGGATAAACCAGGATAATTTCCCCATTTCAATGTCAGTAACCTTAATAACATCTGAATATGAATATACAATGTATTCCCAGATTCCAGAGATTATGGGGTAGGTACTTTTTGTTGGGGAAGCATTATTAGGCTTACCACACCATCATAAATTTAGGTCAGATTTAAGATATAGTATGACTCTATATTTTACTTAACCATGTGTGAACATTGAAATATCAATACATTGGGACCTCTGGTAGAATTAACATGTACATTACACCAATGCCCATCTTTATCTTAAAGATATCTTAAATTTTTTCAATAGTTATATAGGTCTGTGCTTATCAAATTCTTTATTTTATAATACATTATGGTCATTTCTATTACATATCTAATTCCAATCCTAATGAGGATGATATCCAGTGTTTTAATGTGCTTCTGTAGGAAGTTACAGTGTTTTTGCAATGACATACTTTCAGACTGAGATTCACAGAAAATGCCCCTTCTTCTCTGGCTTAAAAAGCCTAATTTAGCTTTAAAATGTTAAAAGGAATTATACAAGCATAGAGATAGAGTTCCACAAGACTTCTGAATCTTAGTGCTGAAATAAACTCTGAGAAAGGGATAATTGCCAACCAAAAGGAAGCGGACTCCTCCAGGGCAGAGAAAACTCACTTCCTAGCCAAAAATTGATGGAACCCACAGAGAGAAGGAGCACCCTGGAGAAAATGGTATGCTTTTTTGGAAATAAACAATTGTCCTGTTTTGTCATTTTCAATAAGTGAATAGATTGAATCTGTTAAACATAATGTGGTTCCAGTCTCCCAGACAATAGCATACGGAACATTTAATAATAAGACGATGTAAATAAGGAAAAGTGGTCCTCACTTGGCCATATGGTTTTAGTTTCTGTGAAAATATAATTTTTCTCAGTTATGTTATTCCTTGTAGATTTCAATATAGTTTATTTCTTTTGTTAATGCTATTTAACACTTCTCCAGAATATTTATGTAATTGGAAAGGCATTCCAATGATTTTATTAGAACATTCTGATAATAAATATATCAATGGGAATTAAGAAGATGTCAAGAGACTGAAAACATGTGGGTGGGCTTATTCAAAGTTCCCATGAAACTGAGTTTACGAAAGTGAAGGGCAAGCTACACAAGGAAGAGAATTCTTGCAGATGCCTGAAAGTTGAACAAAGGAGACAAACACCCTGCTAACCCATTCTCAGAGTCAAAGATGGCCTCATTCCATCCCCACCCCAGACAAATATTCTATCTGTTCAAAGGATACACTAGTCTATAGGAAAGACCCATAATCAGTGTGGTTTTGTAGACTCCAATATGCACTATTTTTAAGAATTGTTAAGTTTTAAAATTCAGATATAACTGACATGTATACTGTTGTATAAGTTTAAGGTGTACAATGTGTTGATTTGATATGGTTCAACCTTCATCCCAGTGGTAATGAGGCCCACCTGCTCCTTGATTTTTTTTTACTTTCAAGTGATACACAGTCTTTACTGAGGTGGTAAATGTGCTCTGTTTTACTAGTTAGCTATGAAAGGATTTACTTTAAAGGAAATCATTGACATATGGGACTGGAAGAAAAGAATGACTTTCCTTTCTGGAAGGTGAATAATTTTCAATCCTGTGGTGACATTAAATTCTCATTCAACAGATTCTGAAGTTGTGGAAAATTTTTTTTAAAAATGAGTGTGAATTAAACTCTTTTGGTGATGATAAGCATTTCCATTATAGATAATCTTTACTTTTCATTTGATAGCCTTCTAAATTTTACACTGTTTAAAACTCACTTTATTTATTTTTTAAAATTGAAGTATAATTGCTTTACAATGTTGTGTTAGTTTCTGCTGTACCTAGAAGTGCATCAGCTATATGTATACATATATTTTAGCACAGTAAATCTTTATTGTGCTAACATGGAAAAATCTACAAAATATGTTATTAACTAAAAAAAACAAGGTTGTGCAGAGAATGCTACTAATTGTGCAGGAAAAAATATATAAAAGCTTCTATAAGTAAGCAAATTTCTGGAAGCTTACATAATAATTTGTATCAATCAGGGTCCAAACAAGAAACAGATGGCATACTCAAATTAAGGTAATTTGAAGTAGGTTTATTTACAAAGAAATTAATTACAAACGTGTGGATGGTTATAGGAAACTGAAAGAAAGGGAAAGTGCAAGATTTCTGACTATTTGCTAGAGGAATGTTATCACCAGCAAAGGGACAAGGGGAGAGGCTTCCAAATGCCCAAAAGAGGAAGAATTTTATGGAAGACCAGCTGTCTTTTTACAGACAAAGACATCCTAAGTGGCTTTCACTGAGAGGCAGCAAGTTGAATAAGGACTTTGGCCTCACTCTTCTTTCTCCCTTGTCCAACAGGGACCCAACACACCCAACCCAAAAAAAACAATCCTGAGAGCCTGAGAAGGAGTAGGAGGTGGCAAGAGGGTCTGGAGAAACATGGAGGAAATCTGCTGTATTACAGCTAACTTAGCTTCACTTAGTGTCTCATAGTGTGAATAGCTTTTCCCTCTACATTTGTAGTACTTGGTTACTTATTAAAAATTGTTTATAACAAGTGTTTGCCAGTGAAGAATTAACAGCACCAACAGAGTAAATAATTTCTTTTAGAAAGTGCTTCACAGTTTGTCTTCCTTGAATTTAGTTATTCATTAATATGAAGTCTGGAATTGCACTTGAGAGAAAACATTTTAATTTTTTAAGGATATACACCATCAAAATGATTTGGAAATACTTTCATGTTATCTTCAGGGAGAGCAGAGGAATTGCTCTCATTAAGAATATCAAACTAGTTTACCAATCCATTGCATTTGTGGGCATGGTTCCCTTAGGAGGAGTAAGCATGGTGGTTACCCAATTGGTTATCCCCATTTCATAGAAGAGAAAAGTACATCTTGTGTGCTAAATCTGAATCCAGTTCTGCTGATAATACTAGAATATTAAGAGATTTAAAAGAGGAAAACTTGATTTCAAATCTCTCCTCTGTCACATTAATTGCATATTTTTGGCAAGTCGCTTTACTTCTCTAAGCCTAATTTTTAAAATAGAGATTACAATTAAAATATTTTCTCACAAGGGCTGAAGTGAGAATAGAGCAGTACAGTATCTGAGAAAATAACTGATGTGAACTACAGCATATTGTTTCATGAATAATGCAGTTTAGGTTTCTGTCCATCTCTCTGTCTTTCTCTCATATACACATACACGCATACATAGACTCACACACGTGTGAATTCTCACAGCCTAATCTTAGAGTTGTTATCTGGTATATTTTAACTTCTGCCAGAGTACACGCTGACTCTACTGGTCTTGCTCACGATGTAGAGCAAGTGCAATGCTTCGTAAGGCACTGCAGCCTTCAATAGGTTTGTTCATTGGATTGAACTTCGGAAAATGTTTTAGCAAATGCCACCAAAACAGTTTGGAAATCAAATACTTTGTGTCCTTGAGAAATGTTTGAGACATCAATTTTTCTCTTTCTCCTTGCATTCATAATTTTTCCCCTCCTTTCTTCTGTTCTGCAGATAACAGGCTCTGAGCTGCCTTTTCTTAAGAGGCATTTTTGGCAGGAAGGAAAAGCAGTGGTCTGCATGACAATATCCTTATTTGGCATTTGTTTGCTAAAACCAAAATCCACTGAAGCAATCAGTCTAGGTTCCTAGAGGAAGAAGACACAAAGAAACATGAACAGAAAGAAAGGATTTCTTTCAGCCTAAAGGCAAAATCAGGAAATTGGAGAAAGCAAGCTGGGGTGCAGTTCTATGGTGAGGACAATCAGTGGGGGCCCTTAATCTCATGAGTAGAGATTTTCTAAGAAAATATGAAGAATTCCAAGTGGAAAAAGTAGTGTGGTTCCAGCCTTAGCAAAGATTTGTGAGTCAGAGAGGCAGCAGGGCTGAGAGAACTAAGGGAATCTTGGAAATAAACCTGCAGTTTTCTTAGAGGGAACCAGTGCACTCTGATGACAAAGAAGTACAGGAGACACCCCAGAACTTTTTGCTGCTGCCTATGGCCAAAGTTGAATTTTCTACTTGCTAAATAGGAAGGAGAATCATAGTTAAAATTGGATTGTTTTTAAAATAACTAGGTTGAAATAAAACTATTACTTGCTTGTGGAAAGTGAGTCTTACCTCATACATTTATATCAAATACAGAGTCTGTGCTTGTGACTTGAGGGCCTTAGGAAGTGAGAGTTACAGGTAAGAAAAATATCAGTTTAGGTCAAGAGCTTTATGTCCTGCTTTTCTCCGCAGGGGAATAGCTAATGGGGCACTCCAGGCTTTGGAGACATTGACCTGCAAAGGTACTTTAGCAAGCCTGCACTGAGTTTTAGACATGGCACTCAGGTGCATTTGTTCGAGTTAAATAAAGATCCCTCATGACACTATTGGGTGATTCTCTTCTATTGTACCTTTATATCATCCCTACCCATTTCTTTTCTTGAAAAGCACAGCTTTTTTGAGGCAGTTGACAAACAATATACTATATATTTAAAGGTACGATTTGATAAGATTTGACGTATGTACCCATGAACCCAACATGAAACTCAGACTAATAAACATATCTATCACTCCCCAAAGATCCCTCACTCCCCTTTGTGATGCCTCCCTCCTGTCCTTCCTGCCCATTTACCATCCCACCCACAACCCCCTCCCCAGGTAATGATCTGCTTTCAGCCATGATAGATTAGTTTGCGTTTTCTAGGATTTTATATAAATGTGGCTGTTCAAATGTACTCTCTTTTTTTGTTGTTAGACTTCTTTCACCCACCATAATGATTTTGAAATGTATGTATCTTGTTGTACGTAGCAATAATTAAATTTTTAGTAAAAATAAAGAAGCTATGAATATTTGTGTGCAGGCTGAGTATAGATATATGCATTAACTCCCCTAGAAGTAAAATGGCTACATTATATGGTGGGTGTATGTTTACCATTTTAAGAAACTGCAAAAATTTTCTTCAAAATGGTGGGAATATTTTATATTCCCACCAGATATATATGAAAATTCCAGTTTCTCTCCATCGTCACCAACACTTGGTACGGGTACTCTTTTTTTTTTTCTTCTAATTTTAGCCATTCTAATAGGTGTGTAGGGTTATCTTACTGTGCATTTCTGTGATGATTAAGGGTGTTGCAGATCTTCTCATGTGCTTGCTTGCTGTCTGTATTTTTTTTTGATAAAATATTCATTTCTTTCCCCATTTAAAAAATAATTTTTGCTGTTGTGTTATTACTGAGTTTTGAGATTTTATATATATATATATATATATATATATATATATATATATATATAGGTTATAAGGCCTTTATCAGATATATGATATCCAAATATTTCTTCTTGATATATGGATTGTACTTTTATTCTTATCAGTATTTTTCAAAGAGCATAAATTTTAAATTTGGTGAATTATTTATGAGTTCGTTCTTTGCAGATCATGAAATAGGAAACCAAAAAATCAAAATTAAGCTAAGCTGATTCTTTGAGATCAAAGACTCTCTGACTGTGGTCCCAGTTGTAAGACCTGGAAACGGCCCTGTACCTTGAGGACTCAGCTACAACCCTGTTTGGTTTTGGTTCTGTCACCAGCACCATGCACCAAGGGACCTGGGAGTAGTCTTACCCACCTGTACCTTGGGCAATAGGCATATGAACCTCAGTCAATGCTGTAGACCCTGAAGTGCTACTCCTTTTCAAGAGCATAAATGAATAAACGTTTTCCTTTTCTTTTAAACCAATTATGGTATAAACGATTTAATGAATGCCTTATTCAACATTTATTATTTGTCAGACACTATGATATTAGATGTACAAATTATACCAAAGGTTTTGAGTCATGGATTTCATGATTTCATCTTTTTCTACTGTATTTGTTTAATTCTGCATAACTCTGAGATGTATTTGTACAAAATGGGACATATATTTGTGTGTGTATGCATCTTCCCTTGATGAGAGAGATGCTCTCCTAAAAATTATTGGTCCCTTTTTTAAAAAAAACTTCAAATTAAGAGAACGACTTCATCATACTACTCATGATACCATATCATTATTGGTCCATTCACATTTCCTCTCTTCTTTTGCTCCAACCTCCCTCCCACTTTCCTTTCATTAGTCCCTTTCTTCCTCCCTTCCTCCCTCCTTCCTTTTCTCCCTCCTTACTTCCATCCCTTCCTTCCTGGATTTCTTCCTTTATTTCCTAGATATTTTTCTTCCATTCCTCCCCAGAGACAAAAATTCTAATGTTTATTATGCATCTTTGTTTATGTGTTCTTTTAAAACACATATTGATTATATGCAAGTGTTTTTTAAATTTACGTAAGTAATATTGTGCTCTGTATCTTATTTATTTATATATTGATTGATTGATGGATTGATTGACTGATTGATTTATCTATGTATGTATATACGTATGTATTTAACTCAGAGCTGTATTTGTAAGATCCAGCCATGCTCTGTTATGTGTGTGTTTGTTCCTTCTTCTGCTGTGTGATGTGTATCCACTACATTTCTCCAATCTACTTTCCAAGTGATGGGTACCTCAATTGGCTGTAATTCTTCACCACCACTCAGGACACTGTATTGAACATCCTAATAAATGCCCACTTCTGAACTTGTGTAAGAAATTCTACATTATGAATTCCCAGGAGTAGAATTGCTAGGATAAACTATATGCATTAGAGCAATTTGACTGTGTCCTGGCAGGTTGTGTAGAATAGATTTCACAATCTATAGTGCTACCATCTGTGCTTGAGAGTTGCTATATTCTAACAGCCATCCACATACTTAGAATTGTCCTGTTTTTAAAGTTTTGCCAGAGAAATAGGTATAAGCTAATATCTCATTGTTACTTGCATTTGCATGTTTCTGATTTCTAAAGACATTGTGCATCTCTTCCTATCTTATTAACACTTTAGTATTTCTCTTCTGTAAATTACCATTTATAACCTTTGCTCATGTGTTCCTTGGAACTGCTGCATAATTCTTTTTGATTGACAAGATCTCCTTAATTTGGAGGGGAAGGAATATTCAATAATTGTGAATTTTGGAAATGCAAATATTGTCTCCCATTTTGGCATTCTTCTAATAATTTTTTCTATAGTGTTCTTCATTGACAGAAGTTATTATTTGTGATGGGATTCAATTAATCCTTTTTAAAAAGCTTTATTGGTGAGAAGTTTTACATAAGAATGCCTTCTCCCTAGGGAAGAAATAATTTTCACATTTTCTTGTACTAACTTCATAGTTTTATCTTTCACTTTTAAGTAATTAATTCAATAGGAGCTACCTGGTGTCACATAAAGATAGAATGTTAGTTTTTTTTTTTTTCATACTGTGAGCCAATTTTTATAGACTGAACAACCCGCCCTCATCCTTTTGATTTGCAGCAACATATTTACGGCATTTTATGCCCCTATACATATGATTCTGTCTCTAAGTCCTTTAATCAATGCCCCCAACCAAACGACACTGTTTTTATTACTAGGGCTTTGTGGTATGTCTTAGTTATTTATCTCTGGCATAGAAAAATGCCATTAATTTTTATAGTTTGATCGTTTATGTCTTAGACTTCCTTATATATTTTCCAACTCTATCCTTTCCTTAAGTTATCTGGGAGTTTTTCAATCTGATATTCCAATCCACTAATTTCTTCTTTACTGTATCTTAACTATTATGAGCTCCATCTACTTTGTTTTTATTTCAACCATTACATTTTTATATATAACATCTCAAATTGTTTATTTTCACTGCTAGCATCTTTATTTTCTTTAAAAAATGTTTGTCTCTCTGTTGCAATAATTTTGCTTCAAATCTTTCTGTGGGCCAATTACTTTTATGGTGTTTGTCTTCCTCAGATATCTAGTTTTTGGTCTATGGACTTAAGTTGCCTTCAGGTTGTCAGATATGGTCTGCTAATATGAATTGAATAAGGCTTCAAAGTCAGAACTCTTTTTTTTTTTTTTTGGTGACAATTTTAGCCACTTTGATTATTCCCATTTTCTATCAGGCCATCAGGGAAATCTTATGGTCAGGGTTGAAGCAATAATACCCAAGGGGTACTAAATTCTCACCTGTTTTTGTCAACTCCAGGCTTTTCAATGCACAGATATAACCCAAGGAAACTACTACAAATGGCTTAGGCAATTGTTGTGGGGTTTTTTTCTAAAGATATAAAGTTACTAGGGGCCAAGGTGGGAACAAAACGTAAAACATTTCTTCAAGCTATTTTCTCCCTGCAGGCTCCAGGTGTGTTCTTTTCCAGTTTGCAGTCACACATGCCTAAACACCCTGGTGTAAGACAACACTTAGTCACTGTATAATTGTTTTAATTGTGTTGTTGGTTGGTTACTCATGTTTTATTGTTATTGTTTGTTTGATTGATTAGTTCTTGGAGTCCATGTTTCCCTCCTGTCTTTAATTTTCCCAGAGTTGAGTTTTGAGGAGGGAGTCATAAACTGCTTTGTGCCATCTTTGCTTGAAACTTGAGCTTTCTCCTTAATCATCTTTCTTATGATATTCATGCCAACTAGTCAAGGCAGAAAAAGTAGCTTATTTCACCATATACTCATAAACTTTTAATAAATTTGAATTCACTCTTACTTCATTTTGAGTTTATTTTTTAATCCCCAATTGTGGGTTTTTTTTCTTATTTTAAAGTAATATTTTATCCTCAGTTGTTCTCATAGTACCTGTCATGCCATATAAAAATTAAGGTGCATCTTCAATAACAATAATGATAATAATTGTAATCAGTATTTTGTTCTCAAGAATTATCTCATTTAGTCCTCATATCAACCTATTAGTTTAGGTGTTATTTTTACCATTTCTTTGAGTGAAGAAACTATTAGAAAACTAAAGTTTCCTGGATCCCAGATTGATGTGCAAAAAGCTCTGAGAATTGTCCCAGAATCTGAGCTTGTAACCAACCACTACAGTCTTACTTTCTGATGCTAAGTAAATGCTGGCAAACATTTACTGGTAATAAGTAAGAATGTTAAAAAAGAAGCTAAAAGAGAAAAAAAAAAAAAGAACAAGCAAAGAAAGTTCATTTTCTTTACCTCAGTTTGCCATAGATCACAGTTCAAAATGTTTCTAAGCTCTCTCTCCCAACAGAATTAATCTACTTTGCCTTATTGACTTTATTCTCTCTCATGCTACCTGCTGGGCCAGCACCAGAGGCATATGAAAACAGAGACCTATCCTACCAGTCTTGATGAAGATGAAGTCTTCATACTAAGATCCAGAACCAATTAATTACACCAGGAATGCCCTGGTGTTCGTATACATGTTTATAGAGTATTGCATGCTGATAGGAACCGCTGTTCTACCATTGAATGTCATATACATTATTCATAACACATGGCAGTAAAACTGAATAATTAATATCTCAATATCACTGATAATCTACCCTCTTCTTCCACATGCCAATATAAAATTTGGAAATTCTTTTTGATGTATGCCCAAAGCGCATATCATACTGTGCAGAGTTCTGCATTCTGAAAGATATATGCATTCACTATAAATCTGAAACATAGCTATTGTGAGTCTTATAACTCAGCAATTATTTCTTCCAAGACCCCTTAAATAAAAATGAGAAAGTTTACCTATATACTTATTTGAAAATTGGAGAGTTGGTGCAAGTCTAGTAGAGTATTCATTTTAAAAGAATGGTTATTGAACTTAATGCTACAGCTTAATATATGTGAAGAAATTTTACCCTCTTGACAGTGCAATTTAAAAGCTGCCTTGTTACAGAATTAGACTGGTAAAAATTATAGGAAGGGATTTTTCAGTAAGGGATAGATCTCTCAGTTTTTAAATGACTCTCTGTGCCTGAGAATTAATATCTTTTTAAAAAAGGAGTTGGGCAGGGAGGACTTTTTCCTTCTCAAGTAGATAAAAGTAGCATATCAATTATTATTATATTAAAATCTAAAATTTAAGTTAAAAGATATTATCTTCTCCTTTTTAGCCAGTATCACCTTTTACCATTCGTTAATATATCTATCATCATCAGTTAATATTCATTGAATACTTAAAGCGTTGATGTCACTCTAGCAAGAGATCTGATCCCTCCAGAATACTGACTTTTGATCTAGAGTCAAATAAGCTACTATTGTAATCATGAGATCACAGTTAATTACAGGAATAGTACGAATTATATATTTGTAAGAAACCGTCAGCGTTTCCTGAATTCCAATTGTGTATAAGGCACAGTCTGGTGTACTTATTATTCTCATATCTAGTTCAGATTACAGTTGAAATTAAAAAGACAGAAAATACGAAGGAATAGAGAGGGACTAGAAATGGAAACCCAAAATAGCACCTTGTCAAAATGACTTTAAATTAGGGTGACAGGCAAAAAAAAAAAAAAAAAAAAATAGACATATGGAAATAGCCAAGTTGATTAAAAAATGGATTTCTGAATTAGTGCTATTTGGAGGTTAATGTCAAATTCTGATTCTGTTCTGTCATATTAGGAAATGTGTCATATTTGCACCCCAGGCCATTTAATGTCCTTTATCTAATGGCACCCAGGTTTCCCAGGGAGGCATTTTCATTCCTCTTGAGAGCCCAAAAGCCCAAGTCACCCCCAATAGAAAATCATCCCCAATATGATCAAGACATGATTCTTTCAACTGGTATGTACAAGAGAGCTCCCTGCTGTTCTCAGCATTGTAAGTGTCATTGTTGCATTGTCACTCTCCCTGAAGTTGTATAGGTGTTTTCTTTTTTTTCCATTAACAAGAGAACATTTCAATTCAGTTGGTGTTCCTTTAGTTACCGAGGGGGCATTACCACCGTTAGCACTTTGAAATGGTTACAGTCAAGTGTTAGATCACAATCCTCATACCATTACTGAGGCGTAATGGTTTTCAAACAATACAACTGTAAGAGAGAGCCTGGGAATGGCCTGGGAAAGGAGAGGTGGGAAAGTAGCTCTATTGAAAGGTAAAAACCTCCTGTGACTGAAAAACTTCCTTTACTCATTGAGTGAACCCCAAATACCTTTCCTATTGACAAGCTAAAGGTATTTCTGAGAACGGGGTAGTCAAGTAACAAAAACTCATTTCCTCAAAACTGAAGTGAATTGCTAAAGCTGCTGCTTGAAAGAATGACCTCTCCAGAAGACAGGGTAAGAAAGTTTAGCTATGTTCCTTCTCCAACTTTGTATAGTTAGCAGAACTGTCAGCCATTCCTGGCATCACTAGGAATAGCCTCTTTGAGCAAGAAAGGGAGAAGAGGTCCAATACTCTAGTATGATCCTGTGGAGAATCATTAAATACTTATTACTGCTCTCTTGGTCATTCAGCTTCATCATTTCCCAAATAATTTAGGTCTTTGTAAGGAATATATGGATAATTGCATGAGTTTAATTTAACATTTTACTTTTCACATAAGTGTAAAAATATAAGGTGTCAATGCCCCAAGTGATTCCCCATGGGGCTCTAATATGTTTACCAGATACTTGTACTATGCCATAGACTGATGGACAGTGTCTCCAGGTTGACACTTCTTCCTGTTATTTTGCACAGGTTGGCTCAAAAAGGTTAAAAAAAAGTGACAGTTAAACATTTCAGCATTCCTTGATCCAACTCAAAGCAAAGTTTAGAATTTGATTCACATTTTTTCCATTGTATGAATATGGATTCTCAGTATTAACTACGGTTTTCCATTATAATCCAAAGGACATTACATCTGTTATTCTTAAAAAGAAAAAAAAAATCACATAAAACCATATGATAACATTAACCAGTTTCTCATACATAAATCCACCAGAATGACAGCAGTATGCATATCTAATCTTCGTGCATTTGTCTGGTTTTGCAATGAAGAGGTATGTCTTGATGGATTTGATTATATTTTCCAAATTTTATAATTGTTTCCTAGACATTAGAGAAGACAAGTACTCTCAGACTACTAAGAAATGAAATGAAGCTGTTTCATCAAAACATTTAGAAACGATAAAAAAAAATCAATCACCTGAAAACTGTTGGTAATTCAGTCAACAAATGCTGATATGCATTAAGCATTTTGCTATGGGCTGGCTATACAATAGTCTACACAGACCTGAACTATGATCCTTTCTAAGAACAAAGCACTCAGAATAGGATTTCATGATTAACATTCTGGATTTTAAAATTGTATTCTTCCTCTTGTTGACTATATTAATTAAATAGTTTGGGCACCATTCCCAAATTCTTACTTAACTGTAACTTTCCCATTCAAGGCATTCTCTGAATCTGTATTAGTAACCAAATTGTTGCATGTTAGTCATGAAATGGCATAGCAATTTTTACCTACTCTTTTTTTGCTAAGATCCTTTCCGGGTTTAAATTTCTAAGGTGGACCAGGATAAGCATCGGCAAAAGTAAATTGAAGGTGATATTAAGCTAGTTTATTTGTGCTAATTACTATGCTTCCATAACGAAGGTCACCTCAATGACATTTAAAGTGGAAATGAAAGGTTAAGTTTGGGGTGAGGGCACATCAGTGTCAATGAAGAGATCCAGGGCTCCTGAGGAAAGTTTTCATTAGAGTTTAACATAAATCAGTCAGTCTTACCCAAGACTTTTTCTTCCAGAGGTGAAGGGAGGTACTCACTTATGATGGTGAGTACTATATGAGTTTGATCTTGAGCTCTCTTGACATGATTTTTGAGACAAATTATCAGTAAAGTGGCATGGTCAGGAGAAAGGCATCAAGGAGAACAGGGAAGGCTAATTTAATTGCCTTTGTTCCTCAGTGACATAGCTTAAATTGAGCTTGCATTTCTGAGAGCACAGGGATATTTGCATGCTTGGATTTTCATAAATGGAAAATGAACTCAAAGCACTTGGCCTACAGATAATGTATCACTTTATATTTGAAGGACAAAAAATACAAGAGGGAGTCAAGGGAATCTGAAAATTCCTGTTTTTTTCTCTCATTTTCTCCTGAATTTTTGGAGGGATGGTGTCAAGGTTTAGTTTAAATGTAAAATAAAATAAAGTGAATATAGTACAAAGGATAAAAAAATGGGAAATCAAAATACATACCCTAAACCTATGTTCTTGAGGAAGAGCAATAAATAGCAACTATAGGTAAAGGAAATCATTTCACTTCCTCATGATTCATTTATTGATGAATTAAACAAAGACATATTAAATATCCTTTGAAACTGGTTTGTACCCAGATAAATTCTGGCTCTAAAATGTTATATAGAAGACACTTTGTCTATATGACTGAATTTACAAAAAATCAGGGAAATGTCAGGATAATGATCCTAAGCTGTTCTAGGAAAATAAGGAAAAATTGGAAAATTTCCAGTAGTATTCAAAGACTGAAAAACTTGGAACTCTTTCCACTAAAAATCTGGTAGTACTGTGTTCCTGGAAGTGGACCTAATTAGAACACTTTTAAAGAAAAGCAATTTACACTCCCGACTTCCAAATCATCCAGTAAATCATCCAGTGACTTCTTCTGCACTTCTTGTAGTTTGTTCTCCCTAAAGTTTCCTATCTATGATCATTGTTTGAAATTTTATTAGTATTCAATTTCATCTAAGTAATGAAAAGTTAATAAAGCTATTATAAATATAATGAAAACTATAACTTTGCTATAGAGGTAAATAATTAAGTGTTTGTGAAACATGAATCATAATTCAGTGGAGTTTTTGAGCAATATAAATTTATAAAATTCAAATAAATGAAACATCAATAAGTGTTGCAACTTGAAAAAAGAACAATAAATAGCATTGCTTTTTTTTCTCCCTGCTCCAGTTGGAATCAACTGAGAGACACAGGGATCAGACAGATGGAGATCAAAAGACCACCAAGAGTACTGATAAAGCCTAAACTGAAGAAATTGTTTTTCAGTTTGTTAACCATGTGGACTTGCTCAGATTATACCCTGAAATTGAACTTGCTCACTCAGTTTCAGCTGGGGCTAGAAACTTACAAGACTTCTCCACGGGGTCCTGCCCTTGTAAAATTTTAAGGAAGGTGATGCAGAGAGCATGTGCTTTCCTCTAGCAGGTGTATCAGAGAGAGAGAATGGGGCTGGGTCACACTTGTTAGTTCTATTCTCTCAGTCTCATCCATGAGAAGAGTGATGCTTCCTCCTGTGGTCAAAAGTGAATCTAAGGACAGAGAGAGGTCCATATTTTACTCTATTGGAAGAATTATTTTTTTACTGGAATTAAATAACAATAACCTCTTGAGTTTTGGAATGAAGTAGATTTGGAATGAAGTAGATGAACTATCTGAATATTTTCAGTTTTGCCCACGTAGTCTCAGTTTGACTTTTAGAGTAAGTAGTGATAGGATAGTAGCTGCTTCATGTCACCTTCTCACATGAACATTCCTTGAACTGTATTACAAAAGGAGACAGCAATTAATCAATATTTTAGCCATTGTTATTAAATGCTTAACAGCTAACCATATAACTCTAGACTCCTTTGTCTGCTGTGCTAAGTATATGCCAAGAGGAAGGAATGAGATGTGCAACATAGATTGCACATTTAAAAGTTGTCTCTGCAAATTAAAACTACAATGAGGTACCAATTCACACCAGTCAGAATGGCCATCATTAAAAACTCTACAAATAACAAGTGCTGGAGAAGGTGTGGAGAAAAGGGAACCCTCCTACAAGGTTGGTGGGAATGTAAGTTGGTATAGCCACTATGGAAAACAGTATGGAGGTTCCTCAGAAAACTAAAAATAGAATTACCATATGATCCAGCAATCCCACTACTGGGCATATATCCAGACAAAATTCATCCAAAAACATACATGCACCCCTATGTTCATAGCAGCACCATTCACAATAGCCAAGACATAGAAACAACCTAAATGTCCATCAACAGATGAACGGATAAAGAAGATGTGGTGCATATATACAATGGAATACTACTCAGCCATAAAAAAGAACAAAATAATGCCATTTGCAGAAACATGGATGCAACTAGAGATAATCATACTAGGTGAAGTAAGTCAGAAAGAGAAAGACAAATACCATATGATATCACTTATATGTGGAATCTAAAATACAACACAAATGAACCTAACTATGAAGCAGAAACAGACTCACAGAGAACAGACATGCTTGCCAAGGGGGAGGGGGTTAGGGGAGGGATGGAGTGGGAGGTTAGGGTTAGCAGATATAAGCTATTATATATGGAATGGATAAACAACAAGGTCCTACTGTATAGCACAGAGAACTATGTTCAATATCTTCTGATAAACCGTATGGAAAAGAATATTTTAAAAAATATCCTTATAATCTGTCCCCATGGGCTTTTGCTGCTCTTATATGTTTGATGGATTGAGGAAAGGTGAGACAAAGGTATTGAAGGCGATGAGGAAAGTCTATGCTGCTTCACTAAGAATAATTACAATAAAACTCCATTATTTCTCAGGTGAGATTTTGAATAGAGACAACAAGATAATATTCTTTTAAAAACAATGCTGGGATAGGAGACTTCTCTCTTAATGTATATTCTTTTGAGTGGTAGGAGGGATGAGTTTCAAGTGTGCAACACTGAAAAGTACAAAAAACAGAAAACAAATGTGAAACATTTAAGGTTTATTAATCTTCTGGTTGTCGTATTAAATTGTAAGAGTATGACAGATATAGAAATCATCTTTTATGTTGTACGTAGAGTTCATTAAGGCTAAACAGATATGACATATCCATATTGCTTGGCTAGACTATCAGTGCAAAAGTAGATGCTGTATGAGCAATACATATACAAGACAATTGTTAATCTAAGTGAAAAACTGACACCACATTGGTGAGAAATGATGTTGCTGTACCATAGACTTTGAGATGGGAAGATATTTGAGGCAAAATCCTAGCTCTTATTGGATTGAATGAAGATATTGTTTCACTTCCCTGTAAAAAAATAATTTATTTTCATGTTCTTGATTGTGTATCAATCATTCCAGGGTTTATAACATAGACAATGATTTAGAAAGAGTGAAATCTATGATATAGAATCATAAGAGTTGTAATGAAACACAGATCTCCACAGTAATAGGAAGACACATCTATTTTGCATCTATTCTATTCTGGGTGTTACTTAGCAGAACCACTTAGCTCCAACACTAAGTGACTTTTTCCAGCTTAGTCTTTATCAGTAGATGAGATGACATTTGGCCTCCATCTCCTTTTCCTTTGGTTTAGACATCAATTTAAAACATCTGGGCAAGGAAGAGAAGTGTTATTTATTGAGATGCATCAGAGACTTCAGCTCTTTTTATATATACATATTTGTCTTTCAATAAACCACTTTCAATACCTACGAGCATTCATCAACACATGTACCCAAATACATACTTACAAACACGTATTTTTTTATAGATTAACAAAATAACTTAAAAACTTGAAAGTCTGTATATTTTGAATCGTTTCTTATTTGGAAAGAATTGAATATTACTTTTTTCCCCTTATCAATGAAATGGGATCAGAATATAATCTCAGAGCTAAAATTAATGACCCAGAAGTAGAATGTGATTATGTTTTTTTCACCCAATTTAACCTATGTCATACTGTGGCATATTAAAACTAATTTTTTTGCATAAATTTTTTCATCTTAGTATTTTCTGAATTTGGGCCTATTTTTATTTTAAAAAGCTTACTTATTTGGCTTCTGAAATCTTGAAATTCAGAAGATTTGGGATGATCACTGATACTCAAATTATAAATTATCTTTATATTTTAAAAAAATTATTAATGTCTGCTTGTTGCAATTTCAGCTAGCAGTTAATCTAATTGTTTAAAAAGAAATACATCTATGTAGTTGTGTGTGCTTAGCTTTCAGTCTGTCTGTTCACATATTTCTTTGGCGGCTCCCATTATAAGCTCTCAGATAGCATTATAAGCAAAATGAAAAAAATTAATCAAATACAACTTCCAGCTTGTGGCCTTCTCCTCATGCTTCACTTCTGGAAGAGAAATGTTATTCTTTCAGTTTGTTGAGACGACCCTACTCTTGGCCCTTGTTCTAGGGTCCTTTACTTAGCCTATTAACATCAGTTCAGTCTTGTTGAGTATTGATTTTTTTTTTTTTTGAGTATTGATTTTTGAGGCTGCTCAACTTCATCCAGCATTAGTGTCCAACAGCACCATGTCCAACTGCAAAAGCAGTCTGAGATAAGCCTAAAACGTCATCGGAATCTCTAGAGCAATAGCCAGAGGTAATCGGCCACTACTCCTCTATATCCTTACTCGAACAAAATGGCACAAAAATGGTAGCATTGCCACTAAACAGTGAGTAAAATGCTGAGGGAATTACCTACATTCAAGTGTCTTACATAATACAACTCCTGCAGCTAAACGTTTAATAGGAAGTGATCCAGAACTGGAGACACATGTTCAAACCCCAAGGCTATTCTAATTCTTAATATGATCCTTGGCAATTATTTAAATTATTTCAGGCTAAGTTGGTTCATCTAAAAAGAGCGGAGAGGTGGGCTGTTTATAATAGCTATTGTGTATTGAGTACTATGTCTAGACTTCTCTATATTATTTATATCCATTATGTCATTTAATTCTAATGATAATTGAGTGAGAGATGTATTAGTATTATTCCATTTTACATTTGAAGAAATTGAGTCCTGGAGAAGGTAAAATATTCTCGTGGGTGTATACCCAGTAAATGGTGGTGGCAGAACACAAATTCAGGTCTGTCTCTCTTCAAAGTCTGTGCTACAGGGATAAGGCTCTAGTTGGTGTTAATATTCTATGATTACCAGTTATTTGGGTGATGTGTGTTCTCCGTGGGAAGTAATAAAGGGTCTTGACACAGGATGACCTAGAATCTCTTGCATTACTTACGTAGTTTAAGGCATGAGGAATAGTATTTTTCTCAATAGGCTATAAGCTAGATGTATTTTCATCTGTATCCTTTCTTTTAGATTGGAAGCTTATTGTAGCCCTGTTTCTGGAATAAATACGGTACAGGACTTAGTATATTACAGTGCCTGAATATAATTTGGGGATAATTGAAACAGGCAAGGAAATCATCCCTGATTAAATTAGTAAATGGCTGTCTGGAGAACCATTATAATTTATGAGGATTTGTTGTTCAGAGTGTAAATAATACCAGTGACAGCATTTCCTCAGAGAACAGAAGATCAAATCTGTTGCAAAGTAAGTGCCAATACTTCCTCTCAAAAACACAGTGGAAGAGACAGAAGTAATAAATGATGCTGCATTCATCTCGATGCTTATGACCCTCCTGGCTGCTTAAGAGCAGAGGGGCAGCATTTAATTCTTGCAGTGTGGTTCAACTACATATTCCTGCTGCCTACAACAGCCTCACATTCTCAGAGGATAGCTGGATGAAGTAAGTGTCTACATAAGTGAACCCCATATAATCACATCTGCCATTTTTGGCATATAGAGAAATCTTTGCTAATTTCATGTAATAATCTTTTTATTTACCTTGTAATAATAATGATGATAACAATCTCCATGGTATAAATTACAGCAATACTGTGTTTATGTCACTTAGAATAATGTGAGGTACTTTGCAATTAGCATTTTTGAGTGTCTGCTAATGCAGCTTGCTTGTTGAAAATTATAATTTGTGGTCCTCTATTTCAGAGCTAACCCCCAAATCCAAGGTGCAGATTCTAGCCAATTTAATTCCACCTTTAGCTCTCCTACAGCATGTAAATTGAAAGCTAGGCAGCTTGTCATTCAAATGAGTTATTAAAAATTGATACCCTTCATCTCATCACTTTAAAATCTGGTAGTGTCAGCACATGTTAAGAAAAATTTATGAAATAAGAACAGCTATTGGTCAAATGTTAATCTTATATACTGGTGTTGCCATTTTAATTAATACATGTCCTTCTTTAAAGAGGCATTTGTTATATGAAGTAAATTATTGTTCTATTCATCTAGCAATATCTGGCCCTTATTGATATCTTATTACATAGCCTTAATGATCACTTGACATTTAGTATTTCCTAGCTAACAGTGGAATGCAATGATTCATATCTCTCGAATGGGTTATAAACGCCTAGAAGGAAGTCATTACATTCTACATTCATTTTATTAATTGATTCATTAATCTGACACAAAGTTAGAACGTAGTAGGATTAGTAAATACCAGTAGATTGATAAACCAAAGTTCATACTTAATAGGCATAGCAGTATATATTTGTTACTTGTATTTTTTGTGATAAATTTGACATAAAATGAAGTAATATGTGTAAAACACACAATACAGTGCCTGCAATAAAATAGATGATGTAATATATATGCTTTCCTTTTATTCCCGTCCTTAACTTTATGTTCTCATAAAAGTGTGAGTATGGAAAACATGTACACACAATTTTCTCTCTTGGCAAGACGTTTGCTTTTGTGTAGGCACAACAGATACACCGGGATGGCTTCATTACAGGTAGTACTTATAATAAACTTTGCATATGCTCAATTCTGTTTGTAATAGCCAACTTAGAAACTCATATATACGCAGGCTAAGAAAGTAAGAAAGAAGAATAATATCCATGTATTTCATCGGGAAAAAAGCGTCACAATGAATTGCTCTCTTAGGAGATAATGTAACACAGGTCCAGCTTCAGAAAAAAAAAAAAGCCTGCTGGCTCCTCATTTTGAATTTTACATCAATTTGTCCAAATTTTGTTTGGTTGATTGCACTGAATTGTCATGTTTTTGAAAAACAGCAACAGATTAAAAGAAAGCTCTCTGCAGGAGAAAAAATGTGCTTCAGGGAAGAAGAAGAGCATAAAAGGAGAGAAGGCATTATTAATATGGCTAATTATATGAATATTCTCTTTATAATTTGTTTTGTTTAGTGCCCAGTGGCACCTTTTTGAACTCACTTTGTTGGTAACACACTTAATAGATTACTGAGTAATCAAAGCAGTTCTTATCACACAAAATTAGAATATACTTGCCACAAGGAAACAAAATAATAAACAAACATACACAGAGGTCAGCAATAGTTGAGAATTAATTTCACTTCCTCGGATGCTATGTGTGCAATAATTCGAAGTAAATGATAATATATTATACTCCAAGTCCATAACTTTAGAAAAAAAATCCTAGTTGGTGCTTGACTTACACAAGCCAAACAAGCTTACAGTGCATGGGTCTGTGTTGTTTGGCAAGTAGTCAATAAAACTGTACCTTATGACTTTCTCTCCTAAAGGTTCTAATCAAAACAATTTATTTCAGGCATGTAAACCCTGTTTTTCAGACCGCAGCTATTGTCAGCAGGTGCAGCAGCAGCAATAGCAGATGCAATTTTGGGATTGAGAGTCTCAGAGCTCCCCCATCTGTCTCAGTAATGGTTGGATTTCGTACTAGATCAATACACCATGTCAAGTAGAGTGCAAGGATTTTCCCCCTAACCTTTATAATAGCAATTTCCCTGCATCCAATCTTGCATAGCATAAAAGCAATATCCGAGGATATTATGCAAAGGATCTGGAGCTAATAGAGCTAGGAGGACATTAGCTACCAGGACACTGTGGGAGGCCAACTGTTCAGAAATTACAGCCTGTTTGATATCTTAAACCTCAGCTACAAAAAGAGAATGTCTTTTCATGCTAGATGTTAACTTGCTTGCTTCTATGAGCACAGGACAGTGGGTAAAGACAAGAAAGAGATCTGTAAACAAAGCCACCATCTATTTTTGTGTAAGAATAATCTGGCTGCTCTGGTTGGTTCTCTGGATGTATTTCTCATCAGCGGTGGGAGAGGAGAATTGAATGTGATGTGTTTGTCTTAGTAAAAGGTATTACCAGACCTGGGGGGAGACAAAGTGTTTTGCTTTGTTTCTGCTCCAGTTCTCTACTGAGAAAGAAAACCAAGAGGATTCAGTTCTTTTCCTTGCAATGGACTTGGAGCTGCCATGACTCACAGCTCAGAGCCGTAATGAGCCGATCGCTGTGTACCACTGCCCCTTAGTGGTTGGCCAATAGCAAACCTTTTTAACACCTACTGAACATCACAGGCTTATAGGTAAATAGAGAATGCAGGCTCTCCTCTCTGTTTCCTAAAGCAGGCAACAAAGACAACGTTCACAGCCACCCCTTTTAAGATGATGTTTTGTTTCTCTTTGTCGGGTAATGCAGAGGAAAGGGTAAGTACTCTGGGGTCGGAGATCTGAGACTATATCTCCCTGCTGTAAGATCTTGGGGAAGTTGCTTAACCTCTCTCAGCTTCTTTATTTTCTCCTTCCAAAATGGAATAAGCAACTGCTTACCTAAATTGATGCTGTAAGATTAATTGAGATAATGCAGGAAAACAACTAGCAAAACATCTGACATGGCTTGGCCTCTATGATGATGATAATTATTGTAATAAAAATGTGTGAAGCACATGATCCTCCCACAATTTTGTAAGACCAAGAAAATGTGGACATGTCAGATAAACATCACTGTAGTCTCTATGAAATTACTTATATAGCCTGCCTTGATGGGTAACTCTAGGAACAATACATCATGATGATTCCTGCTTTCAGTCCAAATTACACATTGTAGAGGAACAAAATTTGCCACCCAAAAATGTGGCTCTTAGGCCTGAGGGTTGTTTTGGGCTGGTTATTTCTGAGAAACAGTAGACTCAGGAAGTTTCTCTTTTTACTTCCTCCTTTTTTTTTTTTGGTTTCCCAGTGCACATAAAATTTATATTTACACTCTACTGTAATCTATTAAGTATGCAACAGCATTATGTCTAAACAAATGTATATACTTTAATTAAAATATTCTTTATTGCTAAAAATCTCCAACCATCAACTGAGCCTTCAGCAAGTCATAATCTTTTTTCTAGTAGAAGATCCTGCATCAGTGTTGATAGCTGCTGACTGTTCAGGGTGTGGCTGCTGAAGGCTGGGACGGCTACGGCAATTTCTTAAAATAAGACAACAATGAAGTTTGCCACAATGATGGACTCTTCCTTTCATGAATGATTTCTCAGTAGCATGCATTTTACCCATAGCATAACTTTTTTCAAAATTGGAGTCAACCCTTTCAAATCCTGCTGTTGCTTTGTCAACTATGTTTAAGCCATATTCTAAATCCTTTGTTGTCATTTCAACAATCTTACACAGCACCTTCACCAGGAATAGATTCGATCTCAAGGAACCACTTTCTTGACTCATTCATAAGAAGCAACTCCTCATCCATGAAAGTCTTATCATGAGATGGCAGCCATTCAGTCACGTCTTCAGGCTCCACTTCTAACTCTAGATCTCTTGCTATTTCTACCACACCTGCAGCTATTTCCTCCACTGAAATCTTGAATCCCTCAAAGTCATTCATAAGGGTTGGAGTCCATTTCTTCTAAACTCCTGTTAATGTTGATATTTTGACCTCTTCCCTGGAAAGTCACGAATGTTGAATATTCTTAATGGCATCTAGAATGGTGACTCCTTTCCATAGGTTTGCAATTTACTTTGTCCAGATCCACTGGAGGCATCGCAATCTATGGTAGCTATAGCCTTATTTTTTTTTTTTAACATCTTTATTGGAGTATAATTGCTTTACAATGTTGTGTTAGTTTCTGCTGTATAACGAAGTGAATTGGAGAGACCTTCAAGATGGTGGTGGAATAAGATGTGGAGATCACCTTCCTCCCCACAAATACATCAGAAATACATCTACATGTGGAACAACTCCTTCACAACACATACTGAATGCTGGCAGAAGACCTCAGACATCCCAAAAGGCAAGAAACTCCCCACGTACCTGGGTAGGGAAAAAGAAAATAGGAAAAACAGAGACGAAAGAATAGGGATGGGTCCTGTACCTCTTGGAGGGAGCTGTGAAGGAGGAAAAGTTTCCACACAGTAGGAAGCCCCTTCACGGGCAGAGACGAGAGGTGGCAGGGGGGAAGCTTCAGAGCCACTGAGGAGAGCACAGCAATAGGGGTGCAGAGGGCAAAGCGTAGAGAGATTCCCGCATAGAGGATTGGTGCCAACCAGCACTCACCAGCCTGAGAGGCTTGTCTGCTCACCCGCCGGGGTGGCTGGGGGCTGGGAGCTGAGGCTCCAGCTTCAGAGGTCAGATCCCAGGGACAGGACTGAGGTTGGCTGTGTGAACACAGCCTGAAGGGGGCTAGTGTGCCACAGCTAGCCAGGAGGGAGTCTGGGAAAAAGTCTGGACCTGCCGAAGAGGCAAGAGACCATTGTTTTGGGGTGCACGAGGAGAGGGGATTCAGAGCACTGCCACTCACTCCCTTCTGGCTTGCAGAGTTTCTGCTGAAAGATCAGCTGTACCTTATGGGGATTCCTTTTTATGTTATTTGTTGTTTTTCCCTTGCTGCTTTTAATATTTTTTCTTTGAATTTAATTTTTGATAGTTGGATTAATATGTGTCTTTCTATTAATATGTGTCATGATTAATATGCATGTTTCTCCTTGGATTTATCCTGTATGGGGCTCTCCTCACTTCCTAGACTTGATTGACTATTTCGTTTCCCATGTTAGGGAAGTTTTCAACTATAATCTCTTCATATGTTTTCTCAGTCCCTTTCTTTTTCTCTTCTTCTTCTGGGACCCCTATAATTCGAATGTTGGTCCATTTAATGTTGTCCCAGAGGTCTCTCAGATTGTCCCCAATTCTTTTCATTCTTTTTTCTTTATTCTGCTCTGCAGTATTTATTCCCACTATTTTATCTTCCAGGTCACTTATCCATTCTTCTGCCTCAGTTATTCTGCTATTGATCCCTTCTAGAGAATTTTTAATTTCACTTATTGTGTTGTTCATCATTGTTTGTTTGCTCTTTAGTTCTGCTAGGTCCTTGTTAAACATTTCTTGTATCTTCTTCATTCTATTTCCAAGATTTTGGATCATCTTTACTATCATTACTCTATATTCTTTTTCAGGTAGACTGCCTATTTCCTCTTCATTTGTTTGGTCTGGTGGGTTTTTACCTTGCTCCTTCATCTGCTGCATCTTTCTCTGTCTTCCCATTTTGCTTATCTTACTGGGTTTGGGGTATCATTTTCTTAAGCTGTAAGTTCGTAGTTTATGTTGTTTTTGGTGTCTGCCCCCAGTGGGTGAGGTTGGTTCAGTGGCTTATGTAGGCTTCCTGGTGGAGGGGTCTGATTCCTGTGTTCTGGTGGGTGTTGCTGGATCTTGTCTTTCTGGTGGGCAGGGGCACGCCCTGGGTGTTTTGGGGTGTCTGTGAACTTAGTATGATTTTAGGCAGCCTCTGCTAATGGGTGGTGTTTGTTCCTGTGTTGTTTGGCATGGGGCATCCAGCACTGGAGTTTGCTGGCCATTGGGTGGAGCTGGGTCTTAGCGTTGAGACGGAGGTCTTTGGGAGAGCTCTCGCCAATTGATATTACGTGGGGCTGGGAGGTCTCTGGTGGTCCAATGTCCTGTTCTCGGCTCTCCCACCTCAGAGGCTCAGGCCTGACACCAGGCTGGAGCACCAAGACCCTTTCAGCCACACAGCTCAGAAGAAAAGGGAGGAAAAAAGAAATTAAAAATAATTTTAAAAATAATATTAAATTAAAAAAATTTTTAATAAAAAAATAATAATAATCATAAAAAAGAAGAGGGCAAACCAATAAACAAATCCACCAGTGATAACAAGCACTAAACACTCAACTAATATAAACATAAAATCAGAAACAAATCAGTCATAGACAGCAAATCCCAAGTCTACAGTGACTCCCAAAGTCCACCGCCACAATTTTGGGATGATTCGTTGTCTATTCAGGTATTCCACAGATGCAGGGTACATCAAGTTGATTATGGGGATTTAATCCGCTGCTCCTGAGGCTGCTGGGAGAGATTTCCCTTTCTCTTCTTTGTTCGCACAGCTCCTGGGGTTCAGCTTTGGATTTGGACCCGCCTCTGTGTGTAGGTTGCCCTCAGGCATCTGTTCCCCACCCCACCCAAAAAGGAGGGGATTAAAGCAGCAGCTGATTGCTGTTGCTCAGCTGTTGCTCATTCAGGCCGGGATGGGGCGGGGGAGGGAGAGGTACGGTAGTTATAACTGGAATGCAGGGTGAGCCTGCAGCAGCAGAGGCCAGCAGGATGTTGCAAGAGCCTGGGGGTGCCATGTGTTCTCCCGGGAAAGTTGTCCCTGGATCACGCGACCCTGGCAGTGGCGGGCTGCACAGGCTTCCATGGTGGGGAGGTGTGGATAGTGACCTGTGCTTGCACACAGCATTCTTGGTGGCTGCAGCAGCAGCATTAGTGTTTCATGCCCGTCTCTGGGGTCCAAGCTGATAGCCGTGGCTCACACCCACCTCTGAAGCTCTTTTAGGTGGTGCTCTGCCTTCTGTGAGCAGACAGGGAAAGAATCCCCTCTCCTCACACACCCCGAAACAATGGTCTCTTGTCTCTTAGGCAGGTCCAGACTTTTTCCCAGACTCCCTCTGGGCTAGCTGTGGCGCACTAGCCCCCTTCAGGCTGTGTTCACGTAGCCAACCCCAGTCCTCTCCCTGGGATCTGACCTCCGAAGCCCGAGCCTCAGCTCCCAGCCCCCACCCGCCCCAGCGGGTGAGCAGACAAGCCTCTCGGGCTGGTGAGTGCTGCTCGGCGCTAAGCCTCTGTGCGGGAATCTCTCCGCTTTGCCCTCCGCACCCCTATTGCTGTGCTCTCCTCCGTGGCTCCGAAGCTACCCACCTCTGCCACCCGCAGTCTCCGCCCCCGAAGGGGCTTCCTAATGTGTGGAAACCTTTCCTCCTTCACAGCTCCCTCTCACTGGTGCAGGTCCCATCCCTATTCTTTTGCCTCTGTTGTTCCTTTTTTCTTTTGCCCTACCCAGGTATGTGGGTATTTTCTTGCCTTGTGAGAAGTCTGAGGACTTCTGCTAGCGTTCAGTAGGTGTTCTGTAGGAGTTGTTCCATGTGTAGATGTATTTTTGATGTATTTGTGGGGAGGAAGGTGATCTTCACATCTTACTCCTCCGCCATCTTGAAGGTCCCCAGCTCTTACCTCCTGCTTAATTTTTAAAATAATTTAGATAGGGAGTGTGTGCCAGGAAGTGAGCTATTATGAAAGATAACTTCTTTTTACATCAGCAAGACTCCTCTGTATGACAAGGGAAACATTTGCATACCAAACATTTACTCTTCCCACCTCCCTGTCGATTGTCTTCCTCCCCTTTGAAGTCCTAGACCCACATCTCCTTCTCCTTAGCTCAGGATAGCATATAAGCCTCAACTGCCTGTCTGTGGGTTTCATATTCTTATGCGGCCTGTGTATATACATTATCAAATTTGTTTTTCTCCCGTTAATCTGTCTTATGTTAATTTGGTTATTAGACCAGCCAAAGAACCAAGAAGGGTAGAGAAAATATTTTTTCTCCCTTACAACATCAATTTAGTTGTTGTGGTTTGTGGGTTAGATTACGGTTTTTCTGAAATAGGATTTTAATTAAATGCTTCACATATCTGTTGGTAGCCTACCATCCTGTATAGTCATTGTGCATAGAAAAAAATAAGTAATATCAATGGTTTCAAGAAGCAGCTCCTGGGCTTCTCTGGTGGCGCAGTGGTTGAGAATCTGCCTGCTAATGCAGGGGACACGGGTTCGAGCCCTGGTCTGGGAAGATCCCACATGCCGCGGAGCAACTAGGCCCGTGAGCCACAACTACTGAGCCTGCGCGTCTGGAGCCTGTGCTCCGCAACGGGAGAGGCCGCGACAGTGAGAGGCCCGCGCATCGCGATGAAGAGTGGCCCCCACTTGCCACAACTAGAGAAAGCCCTCGCACAGAAACGAAGACCCAACACAGCCAAAAATAAATAAATTAATTAATTAAAAAATAAAAAATAAAATAAAAAAAGCAGCAGCTCCTAACTTAGCAGAAGAGACAGACAGGTAAACTTACCTAGATAGAAATTCGACTCTGCTAAATTAAAGATGTGTAGTAAGTGCAATCATATTATAGAGGAGACAGTTGTTGGCAACCTCAAAGTAGTTTTCATAGGGAAGGTGATATTTTTAGCGGTACTTGAAATAATAATTTTAGAGTTGGATAAACAAGAGGAAAATATTCCAAGTAGGAAGAATAGCAAAGGTAAGTACTTTAAAAAAATGAAGTATTTAAAGAATAATTTAAAAATTTAGTGTGGCAAAAGCATGAGCCATGTGTTAGGAATAATCACCAATAAAGGTGAACAGGATAGATTTTGAAGAGCCACAAACACCATGCTGAAGTTTTACATCCTATGTACTATAAGCAATAAGGAGTCACAAGGGAACATACTTTGGTTTGGTTTTGGTTTAATTGTATTCTGCCCAGACAATAACTGGTCTTTGAAAATACCTTGAACATCCCTCTGGGATCATTCTGTATGTGAAGTAAAACCTTTTGCTACGTTATGAAGATGTAAAAATTATAAAGTATCATGGAAAGAAGAATGTTATTCCCCCAAAATCCATAGGATAATATGTCAGCTTGTCAGCTATACCTACAAATATACCCAAGTATCTGTCTATTTCTATTAGTATCATTAATAAAACCCAGATCCAAAACACCATCATTTCTCACCTAGACTACTGCACTGGCTATAATCATTTTAAAACATAAGTCAACCACTTGAACTCCCTTGTTTA
This sequence comes from Balaenoptera physalus, assembly GCF_965194825.1. Taxonomy (NCBI): domain Eukaryota; kingdom Metazoa; phylum Chordata; class Mammalia; order Artiodactyla; family Balaenopteridae; genus Balaenoptera; species Balaenoptera physalus. The sequence goes on from NC_138884.1 coordinate 96,328,954, forward strand.
AAACTTTCTTTAATTCTTAATTTCATTGAAAATACAATAGAAACTTTTATTTATGTCTCACAAGGTTTTTATAACATCCTCAAACTCACCACATACCCATGCTTCTATGCAGTCACTTTTCTTCAGCAACACAGGTTTTTCTTGTTCTTCTAACAGCTAAACTCTTTTCTACCACAGGGTCTTTATTCTCTTTTACCTTTCCTGGAACACAGATCTTCTGTATATTTGAATGTTCCACCCCTTCACTTCATCAAAGTTTTTGTTCAAAGACTTCTATTAGGGAGATTGGTCCTGACCATAAACTGAAAAGTAGCTCCTTTTTTCAGTCATCATTCTCTAGTCTCTATCATTTCATGCCATTTTATTTCCTTTTGGCATTTATTGCAAGCATAAATTATTGTAATTTTTACTTATTTATTTGTAATCATCTGTCATATCAGTGAGAGCAGTCTCTTTTATTTACCTTTGCTTCTCCAGTGCTGTAAAGAGTGCAGGCATGTGTGTTTATAAAATGTTTGTTGAATGAATGAATGAATGACTTACTAAAATCAAAGTCACATGAGAATAAAAGTGAAACAGAAAGCAACTGAGATGCTAAATCCAAAAGCAGAAGGAAAAAAAAAAAGACAGAGATGACTAAAGAGGAAAGCATAAGCATCACATGTATTAATAGGAAAGAAAAAAACAAAAGAGACATAGCTAGTGTCCAAATGGCTATGTTTACAGTCAACGGCCATTTAAATTCATTACATCAGCGATAAGTGGGAGCATTTGGAATTAATCGTCCTCTCTGTGACTGCACAGGCTCTGGGGGACCTGCTGAAGGAAGTGTGAGAGACCTTCATAAGCAGCCTATGCATGGACTCACGGGTGGCTGGAGGAAGAGGCAATGTGTGCTTATGTAGCACAGCAGCGGCAGCTGGAAAGTCAATGCCACATCACAGGATCCCTCCACAGATCTTATAGCAGAGCTCTGGTGAATACAGGAGCAGGAATTATCTATAAGAAACCCTGCCATTAGGAGATGTGGTCCTAATTTTAACAAGCTGGGTTTTATATCTGCTCCCTGACAGAGAAAAGAGAGAGGGGAGGCAATGAGGTGAAGACCGAAGTCTTGGAAATAAAAAAAGATACTATGTTTGTTGTTACTTTGAGAATTCTGTCAGGTGGGTAATTCCAAAGCCAGTAAAATCTAAACGAAGAAACAAGGTCAGAATTAGACCAGTAGGTACTTGAGGTGTGTTCAGACTATTGGTTTAAGTATTCCTCTAAACCACCTATTTAAGGCAGATGTTCATGCTAGCTAGAGCTGTTTCTCTAGGTGTGAAACAAGTTCCTTCAAATGAGAAGGGAAAACTACAAAATCTAGGATCTGGTGGTTCATGTAAAAAGGTAGCAAATACTTGCATTCTAGTTGTATTTTTTGTTTGTTTCTTTCCTGAGGCAACTGCTAATATTGTCTGCAAATGACTAACACTATATATACATATATATTCACATATACATATATATATGTGTAATTAACAGTGCTAGTCATCACACAAACTTTCCTACAGACACTCTCTCTATTTGGCTGAGCTACCTGTAGGAAGAGCTGCCAGCTGGGGAAATGGATCTGTGTGGCCCAGAATGCTAATATAAATGCTGATCTCCTGAATCTGTGAGAACCACATGGAATGAATAGTAACACAGGGTATTGTAGGTTTTATGCAGAAAAAAAAATGCCTGTGATTAGAGATAAATTCATGGGGAATAAGAGAATGTGGAGGCAGAATTACAGACTTAGTACAGGAAAATAGATTAAGGTTGAGAAAAAGTAAGATAATAAGAGATTTGGCAAGACGCTGAAATGCTTTTAAATCCATGCAAATAACCGACAAGGGGAAACGAATAAGTTGAAAGAATAAAACAATGTGTTTTACAGCAAGACAAAAAATCAGCTACAGGGACAAAACATTAAAAAACCTTTACAAGTTATCTAAGAGTACGAAATTACTTGAAAATGTTCTCAAGTATGTATGCAAATAACAATAACCAAGCAAAGAACATTAATTGAGCAAACAAGGAAAAATCAGAGCGACCTGGGTTAGCAATATTATGCAAATAAAATGGAGGGATTCTGCTTTAAAAAAAAAAGAATTCATTATAAATCTTGAATGGAGCATTTGGGAAAGATTTTTTACTTTATGCTGTTTAAAGTTTGCACAAAACAGGTACTGATCAAATTCTCATGCATCACACTATAGAGAAACAGGGTGACAACCTTCAATTCTGAGAGGCTGGGTGCTGGACCTCTAGTGCTGAAACACCATAGACTCTGTATCTTGTCCCCCAAGGGGCTAAATATGAGTTATTAATCTGGAGTTTCTATGGATGTGTTTTGTATATGGGGAAGTTGAAGATCTGTGAATAATTTAAAACCATAAACTGTAGGAGAGCAGGGCCTATTACTGTCATCATTTTTTTTTTTTTTCAAAAAAATCCTCAACTTCAGTTTCAAAAGCACTGAATGGTTACCAAATGATGATATAAAAGCTTAATGTAACATTTGTAGATCATAATACATACATAGCATAACATATATAGATCACATATATATGTGTGTATGAAGTGTATATATAGTTTTTATATATTATCTATATATTATTATCAATAAGCATTAGTTTATGTTTTTATATAATCATTTGGTCATCATTCATATATATAATAACTTGTGGAACTGAGAATCAATTGTAAATCCCCAGTGAACAGTGGATTGTTTTGGGAACTACATACCTGATGCAATAAGGAGTCATCAATAAAGGTACTCAATGGATAGATAACTATCTCCAAAAGCACACTGAAATACCAGTGTTTTCTTTCCTCTCTCAAACATGATGATGTTGTATCTAATACAACCAGTTTATTTTGCTCAAATTATAATTTGTCTTTATTAATTAAAGGCAACATAGTTTCATCATTCACTTAGTCACTATTTCAACAGTTTGAGATTAAATTATTAAGTGTTTTATATATATATATATATATATATTTTTTTTTTTTTTTTTTTATGTTTCTATTTTGCTAGATTTTCTTTTTCTTGGAATGGTCAGCCATAATTTTCATCTGGAAAAAGCTTGCCTCTCTAAAGGCATGAAATCTCATACAGAAAAATGAAGGTCTTGATTCAGCTGTCTGTAAAACCATATAGCTTATTAAACTGAACTGCTATTGTGTTGCAACGGCATGATAATTAATCATGGGACAAGGCTAAAAGCCCAGAACAGAGAAGCTTTCTGTTCTTAGTGCAGTCAAAATGGGTGAAGTGGGCATGGTATACATTAAAAACTTGAAGCAGTGGTATCCAGTAATTTTTTTTTAATCAAATACTGGACTTAGAAGGTGGGTAATAAGTTTAAACAAATACAACATAAGCACAGTTGCTTGAAATCTGGAACAAACATTTTAAGATTGGATCTTTGCCCTATTTCAGGTACAAAATAAATCTCTTCATATCCTCTGCATTGTAGAGAAAATGTATGGGAAATTTTCTGGGGTCTACTGTATGGAAACTGAGACGATTCTGGTAATTTTCTGTTACCCAAATATGAATTTGGGCAGACTATCTCATTTGTTAACATTTTCCCTTATAACAGATCCCTTTGTTTTGTTTGTTTGTTTGTTTTTAAATTTACTTATTTATTTAGTTTTGGACTGCGTTGGGTCTTCGTTGCTGCGTGCAGGCTTCCTCTAGTTGCGGCGAGCGGGGGCTATTCTTTGTTGCGGTGCGTGGGCTCCTCATTGCAGCAGCTTCTCTTGTTGCAGAGCACAGGCTCTAGGCACGTGGGCTTCAGTAATTGTAGCATGCGGGTTCAGTAGTTGTGGCATGCAGGCCCTAGAGCACGCAGGCTCAGTAGTTGTGGCTCGCGGGCTCTAGAGTGCAGGCTCAGTAGTTGTGGCGCACGGGCTTAGTTGCTCGGCAGCATGTGGGATCTTCCCGGACTAGGGATCGAACCCATGTCCCCTGCATTGGCAGGCAGACTCTTAACCACTGCTGACACCAGGGAAATCCCCTTCCCTTTGTTTTTAAACTCTAAATTTTGTCTTATGTACAGGTCTCTCAATACAGTGATATTCAGTCAGTGCTTAAATAGGAACAATTTGTATTAGCGTCCCGCAAATTTATTTCCTGTTATAAAACATTTGTAACAAAAGCATATGAGAGAAAATTCTTGACTTTTACATTTCAAGTATAATTTGTAGAATGTCATATTTATATAGGGAAAATTTGAAATGCCTGTGGATTCCCAACAATTGGAAAGTGTGTTTTGCTTATTGTGGGCTTAAGAGATGCATTCTGGCAAAATGCACCATATATGACACTTTCTCTGCTATATTGTTCTCATCTGAGCATGACTTCACTATGTCTTTGTATTTAGCCCTTGTTTTTGTCTATTATGATAAAATGAGTCCCAAAGAAGTTGAGAAATTGTTAAAGAAGATTGTACAAAATGAAGCAAAGCAGATGAGTAAAGTCCATGTCTCTGCATATAAGACAACTGTTTGTTAATAACCGTATTAATATTTTGGATACCAAGTGGCAATGTTTAAAGCAATTTACATGTTTACCTGATAGTTTCGTACTTTTTTCTGGCATTTTACACAATTTATCTACATTTGTGGATAGTGTTTGCACATTTTAAAGATACATGTAGCGCTTTATAATGTTTCTCATTTAAACTAATGAGAAATTGGGTCCTATTAGGATTTTAGAGTAGAAAGTCTGACTCTCAGTAAAGGATTACTAACTTTAAGTGGGTGATGACTGATTTTGGTCCTTCTAAGGCTCTGAATTGTCAAGTAGCCTCATGGATGCTTTTCCTTGGAATCTGGCGTCATTTTTAGGCAGATTTCAGCCTCTTCAAGGTTGCTCTTGTTTCTCCATGATTAGGGCAACATTACATCTTAGGAGACACAGCTGTGAATCCCTCCCACTCTACAGCTGCAAGTAATGAGATAGTAAAGGGAGATTGGACAGGATTGAAAGGAAGATCTCTGAACATGGAAATTAGTTTAATATTTAGCCTCCTCTAATATTGACCTATAGCCCAGGACAATAGCTTATTTTACCCATGAGACTTTGTAAATTTTGATAAGACATTTACTAACAGAGGAGTTGTGTCATTTGGAAAGCAAGAGTAGGTATACTTGACTACACTTAGGTAAAATCTAAGAAAATATACACATAAACTCTTCATGAGAGGTGAGCAGTTTAACCTCAAATTATTTTTAAAAACATAGTTGAATAAATAGTTAAATTAGTTAATGGCAAAATTAAAATGTTTACTTTTAACAAAAATGCATACATTAGATTTGAAAAGAAGACTTTATTTTAAAGGTCAAACCAACACAGACATCTATTTCCTGCACTTGGCATTCCCTATTGTGAGTGCATTTCCATAGATGTCTGTACTTTTCAAAGTATATATTTTTATCATGCACAGTGGTTTGCAGAGGGAGGAAAGAATATTCTATTTCTTGATTATGCAAATAATGACATTTTCTTCTTATATTCTTTTCAATAATGGGTCAAAATCAAGCAAATAAAGAATAAGTGTTTAAAATCTGAAAAACAATCGCTTGTCTGTATTGACACCACTGTGTCGTATGGATAGTAATGACTCATACTTCAGTACCACCCTCATGGGCTATTCAAATTTGACTTTCTTTCTCTCCTTTCCTTCTTCCTTTCCCTTCCCTTTTCATCCCTTTCTCTCCCTTCCCTCCCCTTCCGTTCCATTCCATTCCCTTCTTCTGCCTTCCTGCTTTCCTGCCTTCTTTCCTTTTCTCATGCTCATTCTTTTTTTTTTTTTAACATCTTTATTGGAGTATAATTGCTTTACAATGGTGTGTTAGTTTCTGTTTTATAACAAAGTGAATCAGTTATACATATACATATGTTCCCATATCACTTCCCTCTTGCATCTCCCTCCCTCCCACCCTCCCTATCCCACCCCTCTAGGTGGTCACAAACCACAGAGCTGATCTCCCTGTGCTATGTGGTTGCTTCCCACTAGCTATCTATTTTACGTTTGGTAGTGTATAAATGTCCATGCTACTCTCTCACTTTGTCACATCTTACCCTTCCCCCTCCCCATATCCTCAAGTCCGTTCTCTAGTAGGTCTGTGTCTTTATTCCCGTCTTGCCACTAGGTTCTTACATTTGCTGTCTCCTCTCTCACTCTCAAATGTAATTCTGTGCCTTGGAAACAGAGATTCCTATCCCCATCATTGAAAGTACATTTCTAACTCTTCTGCAGCATCATGGTTTTCAAAACAAGGCTCTTTTTTTTTTTTTTAATGTAAATGGTCAAATAAATTAGCTTCAGTATCTGAATTGCCATTACTGTTGGTAAATGAACTTTTATAAATGTTTTATCACGAAGAGCATTTGCATCCAAATAAGGAAAGACTAAGCTTCAATATCCATTCTATTTGGTTGGCAATCTCTCAAACAGTTTCCTATTGGAAAATTGTTAAGGGAACTTGATGAATGATTTCACTTAGTTACACTAGATGGGTTAGCACACCTTGTAGTATTCAGAGTTTTATTGGCAAGGAATATTAAGTTCATCTTTTCTACATTTATAATTTCCCTTATGTTTTCTTCAAGTTCTTACTTAGATCAGCAGTTCTCAAAATTATTCAGTTGGTTTAGCAGCTGCAAGTCACAGTGCTCTTTGTGAAACACCACTGAAATACTGAGATACCCAGGATAAGGCATCTTTAAATTACAAATACACAGTTTTGTGGCATATAAAATATCATTTTACATACATATGGGATTGATAAGAAACAACAAGAGTTGATGTTCTAAGACAAATATATTTGGAAGAAAAACATAAAATTAAAAAAAAAATTATCTCCATTAGGTATTTTTCTACAAATTGGGAAAAGACTCATTATTCAATTATAGCAGCAGAACACCTTGATCCTGGTAATGGAACATGGCTCTGCACAATAATTATTTAAAAACCATCTTCCTACAGACTTTGAAAAAAGACCAGGCAAGTAAAGAACATGTACATGACTATAATCAACATGAAAACTGGCGGGATATTTAAATGTATAAAATTCATGCTACACTGCATGATGTATGATCCGAACAGATTGTTTTAAGCAAATATAAGTTAATTCCATTAAAACTTTTAGTTGGTATTAATATTGTCTGCATATTTAGATATTCCTTGGACAATAACTTATAGATTAATTGATATGATAAGCAGTAGTCCTATAGTTTTATCTTTCTGTAAAAAGATAAAATAAAATGGGGCTTCCCTGGTGGCGCAGTGGTTGAGAATCTGCCTGCCAATGCAGGGGACACGGGCTCGAGCCCTGGTCTGGGAAGATCCCACATGCCGCGGAGCAACTAGGCCCGTGAGCCACAACTACTGAGCCTGCGCGTCTGGAGCCTGTGCTCCGCAACAAGAGAGGCCGTGATAGTGAGAGGTCCGCGCTCTGCGATGAAGAGTGGCCCCCGCTTGCCGCAACTAGAGAAAGCCCTTGCACAGAAACGAAGACCCAACACAGCCAAAAATAAATAATAATAAATTAAAAATTAAAAAAAATAAAATGAAACAATCTAACAAATATGCACAAACTCATTAAATAACTGAAATATATTTTTTAAAGAAATGTCTTTGTCATAGAGCACAAAGAATGCAGAGGAGATATATTCATACAGGCTGCTATTTTTTGAATTGATTACTGGTACAAGATATTCTCAGATCATCACAGTCATAGAAGAAGGTTCTGGCAAAAATCCACCATCTATTCCTTCTATAAAGGGTTGGTAAATTTAGGAGAATTTAAAGTTGAGTTTTTTCTTTATCGGTAGTCTGCATCAGGCTTAATTTCTCAAGATGGTGATCAAATAATTAAGAAATACAGTTCTTGTTCACATAGGTTGTAGAGAGATTAGGTACACAAAAAACGGAGAGAAAGATTAGGATGGGGCTTCCCTGGTGGCGCAGTGGTTAAGAATCTGCCTGCCAATGCAGGGGACACGGGTTCGAGCCCTGGTCTGGGAAGATCCTACATGCCGCGGAGCAGCTGGGCCCGTGAGCCACAATTACTGAGCCTGCGCGTCTGGAGCCTGTGCTCCACAACAAGAGAGGCTGCGATAGTGAGAGGCCCGTGCACTGCGATGAAGAGTGGCCCCCGCTTGCCACAGCTAGAGAAAGCCCTCGCACAGAAACGAAGACCCAACACAGCCATAAAGAAATAAATAAATAAAATTTAAAAAAAAAGAAAAAAAAACCCTAGGCATTGGGTTAGCCCAGTGTTTGCACGTATATTAAAAAAAAAATTAGTGTATATATATATATATATATATATATATATATGTATATATACACACACATATGTATGTATATATATATCTATTTTACTACTAAGAACTGGTTGATTGATAAGTATCAACTATAAAATGGAATATTAAAAAAATAGAATTACAGTTATTTGGCCTGAAAAATATAACTGAAAATAAGTAATTTAATTTTGCAAATGATGAAGCCAAAGCTTAGAGAGGATATGTGACATTTCCAAAATATCAGTGTGGGAAGGGATCTGTTTACACAATGTATAAACAGACATTTCCTCAAAGAAGATAGACAAATGGCCAATAAGCACGTGAAAATATGCTCAATATAATTAGTCATTAGGGAAATGAAAACCAAAACTACAATGAGATATCATATCATGCCCATTAAGATGGCTTCTATCAAAACAAAAACAAACACAGAAACAAACAGAAAAACCCAGAAAGTATCAAGTTTTGGTGAGGATGTGGAGAAATCAAAACCTTTATACACTGTTGGTGGGAATGTAAAATGGTACAGCTGCTGTGGAAAACAATATGGTGGTTCCTCAAAAAATTACAAATAGAATTACCATATGATCCAGCAATTCCACTTCCGGGTATATGCCCAAAGGAGTTGAAAGCTGGGTCTCAAAGAGACACTTGTACTCTCATATTTAGCAGTGTTCATTGTTCACAGTAACTAAAATGTGGAAGCAACCCAAGGGTCCGTCAACACATGAACAGACAAGTAAAATGTGGTACGTACACACAATGGAATATTAAAAGGGAAGGGGATTTTGACGTATGCTACAACATGGATGAACTTTGATGACATTATGCTAGGTAAAATAAGCCAGTCACAAGAAGACAAATAGTGCATAATTCCCCTTATGGGAGGTATGTAGAGTCATCAAAATCACAAAAATAGAATGGTGCTTGTTAGGGGCTGGGAGGAGGGGGGAATGAAGAGTTATTGTTTAATGGGTATAGAGTTTCAGTTTTACAAGATGAAAATAGTTAATGGCATGGACAGTGGTGATGGTTGTGCAACATCATGAGTATATTTAATACTATTGAATTAAACACTTAAATGGTTAAGGTGGTAAACTTGTGTAATTTGTATTTTACCACAATAATAAAAAATTGGGGAAAAAAAGATCGTATGGTGCATACCGAGAAGAAAGAAATCAAATAAAACATGGTCTCTGCTCATAAAAAGCTTATAGCTTATTAGTGGAAAAAGTGCAAGTACAGAAATAACTAGAATACACCAATCTAAGATGTGGGGCTTCAGTCTGGTGACTTTTTATTCTATCACATCGTCTCCTAATCATTAGAAATGGGTGGTGATTGAGAACTCTGACAAGGGGCTGGTACCTCTGGCTACAATGCGCATTAGCAGATGTGTCTGCCTTTGAGGTTCACAGTTGTTCAGAATGGGTGTGGAGTCCAGAGCAAGATAACTTTCCCAGAAGAAAACACGGACTGTTTCAAAATCTTCTTGCAATTAAGTCTGAATTTTCTTTAATAAGCAAACACCTCCCTAACACCTTGTCCTAAAGGTCCTCTTTAGTAAAACCTGGCATTGTAAAGAATTAAGAGTTGTAATGTGGGAATAAATACACCCTCATATTATTACATTTTATTTATTCTTCATGAATATTGACTAATATCATTTGAGATATTTCTACACACTGTTTTTCAAACTATAGGAATGATATATAAATAGAGATTAGAGAATTTTAAATGCAGATTAACTCAAAATCTTTTAATTATAAGCAAGTATATTTCTACATTAAAATTGAGGTAAGATCCCATTTGAATTTTGACCTCATGAAAGAGTTGCTATACAACTAAATATAGATTACATAAAATCACTTGCAGAGTAAAAGGGAGGGCTAAGAGAGTATTTCTTCAATATATCCATATTTGGAAGTATAGAATATTCCATTGAAGAAGGCACAAGAATAGCTTAAACCTTCAAAGTTCAGGGTGGAATTTCATTTTATTCTCTGCTTTCATTTAAGTCCCACTCTCACATTTATCAAGGGTGAGAAATACAGGCCACTCCCACAGGAGGTCTTGCTATCTGGAGATCTTATGGCAGAGCTTCAATACAATACTAGCCAGTGTTCCGAGATGCAAAAAATAAATCAAAACTAAATTTGGATTATATAAGCAGAAAGGGGATTTACTGATAGAACACTGAAGGGTGTGACTTCAGAATGGCAGTGTGAAGAGTTCTACAAAACTGTCACCCAGTGAAATAACCACTAATGGTGAAAATCATAAAAAAATTAAAGTATCTATAAATGGTCCTAAGGGCATGTAATAAATGAAGAAACTAAATCTTAGTAAGAATAGCAAGAGTCTGTGGCAGTTGAGCACAGTTCCCCACACCCTACCGCCTCCTGCACAGCAGCTCAGCAGATGGAAGCACCGCTCTGGGCTCTGGGCCCTGGGCCCTGGGTGTGTGTTGCCAAGAAGATGGAGGCTTTCTTTTCCCCCAGCTCCCAACCAAGGGCTACCATGACTCGAAAGCTGCAGTACACCATGTTTCCGATGCCCCTTCATCTTGGCATTGTAGAAGCTGGACTCCAGGTGAGTGCCTCTGAGAGTTCAGGGGATTGTAAGATGTGCGATGGGGCGCTGTACCCCACACAGGTCTAGAATACTGGAACTGGAGAATACCCAGGGCACGGCTAGGGTGGAGGCTGCACGCTGCGAGAGGCAAGCAGAGAAAAGCAGAGGCTGCCACCGCCCTGAACACCCCACGTCACTCTGAGAGAAGTAGGCCACTGTCCCTGTTCCTAACTCAGAGATTTTGTGTAGGCATAGAGATAAACCATAAGAATAGAGAGTTCTCAAGCCTTTTCCAAAGGAATTGACTTCATTTTGAACAGAGTACGGGAAATTAAAATCTAAGGGCAGTATTAAACACAGTGGAGATTTTGGTGGTAAGCAACTAGAAGGAGTTTGGTAGGTCAAAGGGTGCAGCAAGCTAGCTGTAGGCCAGCTAGTTCACCGGAGAAAACTAGCAAAAGATTCAGCTGAGAAGAGCAGTCCTAGAGTCAGAACAAGTCTCAAAGACTGGTCTCAAAAAACTAACCCCTAAAAGTGGGAACAAACCAAATATCTATTAGCTGATAAACAGAAAATAAAATGTGTATTCTTAAAATGGGATATTATTTTGTGAAAGAAAAATGAAGTAATGATACATGTAACAACATGGATGAACGTTGAAGACATGATGCTAAATGAAAGAAGCGAGCCACAGAATATCATGTATTGTATGTTTCCATTTACATGAAATATCCAGAAGAGACGAATCTATAGAGACAGAAAGTGCCTAGGACTGAAGGTGTTAGGGTTGTGGTGGAATGACTGCTATGAGGTACAGGATTTCTTTTCGGGGTGATGAAAATATTCTAAAATTGATGTGGTGATTATTGTACAACTCTATGAATGTACCAAAAACCACTGAACTGTATATTTTAAACAAGTGAATTGCATGGTATGTGAATTGTATCTCAATAAAGCTGTTATGTATATATTATTTAAGTAGATATTTGGTGGTTCCCGTTACTGCTGGGATGATTGGAGAAACAGGCTATGAAAGGATTGAGAAGAAAAGGTAGCCAGACTACTGGAACCACAGCTGGAATGAATTTATAACATCTGAGACTATTAAACACCTGGCCACTGCAGTCTGCCCTGCCACTACCAGTTTTCCTTGGATATTATATTGCAAGGACTTCTGTCATTGGTACCACCATTGAAAGAGATTCTCCACTCTCTTTGTTGTTTGTCTCATTAGCTCCCACGTCAAAGCACTGAGATGGCTCATCTAATTGGTTAAGCTTACATTACATGTCTGACTGAGCATGAAGTGTAAATAGAAAGTCATCTGCTCTCTTGTATTAGGAGTGAACTTTGGGTCCTTATCAGGCAAGAGTCCTTCAAGCATAGGAAAAGAACTCAATGCTGGGCAGATTAAGATGACAAATATACAATAATAAATAAATATAAAATACAACATAAATATATATAGTATTTATATAAATATATCCTAAAATGAAAATAACTAACACATATACTTCTTACTATGTACAAGACAAGGTACCATTCCAAGAGCTTTACATATTTTTTTTTTTTTTTAGAGGGAAGGATTTTTTTTTTTTTTTTTTTGGCTGTGTTGGGTCTTCGTTTCGTGCGAGGGCTTCCTCTAGTCGCGGCAAGTGGGGGCCACTCTTCATCGCGGTGCGCGGGCCTTTCACTATCACTGCCTCACTTGTTGCAAGGCACAGGCTCCAGATGCGCAGGCTCAGTAGTTGTGGCTCACGGGCCTAGTTGCTCCGCGGCATGTGGGATCTTCCCAGACCAGGGCTCGAACCCGTGTCCCCTGCATTGGCAGGCAGATTCTCAACCACTGCGCCACCAGGGAAGTCCCAGAGCTTTACATATTTTAACTCACTTCTTATTTTTTGCATCAACTATGTGAAGTAGGTACTTTTATCATACTTCATTGTTTTCCAGATGAGGAAATTGAGACCCAGAGAGATAATGTAAACATTTCCATGATCACTTAGCTAGCAAGTAGCAGAGACAGGATTTGAAACCAGAGTGCCTCTGGAGACTAGGCTCTAACCACTGCTATGTGGAACTCCCTGCCTGTGAATAACAAAGGTCTTTGGATTCAATTCAGCTCTCCTAGATGGATCATGATCTATATTCAGAAACATGCTTCTTCTGCCAGGCATATCCATTGAAAAAAGCCAGATTAATTTAGCACTCTATTATTTTACTTCTTCAGGGTTCTTTTTGATGCTAGGGAAGGGAGTAGGTAGCAAAAGTGAGTACAATATAACCTTCACTCTTAACAAACTTACAGTAGAAATGTATTCATGCTAAATGAGTATATAAAACTTAATTAAATAAGGTCTTTGCTTTCCAAGAGATGAAAACTGAAAACCCTGTTTCAAAATAAATATCAAGTGGAAGTACACTATATATAAAATAAAATAAAAATATAATGAGTTTGATTCAAGCTTGGGTTTTGAAATTTGAACCTATACTCATTTACTCCTCTCCCTGGTCCTCTAAGACAATTTCTGCAACACCTCTGAGGAAACCCTCAGCTCCCTGAATTTCAGTTTGAAAATCCTAAATTATGACAAATTCAGAAAGAAATGGAAAAACAAAGATTTATTGGACTTTCTAGGAAAAGAGATAGCACTGAGTTAAGGGGAATCCAAAAGCAATCTTTAAGGAGGATGGAATTTGAGCTAAGCCTTGACAGATGCAGATGGGTGGTGGTGATGAACTAGGAAGAGGACTATTATGACCATAGATTCACAAGCAGTGTTCAGGAAGCAGTGGATGATCTAGTTTTGTTTGAACATAGGTCATATGCACAGGGCACTCAGAAGTTTGGTCAGATAGACTGACTCAATGTTATAGACCATGAGCTGCCAATGGACAATAGGCTTAAGACAGAAAGTAACAAGAAATCATTAAGTTTGTTAATTAGAGAGTGATATTATCAGAATTATGTTTTAGGATTTAATAGTGTGTGTGTGTGTGTGTGTGTGTATGTGTGCTTGTTTTGTGTGTGTGATGGTTTCCAATGGTACCAGGCAGAAGGAGAAATAGAGACCGGCTAGAAGACTGTTGCAGAATACTGCTAATGAGACTTAGTTAAATGGGAAAGAAAGGAGAAATATTTGTTGGATTGACGAATGGATGAAAAATTAACAAAAGAATGAACAAATGCATGATGTAGTACAGAGGAAGAATCCATATAATTGGATCCGTTTTGACAACATGAGAGAAAAGTCGGATGTTGATTTCAAGAGTTTATTTAAAATGAAGATATCTAGGGTAATGCTCATATAATTAACAAATCAAGAAGATGAAAAAAGGAGTGATGGTTTTGAGGTAGATATCATATATTTGTTTGATCTAGTCAGATAAGGTTATATTGGAGCATCTTTGTGCTGATGTCAAAAAGTTGAAATTACAAATCTGAACTTTAAGAGAGATTTCAGACTATAAAATCTGATAATATATATGCAGAGAAAATAAATTAAACTGTAGGGATAGATTCAGAATATGATCAGAAGAAATTAAAAAGAGAGAGAAGTTCTAAAAAATGAGGACTTCTAGGGGATAAAAGTATGAAAAATATCAGAATAGTTAGATAGAAGACATGACTCAAGTTTGCAATGAGCCTAGAAGCCCTGAATGAGAATTTAAAGAATTGATTTGCAAAGTAGGTTAGAAAAGAGCATCAAATATTGCAGAAATTAAGGATTTTATACAACAAGTGATCAACTCTGCTGAATAAAAAACATCATTTGGACTGTATAAAACCTTTGTCAAAGCACCCTTAGCAATAGCATATTGGAAAACAGAAGAATCCCTCCAGCTAGTTTTGAGACTTTTAGGCTTTGAAAACCTTACTTTATGATTAACCAAAGTGCATAATTTCTTCATCGAGTTTATGTTAGGTCACATGAAATAGGCCTAAAGTTTTGGAATTATTCTGCGGTTTTGAACAAAATTAACATGAATATTTTTTGAAAGATATGCTTATAAAAATGTGCCATTTTCTGAAGACATTGAAGAGCAATGTTGAGGTTTTATTTCACACGTATGAGATCTTCCAGTTACTCAAATAGAATAGATGTCCAGTAAATGTTTCTCAATAACATCCTAAATATGATGATAACCAGTGCCTCTTATGTTGACGTGCTGAGTCATTCTATTTACTCTATTTCTTTTTGTTTGAAATAGCAATAATATAGTAAGTATTTTCTATTTAGATATTAGGCTTCATACTGTTCACACCATGTTTAAGGATCATGAAGAAAAACAAATCTGAGCTAAAAATAAGCCACTGCGTAAATTTTCTAGGGCAAAGGGAAGAAAAGACAAGTCTCTCTCTCTCTTTCTCTCACTCTCACTCTCTCTCTGTCTCTCTCTCTCTCACACACACACACACACACACAAAAGCATAGCTAAGATTTTAAAATTTTGTTTTATCGCTTATTTTTAGTAGTGTGTAGATAAAGCTAATCTTCCAAGTCTACCATGAGGGTTGAGTTAATATATACAAACATGATTTACAAATTATAAAACACTCTAAAACCATTGTTCTACTAATCATATTAAAATCTGCATAAGTCAACAAGAGAGTATTTCTTAATCCAACATAGTAGATCATGAAAGAGAAAGTAGCACTAATGATGATTTCAGTTGCTATATAGTCCTTATAATTCTACTCATTTTGTCTTAGTTGTTGTTCACGTTCATCCCATGAAGAAGTAAAAACTTAGATGCTATTATTTTTCTAATTGTTTAAATGACAAAATTAATATCTACATGTACTCATTTTCAAACATCACATAATTATCAAGATGGAAAATAACAAAAATATGCTGGATTATGTATCAGTATTTTGTGCCCCCAAAGTAACTTTTTCAAGGTCAGAAATCAAGTGACAGGGATTATACTTTGATCTCTTGCCATTCACCACATATAATATTTCTTGAATTCATATCTATGTCCAATTTTTTTTCTGCCAAAATCAATATTTTTTCGAAACAAAATTATTAAAACTGACTTTCAGACATTTTATTTAATTCAGTAAAGAATTACTGAAAGCTTAGAATGTTCAAGGTAGATGTTTAAGATATTGTGATTAATTAAAAATCAATAGTGTATATTTCCCCACTGCTCTCTCCCCTCCTCCCATAATATCACAGGGATTCTTAAGTTAGTAAATAAGGTAAGTACTTACAAATTGTTAATAAGTCAGACTTGCATAAATAGTGTAATAAATATTCATACAAAGTGCTATAGGAGTGAGGGGGATAAAAATGAGAAATTTATGCTGATGGAAGTGACGTGGGAAGGTGTCTTGGATCAGGTAGAATTTGATAATGGCATGGCAGGGAAGTAAATGTAGACAGGAAGATAAAGAATAGAGGATGTGGATGGCGTTCTTCAATGGCCAAACTCAAGTGAAAACTTCAGGGATCTGAGATTATACTCAGAAAATTCACCACAACATCTATCCATAGAATTGCCTAAGGTGTGTTGAGCAAAGAGCACCTTGAGAGAAATATTTTGAACACTCGTTATAGACACAGGTATGTGGGGCAGTCACATCAAATAAGTAGGAGGGCACATTTGAAAAGAAAAAAAATCAAATTATAGAGAGATGGTATAAATTAATAGCACTGATTGTTCAACAAAATATTATGCTAACTACAATAAACAGTTATGTAATTGCCTTGACACAAAAACTTAATAAACTCTTCATCTCAGATCTGCCTCTTTTCTGCTAAAAATGAAAGGAGATTTTATCTGACATCATTGAAGCCTAATTTTAATAGGCATCTTTGGAAAATACATAGCCATTTATCTTTTCTTAACCATGAGGCAAAAATACATCTTTTTGAAAAATTGTGCATAAATCAAAGAATATTGGGCAGCTGCATACCTGACAATTTAGAGAACTTGGAAGTATTTCAGGACCTTAGATAACTATGTCCCAGGTCTTCTGATTTATCTTTGAAGATTTATTAATCAGAGGTATATTCCATTTTAGGCAGATTTTATATTCTTTGTAATATTGCAGTTAATCTCACAGAATTGAATTGTAGTTTTATAAAAGAATGATGCAGAAATTAGAATTTAATACCAAAGAATAAGAAAATTGTGTGCCTTTTAAATGTTATAATAAGTGCTCTGCATAAATAACAAATGGCTTCCATAATATTTGGATGTTCTATGCTGGTATTTCCCAACTCTTTTCTTACTTAAAAACCAATGACTGCTTTTCCTAAAGCTCCCTTGTATCAGGTGGCTTCTCTGTCCAGTAACCAGTTTGGCTCTCCATTGCCCAACCATATTGAACCCTCTTTCTGACAATCAAAACCCTGTAAAATATGAACACGTGTTTCCTAATTATTTTTTCCCTCCCTCAAGTCTTTATCATTCACGTGATTTCAAATGAGATTATATTCCACACCACTTTCAGTATAGGTCAAGCCTACTTATGTATTTGGCCATCATGAACACCTAGTCCACTGTTCTCTACTATCTGAAGTTCTATTATTCAAGACCCATCTCTGTTTCACTAGGTCTTGTTAAGGAGGTTATTAACTGACTACTAATTAAAGGCAGAGCATATTTAAATATTATCCTTGCCTTTAAGGATCTTATAGTTCAATCAGAGCAAATCAAAAGAATACATAAGTAAGACTGCTAATACTTAGACTTCTCTGATGAAGGAATTCTGTGGCATGAACATGATGGCAAGTCAAAGCTGTATGTATATGAGTAGCTATATTCCAGGAGGCAAAGGGTCTATTTTCAGGCAGGATGTTGGACACATGAACACTGAATGGCCTCCCCAGCTCTACCCCTAATAGTACAGACTGTGCTATTAAAAAAATTATTATTTGAAATACAAATGTAACTGGTATGCCGTGTTTTTATTTTCTAAATCTGGCAACCCTATTGACAAATGAGTGACATTACATCAGAAATGAAATTTTTGACTTTACCATCACACTCTACCCAGATCAGGGTATCTCAGCCTTAATGTTATTAACATCTGGGGCCAGATAATTCTTTGTTGGGGGTTGGCTGTTCTATGCATTGCAGAGTAAATAGCAGTATTCCGAGCCTCTACCCACTAGATGCCAGTAGCATCCGCCCCACTGTGACAGCCAAAAAATGTCTCCAGATATTGCCTAGTTTCCCCTGAGAGCAATTTTCTGTGTGTGAAACTATAAGTTTTCATAAAAAAATACTGAAAGTATGCCACAGTGTCTATATATTCATCTGAAGAGTATAAGGAGGGAGTTCTGAGAAAAACGGGTCTTAACACTACAGAAAATAAATGTGGTCCTTAAATTGTTCAAAGGAAACATTTTTTTAAAATGTTAAGAGTTAAATATAAGAGTTAAAGATAAACTGATTTAAAGATCAGGATTATTCAGGCCAAATCTTTCTCTTTCAGCTAGATACTTGCAGCAAACAAACAAAATAAGTGGCACACATGGAGTTGTTTAAAATAGTTGCACTTTATTCAGTGTGTAACATAAATTTCTAGCTAATCGACTTGTTGATACATTTGATTGTTAAGAGCAGACCATGAAAAAGCCTTCTGTTGTATGGTCCCGCTTGGAAAGCTATTGACTCGATACTCAGCACCAAAGCAGTTCGGGTGCAAAATATTTAGTCTGACAGAAGATACTTACAGATCATGAGATGCAAGCCCTACACACTTCTACATTTGCACGTGGCCTACTGAGATGCAAATAGACTATTCTGTGGCTCATTTTTCTTAGATAAAGTCATGATAAAACTTCTGTGGTGAGCTAAGGTGCAATTTAAGATGATTGAAATAACAAGAATGCCTGCTGAGGTCTGTTTTAATTCAGTGAGAAAAACAGCTGTGGGATAAGGATAAATGATAGAGGCAAGGGATGAGATGGGGTTTGTTCCTATTTATGTTACTATCAAAGAAGAGAGTGTAAACTCCAGGAGAGATACTTCGTCTGTTTCCGTCTTTGTTGTATTTCCCAAAAGAACTTAGAATGGTACCTGGCCCATAGAAGGTGCTCAATAATATATTTATTACGAATAAATTAATGGATGAATGAATGAATGAAGACAACAGATGGAACTGACATAGTCATATCTGATATCGTTAATTAGGCACCCTGTCCGATTAGAGATAGTACTTTGTTTGGCAGATTAGCATCACCTTGCTTAAACAGTTGTATTGATTAAAAGAGAAATAAAACTCTTAACATTACTATACTTAATAAGTGATTATGCTTTTATCAGAATTAATATTATCATTCATTAAGACAGACTGTAGGGCTCTAATTTCAACCAGCCATGCTAAGTTTGGTAAGTGGTATTCTGTATCTCAGAATTTAGGTGTATGAATAGATGAGACATAAAATATCACAGGCATTTACTGGCAAAGGATGAGTGACTTCCAGATGGAAAGAGAAAGAGAGAGAGAAAGGAAAAGAGAGAGAGAGAGAGAAACAGAGAACCTGAGAACCTGATTTAGTTATTTGAGGGGAAAATTATGTGCTTCATATTAAATATTGCAAAAAAAAGCAGGAGCAAATTTTGCCTTTAAAAATGCCTGGACAGTGTTCTGGGTGTACTGCTCCTACTTTTCTAAAGTTGATAGGGTTTTGGTAGCGCCTGGCAATTTTGCATAATACAGCAATTAGCTGTGCTCTAGCCTTAGATATTTTAAAGGAAAGTAATTTCTCAAATACTAATGTTAATGAGATTGATGAAACCAGTTTTATCATTTTGAAAACATCTGTTGGGCCATGACTTATTGGAAGAAGAATAGTGATCAAAATTTTTGAAACATCTCCTTCATATTTTATGATAAAGAAGCAATTACCCTATAGAAGTGTAAAATGCATATAGAACACAATTATGGGTTTTTTATTATTCAGATTTCAATACAAATATTCAAAGACAAAAAATTAAATGTATATCATTGGTTTAAAAATCCTGCTTGCTGCTCCATTTTCCCCTTCACACCTAAATTGGAACAGACATTGCATATTTTCAATAGCAGAGGAGAGAATGTCTTCCTCCACAGGCACTAAATTTGTGCTTTTATTTTCAGCCCAGCACTGCAAGACATTAATATTACCAATCTGGCAGTATAGTATGAAATTGGGCAAATCTCATAGTGGTGCCATCCTGTGATAGTCTCTTAAACTCTGAGCCTCAATTTCCTTATCTGTAAAATGGGAATAACAATGACTTCTAGGATTAAATGTAATGATGTTTACAAATGGTTTAGGACCATGTTTGGCACATAGTAATTGACAGGAAGCTACTGTTATGTGGTTTTCCAAACAATTTCAATCCAGGTATCAAAATAATCTTTTGGTTTTAAGTAAACACTTTCTGCTATTATTTACATCTTTATGGTCTGATATATCAATGTGTTTCTTATTTTTTTTTTAATTATATGGTAATACAAATATAAACTTAGATATATATTGTACAAGGGATCAATGTTGCTGTTTGCTGAGCCCTAAATCCATTCAAGTCAATACATTTAGTTCCAGACAACTAAGATTTATGGAGCAAGCATCAAATGCCAAGAATTATGCTCAGCACTGTATAGATAAAGATAAGCAAAATTCCAAAGAACTCAGTCTTGGTTGTGAAATAGAAGCAATCATTTTACTTTAATATGCAGAGCAAAATTTAGCTTTTTTCTCCCGACTATAAAACCTAGACCCTGGGCTTTACCTCTGTATATCAGAAAGGCACATTTGAGTGTGTGCTTGTGTGTGCGTGTGCACTTGTGTATGCTTTCTTTTGTTTCTTTAATAATGGAAGCTGCCCTTTCAAAGATGAAAGTTATCTCTATTCCTAGAGCAACTGATGAAAACAGAGGCAGCTTTTAAAACATCAATTCTTTTCCATCCAACTATATATCAGCAAATGCATTCATTTAACCACCAAGTATTTATTGAGCAGCTACCTACTTGACATTCTGATAAAAGGTGGGAGATACAAAGATACAAAGAAGTAAAACAGGAAAGACTCCACTCTTTCAGAGTTCAGACTCTACTGTATCTACAAATATACATCATATAAACATGCACACATATCAAATATATACAAACATATAAGACAGGCTTTTCCTCCATCCCACAACTTAAAATTTTAACAAAAGAGAAGAAAAAGTAAAATGTTTGCACACACTCAGTATATCTGCAAACTTCTCATGAGAAAGCATCCATTCATTTGTGTAATAAATATTATTGTGCAGCTTGTATTTGCCAGACACTTTGCTGAGTACTGGTTACAAAGAGACAGAAAAGACCTTGTCTTTGGCTCAAGTTGATCTCAGGCTCTCACTCTAGGTGCAAACAACAACTGGTGAAGAACATTAAACCCTGGAGTTTGACACCCCTCCCCCATGTCCATCACCTCTCATGACTTATTCTTATGTAACTTATATAACTCTCAACTCTTGAGAGTCACTGATTTTGAAGCGGGAGCTCGACAACGGAAGTAAATAAATGCAATAAAATGCTAGAGGTTTTATGAGAGAAACGTTTACAAAGTTCAACAGTATCACAAGTGTTGGTCTGAATAATTTAATCTTGCAGAAGGAAGGTGTTTGACATACCTGGAATAAATGAATGGACCTTTGAAATAAAATTTGAAAGGTAAGTAAAATAATCCAGCCTGTTTCCCTAGGCTATTGGTTTTGAAGAAGAGGCAGGCATGTAGAAAGTGGGAGTTACGCCGTCCGTCCGAGGTTAAAATAAAACATAGATGAAACAACATGGCACTTTCCGAGAACTTCAAGTGGTGTGGTGTGAGTAGAAAGTAGTTTTAAAGAAAGTGGAGAAATAGACATGAGCCTGATTTTACACACATGCGTGTGCGTGCGCGTGCACACACAAAGATATTTATTCCATGGACTGAAGAGTATGGGCTTTTTCTAATGGGTGATATTGAATTATTTTAAATTGGCAATAAAACAATTAAACTTGCATTTTTGAAAGATTTCCATGGAAGCTGCATTAGAGGGATGTAAAATTGCAAATCAAAATTGCAGATGACGATTTCAACAATCTTGTTGAGTCAGATAATAAAAATATCAAGGAGGCAAAACCCAAACATTCAAAAATTCAATTAGTTTTGTTAGACAAATGCAATACAGCAATAAAAAATATTTTGTTCTCTTAGATGGAAAAAGTACACTTGATAGTCTTCTACACCAGATTTGACATTCAGTTGCTGAGGGCTTGCCATATAGAATCTGTGGAAACCAGTTCTCTGATTTCTTCCTTTGCCAATGTAAAGGCAGAATGTAAAAACTTTTGGCAAACATTCGTTTCAACCAAACTTTGCATGTTAAACATCTCAGCTGAAAAATGTCTTGTTATGCTATATTCTTATTCACAGCTTTCTAAACAAAAGGTCAAATATTTTATTTTTAAGTTGTCACATAACAGCTGCAAAAAATTTTAAGTAACTGGCAACTTGTGCATAAAAAGTTGAGACTTAAAAGTATCTGCTTATACAAAGGCTAATAAATCTGTAAATTTTGTCTGAATGTGAATTTTGCTTACTTATCAAGATTCTTGGACTGTTAGTTTAATCCATAGGGCAGTAGAATTCTCTAGGCTATTTTTCTTGCTATATTAAGAGTGTTCCTCAGACAAATACTAATTCAGCATAAAGATAATGATTTCAAGGAATAAGTCCTAGAGAAAAATAAGTTTGGATAGTAGAGAAAAAATGTTAAATTTCTAGTGAGTGTGGAGAACATTTTAAAAATTTAACAATGCTTGGGCGTGCTTAAGGTTATAAATTATAGAATCAATCTTTAAAAGTGACTAAATATTTTAAAATTTATTCTGCTTTAATGATTATTAGAAATATTTAAAAACCATTTCTAATCTGGCATCAGTGTCTTGTAATCTATTCATGGGACTTAGATCACTTTCTCAAAGAGTAACTTTAAATACATAAATGGAGCCCTTACCCTTAAAAAAATAAAAAGAAACAGAAAAAAAGGTAGGTTTATATGAGATAGCAAAATAAAAGTAACAGTAATCATTTTCCCCCCAGGTATTATCATGGTCAGTTGTTAATTAGTAAACTCATGGAAACCTGAACAGTCTTGCCTCTATCACCAAATATCTTACAATTCCTTTTCATATTTCAATGTTACCTCAATCTCTCTTAATACCATCTCTTTCACCAACATCGGAACTCATGATTTTTCTTAGTCTCCTTTACTGTTTTTTTTTTTTTTCCTCTTCTCACATTTTAAAAGTACACAATTACATTAACTAACATTGCTTTCATAAATGTATTCCCTGGTCAACATTGCCAATTCAGTTCACAGAATCAGAAATTTTTGTCCAATTTTGGAGTAAAATTTTCATCCATCTACAACTTAACCCCATTATGTAGTTGATGCCAGAATCCCATTCATACCAAAAACTCACTCAAAGAAGTCTTTGCTTATTTCTTGATCTCTAATTACAGTGAACTCAGGGTTTCCTTCAAAACAGTCAATTGCACCTTAGAATACTAATTTAGAAAGTTTTGCTTATATAGAAATATAGTTGTTTTTCCTAAATTTTATATACTTTATTAGCTTACTTGGGCTGCCATAATGAAATACCACATACAGAGTGGCTTACACAACAGAAATTTAGTATTCACATTTCTAAAGTCTGGAAGTACAAGGTCAAGACACTGGCAAGGAAAGTTTCATTCTCAGGCTTCTCCTCTTAGCTTGTAGGTGGTCACCATCTCACTGTGAGCTCACATGACCTCTTCTTTGTGTGTGCATAGGGAGAGAGAGAGAGAAAGAATGAGAGAGAGAAGGGAGAGAGAGCTCTCTGGTGACTCTTTTAATAAAGACATCAATCCTATGGGATCAGGGTCCCATCCTTATGACCTCATTTAACCTTATTTCCTTACCCCAAATATAACAACAATGAAGATTAAGTCATCAACATATGAATTGGGGGGGGACACAAACACTCAGTCCATAACATATACTAGCTAGACCCCTTGAAGCTATATGGAAAAGTGTATTTTAGATACCCTATAACTACTACAATTATTTAAAACATGAGGTATTCTTTGGTTTTCACACACCTCCCAGTAGCTACAATTGTTCTTCCTGGAATATCTCATTGGTACACTTCCTACAGCATTAGCTATTAATTCACATGTTTCTTTTCCATTTGAGGACCCATGAAAAGTTCTGAACACTGCTTCCCTAACTCACTCTCCCCATATCCAAGAATAAGTAAGTATAATAGAAAACAGGTCAGTGAATTTTCCACAGAGAATGTTTTACAAAAAAATAAAATTTTTCACGGAAAGTAATCTAAAAGAAGTCTCCCCCTGTGCTGCATAAAAGATTAAGGTGCCATGTTTTTGGAATATTGATGAGAAAAGGATGAAAATGTTCACTCTGAGAAGCTGTTTTCTTCCATCCCAAAGTTGGTAGCTGGCAGTCTGGCATCTTAGTTTACATCCTGGACATTAAACCCAGGCTGTAAATATACCTAATGGGGTTTTCAGTAGTTTTGTTTATCTCCCTGAGGACAGAAGAAACCTGCTGCTTAGAAATGTCAGATCTTAAACCTTGTTTCTGTGAGCTGTTTTTATTCATGTTCCATGTTGTGTTTCTCTGACTCACACACAAAAGTCAACTTCAAAAGCTATTTGTCATATTTGAAATTCTTAAGTAGTTAAGCTTTAGTTTGAAGAACCACCTGGAAAAGTGTAGACAGGCAGTACATCCAGCACATTAAACCCAGACTATGAATATCTAACATTTTTTATATCACAATTTTGTATTCCAGAAAACCAAGCAAACTTGGCATTATATAACCTCATAAATATAAAATAGTGTTATATTACATAACATTATAAAATGTTACTTTCTTCATGTTCTCCTGTGAATTGATTTCATGCTTACCATTGTATTATTATTAATAACTGTAGAAATTCTATGACATAATTAACAACTTTTCATATGCAGAGATTCGGGGTGATGTATAAAATTAGTCCTGAGTTTCAAGCATAACAAATACGTTTTGTTCATACATTATCAAGGTCAGAGTTTTGGGGTTTAATATGATGCCCTCATTTGAATTCTTAGATTCTAACGATCATTTATATCACTGATTTATCCTCAGTGATAGATCAGAGTTGCTTAGCTTAGACATAAGAGTAATAGAATGTTATCGTTGCAAGCACCTCAGGGTAAATTTTGAGATAACTGATTTTGCAGAAATGTCTTAGAAAATGAGGTCATGAAGCTAATGAGTAGCAAAGCCAAGGAATGAACCTAGCATTTCTATAGGTGAATACAGTAATCTGCCCTGGACTCTGACTCAAAGTTTCTCATCCCCAGCATAGTAGGCTATTCGCTTTTCTTTTCTTTTTTCAGAATCACTTATTGGTTTCTAACATATTATAAAATTATTTATTTATTGCTTACTGTTATGGTCCATGTTCCCTTATACAATGTAAGTACAATAAGGCAGGACTTTTTATGTGTCTTACTTACTGATACATTCTAAGTGGCTAGCAAGTGATCCATAAATATTTATTTAAAGAACGAATGAGTTAATAGTGCCTAAGATGTATAAAACTGTAGACACCATTCATTATCTTATTTCACATGTATTTATTTGGTGCCTACTTGTTCCAAATACTGTCCTATACGTTGGATTTAAGATAATAAAGAAAACCAACATGGCCTCTTCAGTCACGGTACTTACAATGTATTGAGAAGGCTGAATATTACACAAGTAAACATCATAATTAATAAGCGACATTTTTAAGTCAAACCCAGTTGTCATTTATGTCAGTTCACATACCGTTCATACTGTGATATTGCTTTATTAGATTATTAAATAATCCTTCTTATTACAGAAAGTCAAATGGATTATTGAGATGGTAGAAATAGCAGCACATTCAAGGCTTTTGTGCAATTATTTTTGTTTGTCTAGGAATGGCCTTGACGTCAAACTCCACCATGACTGCATTTTTATATCAATGCTATTTCCATTTGTATACCATAACTCTGGTACCCTGAATGCACTCTCATCTGTTAAATGTCAATCAGAGGTTAAGGGAGGATTTGTTCTGTTCTACCAAAGGCAATATTTCACCTGAGAACCTCATCTTATATATCTGGATACCAAGATCACCAATCCTGGCCAACTTCTCTTTCAAAACATCAAGTACTAAAAGATTACACTAGAGGAAATTCTAAAGTCATTAAATCTATCTCTGAAACAAATCTTTAGAGTTGTGACTGGCGTGTTTTTAAAATGTCCTTTTAATATTTATCTAAATTATTTCATAGAGTTTCTTTCTCTCTCTCTCTCATCTTTAATTTTCATCAATCAGTTACTCTGGAAATGACATTGATAATATCTTAATTACAAACTTAATAAACCAATAATGCTCATGTTTTCAAGTAAAGCATTGACATGAGTTCTCGTAACATTGGGAAGAATCAAATGACTATTATTTGTGATTGATTAAACAAATTATTGAAAGTTTTCAATCACTTGATTATGAGCAAAGAGTTTATTTAATGTTGTATACAATATGGTCATAATTAGTGAAACTTTTCTTCTATTTTTTGCAGCAGAAAATATGGGATGATTCTAAACTCAATATTATGAGAAATGGATGTCTTAACTAGACATTTGTAGATGAGGCTAGCTACATAGTTCTGAGAAGAAATAAAAATAAATAATTTGCCCATAGTCTAATATTAATAGATGAAGGCAGATAGTGAATCCATGCTAATTTTAACTATTCATGACAATATCATTATATGTTCACTAAATATGAGCTATAAGTCTTTGTTGTTCACAGATATAAAGAAAATGTTATTCATTAAGGAATTTGTAAGCAACCCAGATTTGATATGTAATTTTTAGACAAAGTTAAAACTGCTAAAATCATTTGTAAAAATAATTTGTAGGGAATTCCCTGGTGGTCTAGTGGTTAGGACTGGGCACTTTCACTGCTGGGGGCCCGGGTTTGATCCCAGGTTGGGGAACTAAGATCCCATAAGCCCCACAGCCAAAAAACAAACAAACAAAAATATGTAGAGTAAATGTGAGTCTTTTAAATTTAGAAGGTAATTAAATATCATGCATTTCCTCAGAAAACATTTAGCATGAATATAAATATAATGCTCTCTCTCTCCACACATATATATACATATATATGTAATCATAAAGATATATGGAAAGTAAATATATAGCATTGAACATAATTTGGAATATTGTCATCAATGGAATTTGAAATAAAATATTTTGTCACACCGCTAAATGTATAACTGGTAGGTATATATTTAGATATCTAGATGGAGGACATTATAAATGGTAGTGGTATAATATAACAAATTTACACATATAGGACATGTTATTACTATAAGGTTTACAAACTGAAGATCTAAATAAATCTAAAGTTTATATAAATGTATTTTCCAGATATTTAGAACTTAAAGGTATTAAAGAAATGGTTCATATGTTGGTGTATTTGTATTCCTACTTGTTATTTCTTGGAGGCTAACTACTGTTGTTACACAAATGTCACCTAGAATTCATCATGGCAGTTTGGGAAGACATGATATGACATAGCCAGCAGTTAACTCCTTAGTTAATATTCTTAGCCCCATGCAACTCCACTACTCAAAACATTTTAATTCTGAATTATTAAGTTAAGTACTACAAAATATCTATACTAATGATCAAAATCTCTCACTACCATTTAATTTAAATTTGAAAAATTAAATTTGAAAAATAAAGGCTTATGTTGCAATTTTCAGGTCAAATGAGTTCTGGCTCTGGCAGATAAAAATAAACACACTTAGGGACTTCCCTGATGGCCCAGTGGTTAAGAATCCGCACTTCCAGTGCAGGGGACATGGGCTCTATCCCTAGTCTGGGAGCTAAGATCCTGCATGCTGCGCGGTAAGGCTGAAAATAAAAATAAAAATAAACACACTTAAATTTCATGTTATAATATACATAGACTAATTCTACGATGTTATTTTCTCATTCTAACCACTTACCATATATAGCATGACATATAAGGTAAAAAAACAACTTGAGCAAGTCCCATTATGACAATAGCTTAATACCAAGAATGTTTTTCTACTGCTTTCATTTAAAAACATCTTTTCAAAATGTGTGAAATATTGCAGTACTGGGATAGCACAGACAGCCTATAAAATGTGACTCTGATTGATGGTATTACTGGGAAGTAAATATTCACCTGCCCCCTGATCCCCATGGAGGGAATATACTTTCCCATCTCATGGGTGTTGTACTTGGCCTTGTGACTTGCTTTCAGCAAGTGAAATGTGAGTAGGCATGACATATAGCGTGTGGGCTCTTGCTCAATATTACTTAGCTTCTTGGCTGCTCTCATCTGCAGTAAAAAAAAGCACACTCCATGCGGTAGTTGCTTTTTCTTCCTGGGTGGGTGAATGAGGATGTGTGAACAGACCTGGAGCAAGCCTGTGCCTGGAGCAGAGCATCTGCTGCTGGTCCGCAGGTCTAAGGATGAGAGATGAATGCATGTAGTTGTAAGCCATTGAGATTTTGGCAGTATTACCTAAGCAAAAATTGATGAAAGAGTATCTCACAATAAAAACAACAGCAAAACAAAATAGAAAAACCACAACATCCTTTCAATTGTCACAGAACACGGATTAATACTATAAAATTATATGGAAAATTGTATGAAGACTAAAATGAGTTATTTGACTTAAAATACATAATTTAGCTTGTTTTTTCGTAGGTTATTTGCCCCATCGGCTTATATTTATTTAAAGCACAGCTGCAAAGAAAAATGAATCCATTTATTCAATGCTCCTTTAATAAATATTTATTGTGACTACTGTAGTTCAGCTTCTGGTGGGTTCAAACAAAAAAAGAAAGAGAAAGAAAAGGGGAAAAAAAAACTATAGTATGTAAAATTAAAGATTGCTGTTTTCCATTCCAGATAACAAATGTTTGTCCATGTTCTCTTCTTATAATTAGAGCTATTTGAATATTGATAGATATAGTAGACATTTAAGTGAGACCGTGAGAACATTTTGCTATAGTCAATACTGATTTATTTTATAAATATCTAATAGTTTAGAGTAGTTGCATTAATAATAATGAAGATAATGAGCACTGTGTGTTTATTTGAATTATCTCATTTAGTATTTACAACAATTCATTGTAGGCAGGCACTATTACTATATGTATTTTCTAAAGTAAGAAATGGAAGTTAAAGTGATATAATTGATTTTCCCAAATATAATCTGTAGGATTGCGATGAAGTTGCAATTTGAACCAATTTCCTTTGATTCTCTGATTGTTCTGATCACTCACTGAAGAATTATTTTCCCTTGACATGGTGACAGCAAGTGAGCCATTCTGAGCAGCTAGTAAGTATCTGATGAATAATGAACCATGATATTAATTAAGCTTCATAAAATCTCTTTATTTGCACAAATATATCCTAATTTCTACATGGTAATTCAAGACCCTTACAATTCAAATTTAACTCTACAGTTCAAGAACCATTTCAACAGGTTGAGCTTTTTTTTCTTTTCCACTCAAAAACTATGATTTGTGCTCTTATGCAGTTTTCTTCATGTTCCTCTTGTAAGGACAGAGCCAATGCTAACATTATTACCTTAATTAAGAGCATTTTACAGACTTCTACAGCTCTATGAGGCTTAGCAAGAATCAAATTTTACTTCCTCATTTTATGGGAATAAAATAGAAGTCTCGTGACCTCATATAGTGTTTTTTAAATACAGCTATCATAGAATTTTTTTAAACTTTCGTGTGGACTTCAGGGAAAGCGATTTATATATTTCCCAGTTGTACTTTGAGTAGATTTAGCTACTTTAATTCCAGTCCCATTATGAAACGTCCCTCAGAAAATAGCATGAACATGGAGTTGAACGGGAGAATAGTGGAAAATTGGTTCAACTCGCAACCCACAGCAGTATAACTGCATCTAAAAAGTCGCCATTAGACTTCAGCTCCTGGTGACATGTATTTTCAATTTCTAATATCTGGTTATTTCTTACTTGGAACCAAAATCTGGCTCCGTGAAATATCACCTACTGATCATTGATTTTCCAATTGGAATCAATGCAAAATTGATTCCTCTGTACAACGGAACTTCATTAATTTGAAATCACTGAGAATGTTTCTAAGCTAAAGTCTCTTAAATTCCTCTACTGCATCTCATTATAAGCCATTATATCTTAGGTCCTGTCCTTGCTGATTAACCTGTTAGAGATTCTTAAGTTTGTCAAAATCCTCCATGATATAGTGTGCTGTTTACCAAAAGAGCACTCAGAATATAGTGAGAATATATTGTAGTGTAAAGTTGCACAGCCTTGTATTATATAAACATTGATTCAAAATCATCATGCAGCTTTTTTAACCCCTCACAAGAAAAGCTGTTAAATAACCTCTTTGCCCCCAGAACTAAAAAATATTAATAAAATAAATGAAAAGGTAAAAAGTACAAGTATTGTTGAACAATATAATTTTTCATATTCACTCACTGCTCTGTTTCCCTTGGTATTTGGGTAGCAAATTTTAAAACTGTATATTTAAAAAGGGAAAGAACACTAAGACAAGCACGACCATGCTTTTGACATTTGTTCCAGAAATCCAGTTTTAGTACAGGACAACTCTAACTCAACTTGACAAATGGTGCTTTCAATTTCAATTTCAAATTTTCAATTACAAAAAATGAGGGATTTTTAAAAAAAATTTGGGCTTAGTAAAATGACTAGGTCAAGCCTGCACAGCTGGCTAGCCAGAGGGCCATCTGCACTATTCATATCCTGCCATGTTTCTGGCTACAGTTTGGTACTTCTGGTTGGCAATCACCTGCTCCTCTGTAAGACAATGGATCCTGTGGCTGGCTATGATACTGACAACAGTGTCAATGATCCCAGACATCTCCTGATCAATTGAGTTGGTGTAATTGGCCAGATCTCAGGAGACTGAGCCTAGTGAATAGCGGAGGGTATGTGGATTAACTCTGTACCTTCATGATGTCTCAAGTCTGGATGAATTTTAACAAACCTTCTGAGATTCAGTCACCACAACCATCTTGTCCCACAAGACACAAACACCCAGAAGTTTCTCCTGACCCCTTTTGAGACATAATGCTGGCAAGTTAATAGAGTTATATATAGAGTTAATAGCTACTTGTGACCTGTTACAATTTCCTCATTATTGCAAAGCATGTTGGTTTGGTTTTCCTGTAAGTTCTTAATCTTCTCTTGGTATTAGTTATTGGGGTACATGATAATTCACCTTGAATTTGTCCCTTGTCAGGTATTTGCCAACCTTTTTAGACACTGGACTCTTATTTCTAAATCTAGTTACAACCTGAATTATCTGTGACTCAGGGAAGGAGGTGGATAGGCAGAATAAGGCATTATTTTCATATTTCTTTATGAGTTTTGTTTTATTTTTTAGTATTTATTTAATGCTTCTCCTCAGCTTGCTCTTTTGTTAGGTATATGTTGTTTTCATTTTTCTTCAGGGACTCTATTTTTCCTAAGATTTAATCATTTTTATGGCTTTCATTATTGACTAAAAAGCAGGACACATAAACACAATATTTCTTGTACTTAACATTTGACACAAATGCAGTGTTTGATGACATACCATAACACTCACAACTCAAGTGTTATTTCTCCAGGAAAACCAATATTTCAAGGAAAATATAAGGGACCAGTAAGAATATGAAACATTAGCTGATTCATAGTGCCAGTTTTCATATTCATAGGATCTTCTGACTACAGGAGATATTAGTGATAGTGGCTAAAATATATGTGGCATATAAGCTCAAGTACTCTCTAAGTACTCCCTGTACTTAGTGGTCCTTCAGCTCATTTGAAAGTCTTAGGTTAGGAGAGTCTTATCATTCTTAACGAAGTCTATTTTCTCCAGATAGCTCTGTATATTAGAAATTCATTTTAGTGTTATTTCTCTTTATTTCTTTGCAACTTTTTTTTTACTCTTTACATACCCCTTGGTGTCACAGAGGGGGAAACAATCTAATTCTCCTTTCTCATGATTACGTATCATTTCACCACTGAGTCTTCATATTTCCTAACCTAAAAGTTTTCATATATTTGTCCTTCATTCGTTAATGAAATATTTGTATTACTATTATATAAAAAAATAAAAGAACATAGTTTAAGAGGACATACTCTGGACCTAATTCTCTGGGAGCTGCACTGTTTTACAAGCTATATGAATATGGGCAAATTATTTAACCTTTCTGTCTCAATTTTCTCTCCTGTAAAATGTGAATAATAGGATAATTACGATAATACCCTCCTTATTAGATCAGCAGGAGGATTAAATTACTATACCAAAATAATAGATATATATAAATGAATCACTCTGCTGTACACACGAAACTAACACAACATTGTTAATCAACTGTATTCCAATATAAAATAAAAATTAAAAACAAAAAAACAAAAAAGAAAAAATATTACTATACCCAATAACTGCCAAAATATATTATTTTAAAATGCATATAGAACATTTTAAAGATTCACTCATATTGACTCATAAAGCATGTATCAAACATTTTAAAAAAATGAAATCATTAGGTTATGATATCTGAAACCAGAAGATTTAACCAAAAAAATAAATAAATAAACATATACTCTGAAAATTCTTTCATAAATATTTAGAAATTAAGTAATACAGTTTTAAATAACCCATGAGTCAAATGGATTACAATTATATTGGAGACTTGGTCATAATTGAAATTAGTAAGAATTTTGAGCTGAAAGATGATAAAATATATTATAATTGTGGAAAGGCATTAAGGTCATGAAGAGAAAAAAATATTTAACTTCAAATGCACATATTTAAAAAGAAGAAAGGCTGAAAATCAGTTATCTAATAATCCATTACAAGAAGGTAATAAAATAATTGCAAATTATTTTGAATGAAAGAGAAGGAAAATAATAATAAATAGCTTAAATTAATAAACAGAAAAAATAGACTCTCCAAAAGAAAATTTGAGTGCTTTAAAAAATTAGCAAAATAATCCCTGTCAAAACTGAGAACAGTTGTTGTTGCATAGGCAAAAGGAATTATAATGATTGGGCCTGGGATGCAAACTGAGCAAGTCAAGTAAGAATATTGGGAAGAATGAAGGATACATTTTTCCCTGACCTACCCACTACTCTTGCAAATCGTTCCAATATACACTGCTTTATATCGTAGTCCCAAAGCACAGAGCTAGGAGGATGATGTCTACTCTTCATTACTCCCATTGATAATCCTAAATTATTATTTAATAGCAATTATGGGCATCCACGAATATATGGAGTTCTTTCTCTTTATCTTCAATCAATGGTTTACAATTTTTACTAACTCACAGATTAAGCACTTGAGTAAACAATCTGACATTTCTCATAAAATCATTCTGGACTCACAATTCTTTTTTCCCTCCTTTTTTCCCTCCCTTTCCCCTTTGTCCTTTGGTTCCTTCCTTCCATCACTCCTTCCTTCTTTCTTCTCTGATTTCTTTCTTTACTTCCTTCAACAAAGATTTAAGGTGCATGCAACATTTGACAGGGGCCTGGGGATTTAAAATTGAACAGAGAAGTCCCTGCCCTCAAGAAACTTACAGGCAGTGAGGATAGTGCAAGTAGAAAGAGGAAGGATGAATCGCATACTTCTTGCAGCATCATCTCTTTAAATGTATCATCACAATAACCCTCTAAGATAGGTACTAATTCACTTCCACTTTACAAATTAAAATAACTAAAGTGAAGGAAGATAAAGACTTTATGTATGATTATACTGAAAATGAGTACTAGCTCTCCCTTGGGGCAGCCCTGAACGCTGGCTGCTGGTATAACTTCTAGACAAGTTGGAGAGCAAAGAAAGGTTCCTGGTTCTTTGAGCTTCAGGTCCTGTCTGAATGGGGGTTGTTTGCTGTCTGCTCTTTTCTTCTCCCCATACAAGGAGATAGCCGTGTGGTTGACAGGGTCTTGGTGCTCCGGCCAGCTGTCAGTCCTGAGCCTCTACAGAGGGAGAACCAAGTTCAGGACATTGGACCACTGGAGACCTCCTGACCCCATGTAATATCAATCAGCAAGAGCTCTCCCAGAGATCTCCATCTCAATGCTAAGAACCAGCTCCACTAAATGACCAGCAAGCTACAGTGCTGGACAAGCCATGCCAAACAACTAGCAAGACAGGAACACAACCCCACACATTAGCATAGAGACTGCCTCAAATCATGATAAGTTCACAGACACCCCAAAACACACCAGCAGACGCGGTTCTGACCACCACAAAGACAAGATCCAGCCTCCTCCACCAGAACACAGGCACCACTCCCGTCCACCAGGAAGCCTACACAACCCACTGAACCAACCTTACCCACTGTGGGCAGAAACCAAAAACAACAGGAACTACAAATGGGCAGCCTGTGAAAAGGAGACCCCAAACACAGTAATTTAAACAAAATGAGAAGACAGAGAAATATGCAGCAGATGAGGAAGCGAGGTAAAAACCCAGCAGACGAAAAAAGTGAAGAGGAAATAGGCAGGCTACCTGAAAAACAATTCAGAGTACTGATAGTAAAGAAGATCCAAAATCTTGGAAATAGAATGGAGACAATACAAGAAAAGTTTAACAAGGACCTAGCAGAACTAAAGAGCAAACAAACAATGATGAACAACACCATAAGTGAAATTAAAAATTCTCTAGAAGGGATCAGTAGCAGAACTGAGGCAGAAGAACAGATAAGTGACCTGGGAGATAAAATAACAGAAATAATTACCACAGAGCAGAATAAAGAAAAAAGAATGAAAAGAATTGAAGACAGTCTCAGAGATATCTGGGACAACATTAACGCACCAACATACGAATTATAGGGGTCCCAGAAGAAGAAGAGAAAAAGAAAGGGACTGAGAAAATATTTAAAGAGATTTTAATTGAAAACTTCCCTAATATGGGAAAGGAAATAGCCAATCAAGTACAGGAAGTGCAGACAGTCCCATACAGGATAAATCCAAGGAGAAACATGTCAAGACACATATTAAAAAAACTATCAAAAATTAAATTCAAAGAAAAAATATTAAAAGCAGCAAGGGAAAAGCAACAAATAACATACAAGGGAATCCCCATAAGGCTAACAGCTGATCTTTCAGCAGAAACTCTGCAAGCCAGAAGGGAGTGGCAGGACATATGTAAAGTGATAAAAGGGAAACACCTACAACCAAGATTACTGTACCCAGCAAGGATCTCACTGAGATTTGATGGAGAAATTAAAACTGTTACAAACAAGCAAAAGGTAAGAGAATTCAGCACCACCAAACCAGCTTTACAACAAATGCTAAAGGAACTTCTCTACGCAGGAAACACAAGAGAAGGAAAAGACCTACAATAACAAACGCAAAACAATTAAGAAAATGGTAATAGGAACATAACATACATTTCGATATTTACCTTAATGTAAATTGATTAAATGCTCCAACCAAAAGACATAGACTGGCTGAATGGATGCAAAAACAAGACTCGTATATATGCTGTCTACAAGAGACCCACTTCAGACCTAGGGACACATACAGACTGAAAGTGAGGGTATGGAAAAAGATATTCTATGCAAATGGAAATCAAAAGAAAGCTGGAGTAGTAATTCTCATATAAGACAAAATAGACTTTAAAATAAAGATTACTACAAGAGCCAAAGAAGAATAACACATAATGATCAAGGGATCAATCCAAGAAGAAGATATAACAATTGTAAATATTTATGCACCCAACATAGGAGCACCTCAATACATACAGCAAACACTAACAGCCATAAAAGGGGAAATCAACAGTAACACAATCATAGTAGGGGACTGTAACACCCCACTTTCACCAATGGACACATCAACCAAAATGAAAATAAATAAGGAAACACAAGCTTTAAATGACACATTAAACAGGATGGACCTAATTGATATTTACAGGATATTCCATCCAAAAGCAACAGAATACACGTTCTTCTCAACTGCTCATGGAACATTCTCCAGGATAGATCATATCTTGGATCAAAAATCAAGCCTTGGTAAATTTAGAAAATTTGAAGTCATATTAAGTATCTTTTCTGACCAAAATGCTATGAGACTAGATATCAATTACAGGAAAAAAAACCATGAAAAATACAAACACATGGAGGCTAAACAATATGTTACTAAAAACCAAGAGCTCACTGTAGAAGTCAAAGAGGATATCAAAAAATACCTAGAAACAAATGACAATGAAAAAATGACAACCCAAAACCTATGGGATGCAGCAAAAGCAGTTCTAAGAGGGAAGGTTTATAGCAATACAATC
This sequence comes from Balaenoptera physalus, assembly GCF_965194825.1. Taxonomy (NCBI): domain Eukaryota; kingdom Metazoa; phylum Chordata; class Mammalia; order Artiodactyla; family Balaenopteridae; genus Balaenoptera; species Balaenoptera physalus. The sequence goes on from NC_138884.1 coordinate 96,365,287, forward strand.
CTACCTCAAGAAACAAGAAACACCTCAAATAAACAACCTAACCTTACACCTAAAGCAATTAGAGAAAGAAGAACAAAAAACCTGCAAAGTTAGCAGAAGGAAAGAAATCATAAAGATCAGATCAGAAATAAATGTAAAAGAAATGAAGGAAACAATAGCAAAGATCAATAAAACTAAAAGCTGGTTCTTAGAGAAGATAAACAAAATTGAAAAACGATTAGCCAGCCTCATCAAGAAAAAAATGGAGGAAATTCAAATCAATAGAATTAGAAATGAAAAAGGAGAAGTAACAACTGACACTATAGCAATACAAAGAATCATGAGAGATTACTACAAGCAACTGTATGCCAATAAAATGGACAACCTGGAAGAAATGACAAATTCTTAGAAAAGTACAACTTTCTGAGACTGAACCAGGAAGAAATAGAAAATATAAACAGACGAATCACAAGCACTAAAATTGAGACTGTGATAAAAAATCTTCCAACAAACAAAAGTCCAGGAACAGATGGCTTCACAGGCGAATTCTATCAAGCATTTAGAGAAGAGCTAACACCTATCCTTCTCAAACTCTTCCAAAATATAGCAGAGGGAGGAACACTCCCCAACTCATTCTACGAGGCTACCATCACCCTGATACCAAAACCAGACAAAGATGTCACAAAGAAAGAAAACTACAGACCAATATCACTGATGAACATAGATGTAAAAATCCTCAACAAAATACTGGCAAACAGAATCCAACAGCAAATTAAAAGGATCATGCACCATGATCAAGTGGGGTTTATCCCAGGAATGCAAGGATTCTTCATATATGCAAATCAATCGTGACACACCATATTAACAAATTGAAGGATAAAAACCATATGATCATATCCAGATCATGAGCTGGATATGACCCTCCAGAAAGTAGGTATAGAGTGAACTTACCTCAACATAATAAAGGCTACATATGACAACCCCACAGCCCACATCGTTCTCAATGGTGAAAAACTGAAACCATTTCTACTAAGATCAGGAAGAAGACAAGGTTGCCCACTCTCACAACTATTATTCAACAAAGTTTTGGAAGTTTTAGCCACAGCAATCAGAGAAGAAAAAGAAATAAATGGAATCCAAATCAGAAAAGAAGTAAAACTGTCACTGTTCGCAGATGACATGATATTTACATAGAGGATCCTAAAGATGCTACCAGAAAACTACTAGAGCTAATCAATGAATTTGGTAAAGTAGCAGGATACAAAATTAATGCACAGAAATCTCTTGCATTCTTATACACTAATGATGAAAAATCTGAAAGAGAAATTAAGGAAACACTCCCATTTACCACTGCAACAAATAGAATAAAATATCTAGGAATAAACCTACCTAAGGAGACAAAAGACCTGTATGCAGAAAACTATGACACTGATGAAAGAAGTTAAAGATGATACCAACAGATGGAGAGATATACCATGTTTTTGGATTGGAAGAATCAACACTGTGAAAATGACTATACTACTCAAAGCAATCTACAGATTCAATGCAATCCCTATCAAACTACCAATGGCATTTTTCACAGAACTGGAACAAAAAAATTCACAATTTGCATGGAAACATGAAAGACCCTGAAGAGTCAAAGCAATCTTGAGAAAGAAAAATGGAGCTGGAGGAATCAGGCTCCCTGACTTCAGACTATACTACAGAGCTACAGTAATCGAGACAGTGTGGTACTGGCACAACATCAGAAATATAGATTAGTGGAACAGGATAGAAAGCCCAGAGATAAACCCACACACACATGGTCACCTTATCTTTGATAAAGAAGGCAAGAGTATACAATGGAGAAAAGACAGCCTCTTCAATTAGCGGTGCTGGAAAAACTGGACAGCTACATGTAAAAGAATGGAATTTGAACAATCTCTAACACCATAAACAAAAATAAACTCAAAATGGATTAAAGACCTAAATATATGGTCAGACACTATAAAACTCTTAGAGGAAAACATAGAAAGAACACTATGACATAAATCACATCAAGATCCTTTTTGACCCACCTCCTAGAGAAATGGAAATAAAAACAGAAATAAACAAATGGGGCCTAATGAAACCTAAAAGCTTTTGCACAGCAAAGGAAACCATAAACAGGATGAAAAGACAACCCTCAGAATGGGAGAAAATATTTGCAAATGAAGCAACTGACAAAGGATGAATCTCCAAAATATACAAGCAGCTCATGCAGCTCAATATTAAAAAAACAAACAACCCAAGCCAAAAATGGGCAGAAGACCAAAATAGACATTTCTCCGAAGAAGATATACAGATTGCCAACAAACACATGAAAGGATGCTCAACATCACTAATCATTAGAGAAATGCAAATCAAAACAACAATGAGGTAACACCTCACACCGGTCAGAATGGCCATCATCAAAAAATTTACAAACAATAAATGCTGGAGAGGGTGTGGGGAAAAGAGAACCCTCCTACACTGTTGGTGGGAATGTAAATTGATCAAGCCACTATGGAGAAGAGTATGGAGGTTCCTTAAAAAACTAAATATAGAACTACCATATGATCCAGCAATCCCACTACTGGACATAACCCTGAGAAAACCATAATTCAAAAAGAGAGATGTACCAATGTTCATTGCAGCAGTATTTACAATAGCCAGGACGTGGAAGCAACATAAGTGTCCACTGACAGATGAATGGATAAAGAAGATGTGGCACATATATACAATGGAATATTACTCAGCCATAAAGGAAACGAAATTGAGTTATTTGCAGTCAAGTGGATGAACTGAGAGACTGTCATACAGAGTGAAGTAAGTCCGAAAGAGAAAAACAAATACCGTTTGCTAACACATATATATGGAATCTAAAAAAAAAAAAATGGTTCTAAAGAACCTGGAGGCAGGACAGGTATAAAGACACAGATGTAGAGAATGGACTTAAGCACACAGGAAAGGGGAAGTTTAAGCTGGGACAAAGTGGGAGAGTGGCATCGACATATATGCACTACCAAATGTAAAATAGATAGCTAGTTGGAAGCAGCTACATAGCACAGTGAGATCAGCTTGGTGCTCTGTGACCACCTAGAGGGGTGGGATAGGGAGTGTGAGAGGGAGACCCAAGAGGGAGGGGATATGGGATATAAGTATACGTATAGCTGATTCACTTTGTTATACAGCAAAACTAACACAATAATGTAAAGCAATTATACTCCAATAAAGATGTTTAAAAAAATGAGTACTGAAACAAGGATTAAGCACAGGCAATCTACAGATATTATTACACTAAGCACACCTCCAAATTTAAAGTCATGTATGACCTTTTCATTTCTACTGAATTACGTCTCATTTCTATCATGGCTCTCCCATACCCAACAGCGTAGGGACCCCTGATAATTTGTCCCCCAAATGTAATACCATCAGAATTGCAAGTTTTGAAAGAGTGCTGATATATCAGTTTCACAAGGTCAAGGTTTAAGTCACAGTTTTGTCTTTACTATTTTTGAAGATTTATCATTTCTCTTTCCTTTATGGACCTCAGTTTTCTCATTCTGAGAAAAAGAACTTTATTTTTTTTTTAAGTACTTGTTTTTGCTTTTTGCTACGTTTTCATCTTTGAAATTCCTTGATATGCAAGTGGGTAAAATAGTTACATATTTATGAAAATTTGGACTGGTATGCTATAACGTTGGAAATGCACATTGTAAAATGTTTTACTATTTAGCTTATCTCTTTCTCTGAGACATGGAGATAAAGGTATGGAGGAAAAAGTTAAATGGTGGGGAAAGTTGCAGAAGCTAAATATGAGAAGCAAACCACAAAATTAAGAGGGTATCTAAGATGATATTGAAGTAATAGCCATAGAAATTCAAGAAAAAAGTATATGACAGGCATGGACCACTGATTTTGGAACAGCTTTGGAAATATAAAACCAAGAAAATATGCCCTGGATAACAGTATGATTAGGTGGTTTTAAATACATTCATGGATTATATTTCAAGATTTTTGGTTAATGTCTGTGTCACTTAACTTCTGTGTGTGTGTGTGTGTGTGTGTGTGTGATGAAGCAAACCAAAACAAAACAAAAAGGGTTAAAACTACAAACATATATGTAACTTATCCTTCTATGGGTTGATAAATTGAACTTCGCTTAGGTGGAATGTTCTACTGACCTGGGTCAGGCTCAGCTAAGTTCAGTTTCACTCACTCAAGCATCAGTTTAGTCTGCAGCCAGTTTGGCTGGAGGATGGATCATTTATGCTCAACAGAATCAGTTCTTCATCCTTTACTGGGCTATCTTGGACCTATTTACATGCTATCAGTGGCAGGGGTTGAGGAGTTCAGTTCCTGCCAAAAGTCTATATGTGATTTTTCAGGCCCGATCATAGGCAATTATAAAGGCATTTCCTGATGGGCATCTCCTGAGGGAGAAGTTGCCCTCCCTGTGCCAGACTTGGTGCACAGTTAGTGCATTGCAGCCTCTGAAGGGAGTTGCCCTTGAGGGCACAGGCCCCGCCATGCTCTTGAACTTATCTGCATTTCTAGCTCTGGTGCCTGCTTTCAGAGGCCTCTTTATCTAAGGCCATCAGCAGAGAACTCTGGCAAGACCTCTATTTAGAGGGAGACAGGAAAGGTCCACTTTGAAGATACATTTTTTCCACTTTGACTCAGTACTTAACACTTTTGTCTTTCCCTCCCCTGCCCACTTCCTTCAGCTCCAGGACCATAAAAATGCAAGAACCTTTTGTTTGGGGCTCCAGCAGTGAGATGATCCCTAACATATGTGTTGGTCCACCTGGCCTTCGACCTTCAAGGAAACGGGAAGAGTCCAAGCTTTCTCCAGTTTAGCCTCTTCCTTATATTATTTCAGGACGTGATTAAAGCCTTGACCATCCTCTCATTTTGGCTTATTGTCTTAATTGGTTAGTAGCACACTTGGCAGCTCAACTCAGTTCTCTGCAGCTCAGCTGAGCTCTAGACGGCAATTCAAAGAGCAAGAATGAAAACACATGAAGCTGAGACCCAGGTTTCCAACTCACATAATGTTGCCTTCACTGTCTCGGCAAGTCAGCCATCCTAGACTAAAGAAGGGGAAAAAGAGACCCACATAATGGAGAAACTGTAATGAATTGTGGACATTTTTACACTTCCTACAATGTCACTCTGGGGATGTAGTTTTACGGCACAATTCAGGGGTCTATCACCTGTTCTTTCCTCTTTGGTATTTCTTGATGGTCAGTTGTGCCATGCCTGAAGTATTATTCACCTGTTAAAGTATATTAGTAACCAAAGGTGTGACTGCAGTGTAGAATTTAAATATTGGGGCCTGAAGAGTAAAGTCACAGAATCTCCAGACGGAAAGGAGAAGTAAAAGTGAGGGCTCAAATTGGCTAAAAAACTGGGAATGTTTATTTCAAGAGGAAAAATTTAGTTTTAAGATAATAGTTGTAGAAGAAGGAATAACCTTATTCTATATTATCCCAAGGGGAAGAATTATATAAAAAGCTGAAAGCTAAGATATCAAGATTTAAATGTGTAATATGGAAGATATTTGTAACAATTACAACCTTCTGAAAATAAAACAGACTGCCTTGTAAAAAATTAAAGGAGATGTAGAGTGACTGGAGTATCAGAGACGTTAAAATGAGAAAACTTTTTGTATCTTTTATAGTCACAAAATTCTTTGGTTTTATGTCCTGTCCTTTCATTTTTTAAATCTAGTTTTTCACTGATCTTTTCTTACTCCATCAAAACAAATTAAAATATATAAGTGAATTGTTGTTTATAGTAGGAATGAAGAGAAAACTAAACTGTGTTTCACATATATGTTATTGATTTAGCGATGCACTCACCAGCCTAAGTTTGTGTGTGCATATACCTGGGTATTAAAGTATGACACCTTGGAAGGAACTGGAATGTGGAATACTCACCCTCATAATGTGTTGCCTGCATTCCTTTATAAAAAGGTTATGATTTTGCTATTTATATCAAGCAATACCTTTATCAAGTTAGATTTATTTAGTTTAGCACTTGATTTCAAGATAAGGTGCAGTATTTTTGTGCAGTTTTAAGAATCCTCTCAATTTCCCAGGAGAATATATTTACTAACTAAAAATTATGTTAGCATTAACTCAACCGAAATTAGCCTTTTGAGTTTTGGCACTTACTATTTGTGTAAATGTGAGCATACTACACTTTAGTTTCTTCACTAGTAAAGCAAGGATAATAAGATTAACACCATTTTAAGTTTTTTGTGTTTTCAATTTGACAAAGTATGCAAAAAAGCATTTTGCGTGATGCCTTACAAAAAATAAATGATGAATAAATGTTACTTACTTATCACTACTGTCATCGTGGTCATCATCACAATTATCATCATTACTGTAATTAGAAAACTATATGATATAATAATGCAAAGTACAGACTTTGGAATCTACCACTCTGGGTTCAAGTCTTAGTTCAGTCACTGAATAGCTGGTGACTCTAGATTTAATTAAGTCATCTGTATTTCAGTTTCCTCATCTATAACATGGGAATCATATTACCAAATTATTATAGTTGTTTGAGTATTCAGTTAAGATGATGGATGTAAAATTCTTAGAACAATGCCAGAATCATAGCAAATACGCCCAAAATGTAAGCTACTATTATTAGATTTATTATGATGGAATTTGGTTTTTATCACCATTACATCAGAGGAGGTAACTTCTTGAAGCAACTGTAATAGACTGCAGTCATGAGTTTTTTGGTCATTTTTCTTCATGAAAAGCATCTAAATATTCCTATAATTTACAGATTTATTTACTGATTCACACACTATGTACCAAATAATACAACATATGGGTGACTTGTAAATAAATGAACCAAAAATTGTAATAGTACAATTATATACTTGTGTTGAGTAGAGCTATTTAATCAGTAATTTTCTGTTAAATATTAGATACTTGAGCTTCATTCTTTTTTCAATATTTATTTGCCAAAAATGTGTGTGAGAACCGAGGTTATGGCAGGAACTATAATTTCCTGATCTATTTTCTCATTGAGCTTACATTCTAACAAAATAGTAAAACATTAAAACCATTTAAAAATATATTTTGGTGTTTAGTTTTAATTTGCCTGGAGATATTGATGTAGTAAGTAAAGAAAAACCCAAAGATCCAATTTAGACTCAAACTAAAAAAGACATCTAGAATATCTTCACACTTTCTCATCTTAATTTTCTCCTTGAGTCAATCACTTATGAAGTTTTCCCACAATACAGCTTCCAATTCTGTCTTTACAACATTCATCTCTTATTGAGTTCCTTCTCCATTCTTCAAAAAAGAATCTTATTGTAATTGTTTACATGCCTGTCTCTCTCTCTAGATCATATTTTCAGTGAGGGCAGCAGCCCATGGAATTAGTTTCATGGAATTATCAATTGCAGCATGGACTTTAAGAAAGTAAACATTTTCAGTAAATGGAATTATAGAGATACCATGATTCATCCATGACTTAGGGCCCAAAATACAATGATAATTTCGCCTGTTGAAAGAGTAACTTCTATGTTAGAAAGAAAACTTGAGTTATGTTCACAAAATAAAGTCACATTCTCTGCTGTTAAAAAAGTGTCACTGGTTATTCAGTGAGCCAACTGGCTCACGATTTGCATGTAATCTGATTATATGAAATACAATCTTCACTTTTTTTCATAAATAGTGTTGCTGTGTTGGCCTGTTTTACTTTCCCTAGTTCTAGAAACAGACATTTGATATGGAGAGACTGCATATTGATCTTTGAAGATCCAGTATATGTTATTTCAAATGCTTTTAGAATAGAAAAAAGGAAAAGAAAAAAAAATTCCCTTAGGTAACAATTTTTTTTCAAACACTAGTGTGGAAATAGCCTGACACACACACATTATTAAAAGGGTTTATTGATTTTTCTTAGAGAAGCAACCTAACAATTTCATTCACAACATTTTAAAGCATAGGAGTTTATTTCACTTGCATCATGATGACTGTGAGAGTTTTATAGACTTCCCAAAGGCTGTGACATAAAACTTGAAATCAAAGCAATCACCTTGAGATTTTCTAAACATTATCCATCACTTCCACTGCTCATTATACACTCTATTATGACTCTTCTCTTGACTTCATTTTTCAACCACCTTAAGAATGATTTAAGGATAAGTCTTATATTAATAATAGTAAAATAAACTAAAATACCCTCTTTTAATCAGTAGGGTGTGTCTAGTTCTATGGATGTATTAATTTTGATGTTTCTAATGGTAATTCTTTTTCAGAATGCACAGTAAAACCATACATGTAATGTCAACAGTTTATCACATATTTCTACCTAATGATTAGAGTATTGAATCACAAATAAAATGAAATAACTTTTTAAATTAATAGGCTGAACTAAGGGATTACATACTTCACTCAACATATATAAAATGGGCATAATTACTTTCTTAATAAGATGACAAAATACACACCATATCAAGTACTCTGAATGGAATAAATTGAACCACTCCTAAATTTGTAAATGTTTCTATTTCATTTTCCTTTAGAATTTATTTATTTATTTATTTTTTGCTTAATGCTAATCCTAGTATATTCAAATTGGAATAATCATAAAACAAACCCGTGTAATACTCATTTGGTTCTGGAATCTTCTTTGCAATATTTCTGCCAACTGAATGATAAACTACTTACCAAATACAGTATTTTTTTACTTATCTGAATTAAAATGTATTTTGTAGAGCCAAAGTCTGAGTCTCTGTAACTTTATCCAGTAGCCAAGTTCATTTGCCCATGTTTTTATATATTTATTCATTTAAAATAAAATTATCGATTACCAAGATTTAAACTGGTGAGCAAGACAGACTGGGTTCACATTCCCCTGAAGATTTAAGTCTAGTGAGAGAGTATTGATCAAATAATTCACAAAAGAATGAGAAATTACTAGTGTGATAAATGTTATAAGCAAATGGTTTAGATGCCAGGGGAAGCTTTACATGTTGAAGAGAAGTTAATGGAGTAAATGAGGAAAGGAGTAGTCAGTGTGAAGAGCCAACATTTATAAAGTTCCTTCTGGAATGCGAGACAGCAGAGCATAGATTTGAGAGATGCATATGAGGTATAATATGCATGTGGAGGGGTCAGGAGGAGTCAAAGATAATTTCAAATTTGTGTATGGTGGAACAGAATGGATAATGGTGGTAGCATAAAATAAATACAATAAATACAAAAATTGTAAAGAAAATTTATAAAGAATAAAATAAGAAATCAATGAAACTTGAAATTTAAGCAGCACAGAAAGAATTAATCAACTCAAAAGTTGATTTTTTGGGGCAAGACTTAAAAACAATGGACAGGAGGAGATTAACCAAGATGGCGGAGTAGAAGGATGTGCTCTCACTCCCTCTTGTGAGAGCATCAGAATCACAACTGGCTGCTGGACAATCATCAACAGGAAGACACTGGACTTCACCAAGGAGGATACCCCACGTCCAAGGACAGAGGAGAAGCCACAGTGAGACGGTAGGAGGGGTGCAATCAGAGTAAAATCAAATCCCATAACTGCTGGGTGGGTGACTCACAGACTGGCGAGCACTTATACCACAGAAGTCCACCCACTGGAGTGAAGGTTCTGAGCCCCACGTCAGGCTTCCCAACCTGGGGGTCCGGCAACGGGAGGAGGAATTCATAGAGAATCAGACTTTGAAGCCTAGTGGGAATTGATTGCAGGACTTTGACAGGACTGGGGGAAACAGAGACCCCACTCTTGGAGGGTGCACACAAAATTGTGTGTGCATCGGGACCCAGGGGAAGGAGCAGTGACCCTGGGGGAGACTGAACCAGACCTACCTGCTGGTGTTGGGGGTCTCCTGCAGAGGCGGGGGCTGGCTCTGTTTCACCGTGGGGACAAGGGCACTGGCAGCAGAGGTTCTGGGAAGTACTCCTTGGCGTGAGCCCTCCCAGAGTCTGCCATTAGCCCCACCAAAGAGCCTGGGTAGGCTCCAGTGTTGGGTTGCCTCGGGCAAAACAACCAACAGGGAGGGAACCCAGCCCCACCCATCAACAGTCAAGTGGATTAAAGTTTTACGGATCTCTGACCACCACAGCAACAGTCAGCTCTACTCACCTCCAGAGCCTCACATCAAGCCTCTTAGATAGCCTCAACCACCAGAGGGCAGAGAGCAGAAGCAAGAAAAACTACAATCCTGCAGCCTGTGGAACAAAAACCACATTTACAGAAAGATAGACAAGATGAAAAGGCAGAGGGCTATATACCAGATGAAGGAACAAGAAAAAACCCCAGAAAAACAACTAAATGAAGTGGAGATAGGCAACCTTCCAGAAAAAGAATTCAGAATAATGATAGTGAAGATGATCTAGGACCTTGGAATAAGAATGGAGTCAAAGATTGAGAAGATGCAAGAAACGATTAACAAAGATCTAGAAGAATTAAAGAACAAACAGACAGAGATGACCAATACAATAACTGAAATGAAAACTACACTAGAAGGAATCAATAGTAGAATAACTGAGGCAGAAGAACGGATAAGTGACCTGGAAGACAGAATGCTGGAATTCACTGCTGCGGAACAGACTAAAGAAAAAAGAATGAAAAGAAATGAAGACAGCCTAAGAGACCTCTGGGACAACATTAAATGCAACAACATTCGCATTATAAGGGTCCCAGAAGGAGAAGAGAGAGAGAAAGGACCAGAGAAAATATTTGAAGAGATTATAGTCAGAAACTTCCCTAACATGGGAAAGGAAATAGCCACCCAAGTCCAGGAAGCGCATAGAGTCCCATACAGGATAAACCCAAGGAGAAGCACGCCGAGACACATAGTAATCAAAGTGGCAAAAATTAAAGACAAAGAAAAATTATTGAAAGCAGCAAGGGAAAAACGACAAATAACATATAAGGGAACTCCCATAAGGTTAACAGCTGATTTCTCTGCAGAAACTCTACAAGCCAGAAGGGAGTGGCATGATATACTTAAAGTGATGAAAGGGAAGAACCTACAACCAAGATTACTCTACCCGGCAAGGATCTCATTTAGATTTGATGGAGAAATCAAAAGCTTTACAGATAAGCAAAAGCTAAGAGAATTCAGCACCACCAAACCAGCTCTACAACAAATGCTAAAGGAACTTCTCTAAGTGGGAAACACAAGAGAAGAAAAGGACCTACAAAAACAAACCCAAAACAATTAAGAAAATGGTCACAGGAACATACATATGGATAATTACCTTAAATGTGAATGGATTAAATGCTCCAACCAAAAGACACAGGCTTGCTGAATGGATACAAAAACAAGACCCATATATATGCTGTCTACAGGAGACCCACTTTAGACCTAGGGACACATACAGACTGAAAGTGAGGGGATGGAAAAAGATATTCCATGCAAATGGAAATCAAAAGAAAGCTGGAGTAGCTATACTTATATCAGATAAAATAGACTTTAAAATAAAGAAGGTTACAAGAGACAAGGAAGGACACTACATAATGATCAAGGGATCAATCCAAGAAGAAGATATAACAATTATAAATATATATGCACCCAACATAGGAGCACCTCAATACATAAGGCAACTGCTAACAGCTATAAAAGAGGAAATTGACAGTAACACAATAACAGTGGGGGACTTTAACACCTCACTTACACCAATGGACAGATCATCCCAAATGAAAATAAATAAGGAAACAGAAACTTTAAATGACACAATAGACCAGATAGATTTAATTGATATTTATAGGACATTCCATCCAAAAACAGCAGATTACACATTCTTCTCAAGTGCGCACGGAACAATCTCCAGGATAGATCACATCTTGGGTCACAAATGAAGCCTCAGTAAATTTAAGAAAATTGAAATCATATCAAGCATCTTTTCTGACCACAATGCTATGAGATTAGAAATGAATTACAGGGAAAAAAACGTAAAAAATACAAACACATGGAGGCTAAACAATACATTACTAAATAACCAAGAGATCACTGAAGAAATCAAAGAGGAAATCAAAAAATACCTAGAGACAAATGACAATGAAAACACGACGACCCAAAACCGATGGGATGCAGCGAAAGCAGTTCTAAGAGGGAAGTTTATAGCTATACAAGCCTACCTAAAGAAACAAGAAAAATCTCAAGTAAACAATCTAACCTTACACCTAAAGAAACTAGAGAAAGAAGAACAAACAAAACCCAAAGTTAGCAGAAGGAAAGATATCATAAAGATCAGAGTGGAAATAAATGAAATAGAAACAAAGAAAACAATAGCAAAGATCAATAAAACTAAAAGCTGGTTCTTTGAGAAGATAAACAAAATTGATAAACGGTTAGCCAGACTCATCAAGAAAAAGAGGGAGAGGACTCAAATCAATAAAATCAGAAATGAAAAAGGAGAAGTTACAACAGACAACGAAAAGAATAAACTACCTAGGAATAAACCTGTCTAGGGAGACAAAAGACCTGTATGCAGAAAACTATAAGACACTGATGAAAGAAATTAAAGATGATACCAACAGATGGAGAGATATACCATGTTCTTGGATTGGAAGAATCAACATTGTGAAAATGACTATACTATCCAAAGCAATCTACAGATTCAGTGCAATCCCTATCAAATTACCAGTGGCATTTTTTACAGAGCTAGAACAAATCATCTTAAAATTTGTATGGAGACACAAAAGACCCCGAACAGCCAAAGCAGTCTTGAGGGAAAAAAACGTAGCTGGAGGAATCAGACTCCCTGACTTCAGACTATACTACAAAGCTACAGTAATCAAGACAATATTGTACTGGCACAAAAACAGAAACAGAGATCAATCGAACAAGATAGAAAGCCCAGAGATAAACCCGCGCACCTATGGTCAACTAATCTATGACAAAGGAGGCAAAGATATACAATGGAGAAAAGACAGTCTCTTCAGTAAGTGGTGCTGGGAAAACTGGACAGCTACATGTAAAAGAATGAAATTAGAATACTCCCTAACACCATACACAAAAATAAACTCAAAATGGATTAGAGACCTAAATGTAAGACTGGACACTATAAAACTCTTAGAGGAAAACATAGGAAGAACACTCTTTGACATAAATCACAGCGAGATCTTTTTTGATCCACCTCCTAGACTAATGGAAATAAAAACAAAAATAAACAAATGGGACCTAATGAAACTTCAAAGCTTTTGTACAGCAAAGGAAACCATAAACAAGACCAAAAGACAACCCTCAGAATGGCAGAAAATATTTGCAAACGAATCAGCGGACAAAGGATTAATCTCCAAAATATATAAACAGCTCATTCAGCTCAATATTAAAGAAACAAACACCCCAATCCAAAAATGGGCAGAAGACCTAAACAGACATTTCTCCAAAGAAGACATACAGACGGCCACGAAGCACATGAAAAGATGCTCAACATCACTAATTATTAGAGAAATGCAAATCAAAACTACAATGAGGTATCACCTCACTCCTGTTAGAATGGGCATCATCAGAAAATCTACAAACAACAAATGCTGGAGAGGGTGTGGAGAAAAGGGAACCCTCTTGCACTGTTGGTGGGAATGTAAATTGATACAGCCACTATGGAGAACAATATGGAGGTTCCTTAAAAAACTAAAAATAGAACTACCATATGACCCAGCAATCCCACTACTGGCCATATACCCAGAGAAAACCGTAATTCAAAAAGACACATGCACCCGAATGTTCATTGCAGCACTATTTACAATAGCCAGGTCATGGAAGCAACCTAAATGCCCATTGACAGACGAATGGATAAAGAAGTTGTGGTACATATATACAATGGAATATTGCTCAGCCTTAAAAAGGAACGAAATTGAGTCATTTGTTGAGACGTGGATGGATCTAGAGACTGTCATACAGAGTGAAGTAAGTCAGAAAGAGAAAAACAAATATCGTATATTAACGCATGTATGTGGAACCTAGAAAAATGGTACAGAGGAGCCGGTTTGCAGGGCAGAAGTTGAGACACAGATGTAGAGAACAGACATATGGACACCAAGGGGGGAAAACTGCGGTGGGGTGGGGATGGTGGTGTGCTGAATTGGGCAATTGGGATTGACATGTATACACTGATGTGTATAAAATTGATGACTAATAAGAACCTGCAGTATAAAAAAACAAACAAACAAAACAACGAATACTAAACTTTCATTGGGTTATTTGTATGGACATATGTTAATATAAATGTTTCAGACATTACATGAAATTTCTAAAAATCTTATATGTTCTGGTATAATGTTATAAGTTATAATCCTAGTTATTACTTTAAAATGTATATCTCAGAAATAACTAATTTTCTTGTCAACTGCATTATTATGAACTTTCATCAAATCTTTAACCGTGGTCATTTTTAAGTCTTTTGTCATTTACAGACAGTTCTGGGTGTACTCTGATGCTTTTGTAAATATGTTCCTATAAAAGAGTTTCATCTTCAGGAAATTCATGGAAAAGACTCTGACAAGTACAGGTTTCTGGTAACTGACTGTACTGCTGAACTGAATGAATAAGCATTTTCAGAACTCTAATGAAAAACTGATGAACTCATAAAAGTGCTAACAAAAGATCAAGATGAAAAAAAAAATTAATTACATGGGACTGAGTGAACTGATGAGGATGAGTATAATTTTTGTGACTTTCTGTTTGAATTAAAAAAAAAAAAATCCCACAAGGACTCAGAGGCAAAGAATATACAAATCAATTTTCACTGCAAAGTAAAGGAGCTGTTACAGTGGAGGATTACTGGACTGAATGTCAATATTATGACATAGTATGAGTGTGTTTCATGTTTGGTAATTGCAAACATTGTTGCTTTTGTTGTGGTCATCCATGTACAATGCCTGGTGTGTCAGTCTATTTATCTCTTGTAAAAATAAAATACAGTGTGTGTGTGAAAAAAACAAACAAACAAAGAAAGCAATGGACAAACCTTTAAAAACACCAACCAGGAAAAAGAGAAAAGAATTCACAATTCAGAAACATTATAAATAAAAAGGACATCTTAACTACAGTGTAGCAGGCATTACAAGGCTAATAAAAAGTACTATCACAAATTTATGGCAATAGATTTGATAAAATAAAAATAGTTATAAGAAAATCTAACTTGCTAACATCTAATCTGACTCAGGATGAAATTTAAAGCCTGAATAATATTGGTACACTAATTAAACTTATTGAAGTCATATTTTAACATCTTTTCTACAAAGAAAACAACAATCCCAGGCTTTAAAGCATATTTCTATCAAATTTTCAAGTCTCATATCAATTTGATGGTTTTCAGAGAAAGAGTGAATGCTCTGCATCTCATTCTATGGGGCTAATATAACCTTGATGATCAATACTAGAAAAATAATGTGAGAAATGATAATTATAGGCTTACTTGGTCCATGAATATAGATGCATACATCCTAAACAAACTCAGCAAAATTTCCAATAACACAAATTAGAAAATAAGGTAATTGGTAAGTTAATGTCATCCTATAGTCAGTTCTCTTTGTTTGGAATAAAAGAAGGTTAAAATTGTATCTTAGTAAAGAAGAGGAAGAAAATGAAGAGAGGGGAATGGCCTGCTGGAGAAGTGGCATGAAATCCTATTTTGAGGATCGGGGTGTAGAGATTAGGTCCTTCTGTTTTTAACGTTTTCCCAGGTCAATAACTCTTGATTGGGCCAATAATATTGGCTTTAATGATTCAGAATAATTGTGAAATCTGCAATATTGTCCTGAAAGTCCAGGAATGTGTCATTTTTAAATGACAGAAATTATACACACATGCACACAAAAACACAGAGACATTTATGCCTGGTCATAAAACAGCTATCATGCAGTACCTGTGAATTTGGGCTTGCATTGAAAAGATGCAGGAAAATCCTTCTGTGACTCTCTGCCAGGCCTACTGGTGTCGTTTCTTAATCTCATTGTATTAACAAGTCGAGTTTTGCAATGTGCTTTTAAAAAGCCAACATTTACTATGCTGGGATTTTCTTAGCTATGCAAGGATGTTTAAATATTATACTTTTAAATGTCATTAACTCTATTAAGAGATTAAAAGAGATAAATATGATCATCTCAGTAGATACAGAAAAAGGTTCTAATAAAATTTAATATGTATTCATAATTAAGAAAAACAAACCAAATCAAAAAGCATAAACTATTTGGGAACTAGGTCCTCTGGAACATAATTTTCAGGAAGAGAAGGCATTTGGCGTATTCTGTTTATTGGTATATCATCTTAGCATCTAGAACAGTTTCTTTCACATAGAAGACAATACGTTAACTTTTGATTGAATAAAACTTTTTAAATTTGATGAGTGCTACACATCTAACTCAAAATATTGATAAGCAACAACTTAAATGGGTACATGTTAGAAGCATTTCTTTTAAAATTGAGAATTATACCCTCTATTTCCTCTCCTATTCAATTTTTGCACTGGAGGCTTTATACAGTCCAATAAGAAAATAAAATTAAATAAATACATAGAAAATGAAAAGAGGAAAATAAAACTATTATTTGTCATCAATGATTTTCTACATGGGAAACACAAACAGATAGGTAGACAATCCATTATAAATAGAGAAGATTACAAGCCTCACCGGGTATGATTTAAAAGGCCAATTTTATTTCTGAACATCAGCAACAAATATTTGAAGAAAAGATTTATGATCTAATTTACAATAGCAATAAAGCTATTTATTTCATTTGGGAATAAATTTGGCAAGGAACGTGCAAGAATTTTTTAATGATGAATAATAAAACAATGTAATAAAAGGCATTAAAGAACTCCTAAGAAAATGGAGAAATTTCCCATTTTCAGAAAGCTTAATATTATACAGTATCATTTTCCCAACTTACTATAGAACACCCTTAGTAATCAATAAAACACCTCTAAGAAATATCCAAACAGGGATTTTTGTGACATTTAACAAAGCAGTACACATTTTACAAGAAAAAGTATACAACTAAGATAGCTTGGAAAAGACCAAGAAAAGTGGAGATGCATCACCAAGTTATCAGGTTGCCTCTCAAAGTTAGAGTAAGTAGCATAACGTGTTACAGGTAAAAAGACAGAACTGACCAATGGAACAGAAAAGAGAGACAAGAAACAGACCCATACATATATAGAAATCTGATAGACACCTGGTGGTCTGACATATCATTAGGAAAAGAACATGTATTCAATGAAGAGAGTTTTAACCAATGTTTATTTGGAGGGGTAAAATTAAATTGGGAGCCTGACACACATCATAAATAAAATTTTCATGTGTTGGATAGTTTCTGGGTTCCCCATTGTGCTCCACTGGTCTACAGTTCTGCTAATCTCACACTCCTGTTTGGAATATTTTTATTTGGATATCATGTCTTATCCCTTATTCAGTTTGTTTGTCTCCCTTTCCTCACTTTGTTACAGATCAATCAGTCTGCAATAGGGGAAAAAATAATTTTCAAGACAGCATGTTCCATTAGAATAGTATTAAATTTCTGTTTGAATTCTTTTGCAGAAGGCAATAAATAACATAATCAGAAGATTAATACACTTGGGTTCATGAATTCAGAGGATCATAAATGAGAGTACATGAACCTTGTGAAATTAGGTGAGAATTCAGTTTTACATGACTATGTGTATTTTTAAAGGGGGCACAATGTGTTTTTAGCATATATTTGACCTATTGGACATTATTTTATTCATTCTGTATTAGAAAATTTTAAGGCAAATACTCGTCTTCAGTCTTCAAACTGCTATTGCATTTATACTTTAATGAAAACTTAGCATTTTCATTCACCACCATGTAAAACAACTTCTCAGAAAGTTTAATGCCCTTCTTTTCAAAGATAAAGAAGTAATATGGTGGTCTCAATTTCTTTGTTTCTAAAATGAGAAGGTAAAGAAATATTTTTCTAGAGCTGAAAAATATTTTCAGCTCTAATATTTGGCTTCTTTGCTGTATATTCAGTCTTTATTACTCACGGGATTATTTGCATCTGCCTTAATAAAGTGATTCTTGTTAAAATCAGTAAAATACATCATTTAAAAAAAGGTTAAATGCATATCTTAGTAGCTCTTCTGTTACCCAATGATTTCTTAAGAGGCAACGAGACCAATAGAGCTGATAATAAATATTCTCCTGTGATGAATTTATTGCAGTTTAGAAAGCTATAGCTCCGACACCATGTTTCATGCAGAAAAATAACTTTCAACATAATCAACATAAAAATATCGATTTTTTTGTGGCATGCTCACAGAAGCATGAAATTTTTATAAAGTTTCATTGACCCTTCAAATCCTATGAAATGAGAGTAAATACTTGATTCAAAGAAGCTTACACTTATTAATAAAAGTTTATGAACTTTGAAAATTGTGGAAGGTGGTGGTATGTAGACACTAAAATAATTTCACAAACCCAAATTTAATTAACTTCTTCTGAGATCAATGTGCCTTTCTACAGTTAATCTATTTCCATAATGTGCCTAGGAGGCAAGTAGAATTTTTTTAATCTCTGCTAGTTATTAAAAATAAACAATGATAAGCTTTTGAGTACTGTTTCCATAAAATATTAGCTGTTTGTGTCCAGATTGCTTCAGATGACAGCTTCAGAGTCCACAGAGTTATCTGAGAGTTGCCAGGTAATTTCAAATGTTGTTACATTCCCATTATATTTGAGAATGAAACAGTACAATCACCTGGCAGCCCTGAAGACAATAATCTCTATAAAGACCAATCAGTGAGCTAACTGCCAAATCATACCTCTTGGTAAAGAAGGGAATCCTTGATGACATTTTGCAGAGCTCCTATCTCAAAAGAGGTCCTACCCTTTGTGATCTTTTAGCATGGTGATTTAACACAAAGCAGTTCTGTACATGGGAAAATGTTCAAAAGTTTGTGACATAACAGATGCTGAGGCAAATGTGGACACTTACAACATGGACTGCTTTACCAATGCAGGAGGAAAATCATTCTTCCTTTGGAATTAGTATATAGTATAGCATAAGCCTTTATACTTCATATTTTAAATTTCTACTAAATAAAAAAACACCTAAATTTTTTCTAGGTTTTGAAGATGCACAGACATGAAAAAAGAATTTAAAGATCTAGGCTCCAGTGCAAGTTTCACTTAAATTAAAGACCAGCAAGGCCAGTCTTTAAAGTGAGATGCGGAAAAATTCTATCTGTGAAGTAAAGGGTAGTTTACCACTGACTCTGTCATAGCCTCACAAACTAAGAGGCTACTTAGACAGAAATCATTCCAGAATCATTCATTCAACCTTTTCATTTTAAAGATGAAGAAAGCTTAAACTCATGGAGTTTCACTTTCTTTCCTCTCTGTATCATTCTCTGCCCTATTGATGATGACATGCAAGGTATGTCTGATAGAGACACCCAAGACCACACACTCTGCTTTATTCCTTCACATAATTATCAAAATTTAACCCTCTGTAGGTAATTATCTCAAGTCTCTGCTCTCAGCCAACAACTGAATAAACCATTTAATGCATTATGCCTCTGGTATGAGTTGGTCCTAAAAATGGTATGGTTTTATTGTATTTCTTATCTCACAGACACTAGTAAGGATGTGTTTCTAGCATCCTGGAATAAGATTTAAACTGAAATTCAGAGTCATACCACATAAACATACACACATTTTCACAATAAAGAGTTAGATGCCTGAGAATTAGAAAGCAGAATGATGAACAAGCTTCATAACAGGTAAATATAGGCATACCTCAGAGATACTGCGGGTTCAGTTCCATATCACCCTAATAAAGTGAATATTGCAATAAAGCTAATCACATGAATTTTTTGGTTTCCTAGTGCATGTTATTAGACTGTAGTCTATTAAGTGCAATAACATTATGTCTCAAAAAATGATGTACATACCTTAATTAAAAAATACTTTATTGCTAAAAAAATGCTAAACATCATCTGAGCCTTCAGTGAGTCATAATGTTTTTGCTGGTGGAGGGTCCTGCCTCTATGTTGTTGGCTTCTGATTGACCAGGGTGGTGGTTGTTAAAGGTCAGGTGGCTGTGGAAATTTCTTAAAATAAGACAACAGTGAAGTTTGCCACATTGATTGATTCTTCCTTTCATGAACGATTTCTCTGTAGCATGCAAGGCTGTTTGATAGCACTTTACCCACAGTAAAGCTTTTTTGAAAATTGGAGTCAATCCTCTCAAATCCTGTCACTGCTTTATCAACTAATTTTACGTCATAGTCTAAATCCTTTGTTGACATTTCAACAATCTTCACAGCATCTTCACCAGGAGAAGATTCCATCTCAAGAAAACATTTTTTTGTTTATCCGTAAGATGGAACTCCTCATTTGTTACAGTTTGATCATGAGATTGCAGCAATTCAGTCACATCTTCAGGCTCCCCTTCTAATTCTAGTTCTCTTGCTATTTCCACCACATCTGTAGTTCCTTCCTCCACTGAATTCTTGAATCCCCCGAAAGCTGTCCATGAGGGTTGGAATCAACTTCTTCCAAACCCCTGTTAATGTTGATATCTTGACTTCTTCCCATGAATCACAAATGTTCTTTATGGCATCTAGAATGCTGAATCCTTTCTAGGAGGTTTTCAATTGACTTTAGCCAAATCCATCAGAGGAATCACTATGGCAGCTATAGCCTTACGAAACATAATTTGTAAATAATGGCTTGAAAGTCAAAATTAGTCTTTGACCCACGGACTGAAGAATGGATGTTTTGTTAGCAGGCATGAAAATGACATTAATCTCCTTGTATCTATCAGAGCTCCTGGGTGACCAGATACACTGTCAATGAGCAGTAATATTTTGAAAGGAATCTCTTTCGGAGCAGTAGGTCTCAACAGTGGGCTTAAAATATTCAGTAAACCATGTTGTCAACAGATGTCTGTCATCCAGGCTTTGTTGTTCCATTTATAGAGCACAGGAAGAGTAGATTTAGCATAATTCTTTTTTTTTTTTTTTTTAATTAATTTATTTATTTTTTGGCTGCACCGTGCAGCAACCAGGGATTGAACCCACACCCCCTGCACTC